>NC_083603.1:42709405-43070030 GCF_029168945.1 Cannabis sativa | reverse complement strand
TAGCTTATCGATTGTATTTTAATATTGAGAAATGCTAAAAGGCATCAGTGGTACCTAGTACCTTTTTTTTTGAGAAAAAGCGTTTTTTAAATATATAAAGAAGATATTAGACCTCTCGGTCATTACATAAAATGTTCTCTGGGACAGAGTTAACCGGAATAGATCCGTACATGTTGTTGGTAAAAGCCCAAAAAGCCACATTATGGGCCATAAAATTACATGATCTACTAATGTTCGAAAAATTACAACAAATAAAAGAAGGAGAAGACTTAGTGCAAAAGGAGGCATAGTTCTCTAGAGCCCAATGGGAATCCTTCCCATTAAGGGCATCGATCACTAGCCTCGAGTCACTCTCCACTATAATATACTTTTGCTGAAGATCCAATGCAACAGACACCGCCAAGCAGCAGGCCGCAGCTTCTCCACAAAGAGCATCAGAGTAGTCCAGCCGGGATGTGTAAATACTCATCACCCTTCCCAGATGGTTCCTACCAACCGCAGCTATACACATACTCTCTAAACCCACTCGAACATCACAGTTAAATTTGATCCACTCCAGAGGTGGTGGATTCCAGTTGTCCCTCCTCACCGGCGAAGGAGAAGGCAAAAGAGTAGTGTGTAGCTCTGCAAAAGAAGAACAAATAATGTCAATACATTTTAAAACATGAGGGGGGCTATTGTTGTGAACCGCTTCATTTCGCATTCTCCAGATATTGTCAACAACAATGGATGCATAGAGAAAGACATCCTCAACCCTAACACCATTATTATTAAGACTCCAGATAAATTTCACCCAATCCCACACACGAATACCGTTGTCAGTGACTGGAAAAATTCCCCAAGGTGAAGAGCGCCACAAGTGCATCGCCACATCACATGTTAGAAACAAGTGTTCCACAGTTTCCTCTCCCCTTCCACAAAAAGGACAATTAGTATCTTCAATCGGAAATCTCTTACAGATGATTGCTCTAACCGGCAGGGCATTGGAAAGGATGCACCACCAAAGAACCTTTTGGCGCTCCATAATGTTACTATTCCAAAGTTTATTCCAAAGAGCAGGCGCAACATCACAGTGGGGCGCTCTCTCCAAAGCTTGGGAAAGATAAGCTGATTTGCAAGAGAAACGCCCATTACTTTCCAATGTCCACACCCAGCTATCCTTGCCACTGCCTAGGGGGGTTCCATCCTTGAGGATAGCCGAAATGGTCTCCCGGTCAAAAAGGCTATGAAGTTTCCCCATATCCCACCCACCCGTGGGAGTTATGAGCTCAGCAACACACTGGTCATCCTTTACCACACCTTCCTTTGGTTTCGGTACGAAACCTTTTAAGTGGGGGATCCAAGGATCCCACCAGATTCTAGTATCCCTCCCATTGGCCACCCTTTTACAAGCCCCTTTCCGAAGGATTGAGCTTGCTTTAACTACATTTTTCCAAAACCAGGAGTCCGAGCCTTTATAATTGCAGTTGAGAAACTCTTTCCCTCTAAGGTACTTAGACTCCAGAATCTTTGAGCATAACGACTGTTTGCCCGTTAAAAGGTTCCAACCCCACTTAGCCAAAAAAGCTAGGTTCATTTCCTTTGTTTTTCGAAACCCCAGGCCTCCCAATGATTTGGGAAGGCAAAGCTTTTCCCAGGCTCTAAGGTGCAGGCCATGGTTTCCTTTCTCGAATCCCCACCAGAAATCACGAGCTAGACCATCAATCCGATTCACAAGGCGATTAGACAATTTGGTAGTCTGCATAGCATAAATAGGCATAGACAAGCCTACCGACTTAATAAGAGTAGCCCGGCCAGCTTTTGATAAAGTTTTGGCCTTCCAGCCTTGCAACTTGGATGTGAGGTTGTCAAGAATGAAGTGGAAGTCAGCATCTTTCTGTCTGGATCGGAACAGGGGTAACCCCAGGTACTTAGTAACCCCTTCAGGGGAGGCAATACCCAGAGCTTCTTTGATTGCTCTCCTCATACCATCTGGGGTATTCTTGCTGAAAAATATAGAAGTCTTAGTTTTATTGATCTGCTGCCCTGACCACTCACAAAAGTTTTCCAGACAGCTCCAAAAGCCCTTAGCCTCAATTAAGTTGGCACGACCAACCAAAATTAGGTCATCAGCAAAGAAAACATGGGATATCACCGGACCCCCTCTACTTAATTTAATACCATGAATAGATCCTTTTCGTATCTCTTCCTCCAAAAGTCTGGAAAGTACTTCCGCGGCACAGATGAAAAGGTAGGGAGATAACGGGTCTCCCTGACGCAGGCCACAAGAAGGAATAATTCTACCAACAGGACCACCGTTAAGGCATATATTGAGAGAGGAGGTGGAAACACACTGGGAAACCCACCTGCAGAATTGAGGGGGAAATCCGAAATTCCCAAGAACATGATCGATGAACCTCCAACTCAGCCTATCATAAGCTTTAACAAGGTCAATCTTGATCGCAAAGAATCCCTCCTTCCCTTTCTTCCTGTTGAAGGAATGAATAATTTCTTGCACCACTACATTGTTATCTTGGATGTTCCTTCCAGGGACAAACGCAGCTTGGGTAGGGCAGATAAGAGAAGGAAGAATAGGTTTTAATCTATTTGCAATGATCTTCGAAATAACCTTATACATCACATTGCAGAGAGAGATTGGTCTGAAATGGTTCGGCTTTTTCGGGTTCTGCATTTTTGGGATGAGAACAACATTCGTCGAATTTACCCCCTTATGCATTCTTCCATTTACAAAGAAATCTTCAACTGCGTCACAAAAATCATCTCCCACAGACTCCCAGTAATGCTTGAAGAACAGAACAGACATTCCATCAGGGCCAGGGGCCTTATGGTTATTCATGGCAAACAGGGTTCTTCTGATCTCATCACGGGACGGGCAGCTAACAACATCAGCTTGATTTTGAGGAGAAATCTTCTCATTAAATAAATGATCACTATCCACCTGTCGATTATTCTCAGAGCCAGAGAAAATGCTTTTGAAAAAGTCTAGGAATTCCTGGCCTATCAGCACTCGCTCATTAATCCATTCATTGTTTTTATTCAAAATGCATTCAATGGCATTCCTTCTACCTCTTATAGCAGCAGAAAGGAAGAAAAATTTGGAGCATTTATCCCCGTCCTTGAGCCACGATATTCTGGCCCTTTGTTTCCAATAAATCGCTTTTTTGGCTCGGGCTTCATTCAAGCTTCGTCTAATTTCAATCTCCGAGTTCCAGTCTCTGGAGCCTGCTGGCAGTTGTTGCATTTGGTCCAGTTTAATTTCCAGCTCCTGAATGATACAGTCAATCTTACCGAATTGGGTTCTCTTCCATTGCAGTAGCGCTACCCTAGTCGCACCAATCTTCTTAAAAACGCGAGCAGGGGCCCACGGATGGGCCACCGAATCCCAGGCACTGGCTACTACAAGTTTGCTTCTACTATCCCGCGTCCAACTTTCCTCAAATTTGAAACATCTGGAAAATTTAGGACCAATCCCCCCCGTGTCCAAGCACAAAGGTCTATGGTCAGAAGTACTCGTCTGAACGGAGCAGAGAACAGATTTTGGGAACAGTTGCATCCAAGCTCCATTCACTATGCCTTTATCCAGGGCAGATTTCACATGATTATTTCCAGACCGGTGATTATCCCAAGTCATCATATCTCCTTGAATATGCATATTTATTAGGCCACGAGTCTCCACAAGGTGAGAGATGAAAGGGATGAAAGGGTCCCGGCCCCTTGAACCTTCCCGCTCAGAGGAGCTCAGGACAAAATTAGTATCACCAAATATCAGCCAAGGGCCGCCAAATCTATCTCCAAGAGCCATGATCTCTGACCAGAATTGTTTTTTAGCATGGTTATACGGCGGACCATACACACACGAGAGGAGCCACGGGTTGGAAGGGGGGTCCGAATAGACAAGCCCCGAAATATGGTTACGAGAGCAAGAAATACACTCAAAACTAAACCCAGATTTCCAAGCTAATATAATACCTCCCGCAGTGCCAACAGGCGGCACAAAAATATTAAAGTAAAAGTGAGAAGCTTTTAGTATACGTACCAGATGGTTAGGATCCACTTTGAGCTCAGTCAAAAAAACAAAATCAGGAGAGCGCGATCTGAGCAGGGACTTCAGTTCACGAACTGTAGAGGTCTGCCCCAACCCTCTACAGTTCCATGCTACACCTCTCATGGCGCCTGTGGAGGAGATATGACGTTCTCCTCCACAGGGTTGATCGAGTGCACAGAAAGACTGGATCCAGATTCTTCAATTACAAACGAGCCAATCAGATGACTCCTTTTAACACCATTGTTACAGCTCGAAGAGCTCGACCCCTCAGAAGGTTCTTCAGAACGGTCATCAAAATCCACCTTAGACTCGCAGTCCTTTTCCTTTGGGTCCCAAGGAAAGTCCCTAACAACATCCGGATGACGTCTAACAATTTTGTTAGGGCGGGTGCAGAGAGAAGCGGAGCCTTCAAATTTCCTCTTCTTGAACGGGGTGGTACGTTCATTAGTTTCCGACGTAGGCTTCACTCCAATGTCACCACCTATTTTTTTAATTTCATACAAGTCCAAATTACCAAAGTGCTTAAGGTCATAGAGTAGCTCTTCTTGGGCTCTAAAAAAATGAGATAAAGCCCTTTCCTCTTCACCTTGAGGCTCGGCCTCACTAGCATCATTCACATGGGCCATATTTTTCCCCACCATATCACAATCAATTCCACACGGCCCACCAAAAGCCTCCCCCTTCTCTTTGCCCTTTAGATCAACAACCACTTTCGGCCTCTCTAAAGATTTGGGCCCAATAGCCCAACTTTTATCTATTAAATCATCACAACCAGGCCCACCACTCCCAAACATCCCACCTTTTAACCCATCAGGCTCATTACACAAAGAGTTTACACAACCCGGCCCCACCAAATTTTCTAGCCTAGCCTTAACACCATTCGGCCCACCCCCTTTTAAATTATTATTATTTGAAAAACCCATAACCAAACCCGGCCCACTACCCACAAATCCCACATCTCCACCATTTCCTTCCCACTCCTTCGTCCCAGCCCCACCAACAGAACCCACCAAACCCCCAGGCCCACCAGAGGAGACCAAGCCCAAGCCCAAATTCGGCCCAACACCCACTTCTAAGTTCCCACTTCCCAAACCCAACAAAACCACCTGGTTTTCCTTCTCTCTCTCCAGCTGCACACTCCCCACTTTAGGAATTAAATCAGAGATCTTTTCCCAATTATTCAAATTTCCTTCAACCTCATTACCATTAACAGCAAACCTTCTTGCACCCTCGCCTGGCACTTTCTTGGGCATCCACACCTTTTGCCTTCCATGATCTTTCTCATGCATGGCCCGAGAAACAACAGCCTTCGTACGCTTCGAGCCGCGCGCCACAGTTGACGACGACCTAACCACACCGCCGTCCACATCAGCTACGGCAATCGGCCCACCAAGCTGGAGCTTCCCAGACGGCCTTCCAGTCGAAGAACCCACCAGCGGCTTCGAAGTCGCACCAGAAAAGACGTCACGATATAGTGAAGTCGTTGACATCCACGGCCCATACATAGGAAACGGGGTTCCATCTAGATTTGCCACCGTGACCGGAGAAGATAGAGAGCACCCTTTACGTTGGTGACCGACACTTCCACAAAAGTAACAAAAAATGCCTATCTTTTCATATTTGAATTGGATCCAACGTTTAACCCCAGAGGCTAAGTCAAAAAAACAACCTGAACATAGAGGCTTTCCAATGTTTATGTCAATCTGCACCCTTATGAACAGCTTCCAACTCATAGGTTTCTCCTCATCCAACTCCACTCTAACAACCTTCCCAATCATATTTCCTAACAGGGTACCATTTGCTATTGAAAAATACTCATGAGGCAGGTTGTGAACCTGCACCCACAGCCGCATATTATCAATGGTAACCGAACCATGAATATCAGGGGCCCAAGCTCGTAGTACAAAGGTATAACCTTTAAACGACCAGGGGCTGTTATCCAAAGCCCACTCCCTATCCTCTGCACTCTCAAAACCGAGCTTGAACCGGTTGCACTTTGGCTCCGTATCAGGTAGAGAAGACACTGAGACCTTTTTTAGCCATTTTTTTGTCACAGTCTCAGCAATGTCACCAGCATTCACCACCATAGGCGCCACCACCTTACCAAGCAAACACAGAGAAGTGAGTTTTTCCATCGACGAAGCACTCGGGGATAATGAGATGGAAGCTTCCGCACAAGAGACACATTTGCCTTTAAGAGGGGCACCAGCAACTTTGACAATCTCCATAACCGCCGACAGTAAGAGACAAAAGGAATAAATAACTTAAGGCCAACCTACCAACCAAAACCCAATCAATAACACACACACGACAAAGGAAGTGAACCACTTCACAACACTCAAAAGACAGACACACACGCACACGAGAAGAAGTCAAACACAAACACACACAAAGTAGCAAAAGAAGGATTCGAGAGTAACCACTACACCAGAAAGACTACACTCGATCCAACATCAGTGAATAGTAGAAGACTATTCACACCACACACTCTCTCTCTCTCTCTCTCTCTTTTTTTTTTTTTTAAATCTTATTCAAAAAATAAATAAAAATCTTTACTAACCCATTTATTTGTGTATATGATATTATTGGAAAATCTCCAACCTTGTGAAAATTCTCCATCCCATAAGTTTATTCACCCATCCCTACTGCTGTCTTATTTTATAACTCTCCACCCCCACCATCACCCAGGCCCAATCTTAAACATATACGTGTCAATATCGTTATTGGTGTAATTAAATATCGGGTCCTATTGTGACAGTCAGTAGTCCCGTGATCCGTAAGGGGAAATACCGAGTAAGCTGTGCAATCTCACATCGCCTGAGGAAGGTCAAGTGGGATGATTCTGAGACTGTGTAGGTATGGGACTACACAGTTGAAGAGAGCTTAAATGGATTGATTGATACTACCTATATCAACAAGGTGCATCTTGTTTTTCAGTAGCCCATCACGAAAGAACTCCACAATTAAGCGTGCTTTTGGCCTAGGGCAATTTCAGGATGGGTAACCTCCTGGGAAGTTTTCCTAGGAAGCGTGCGAGTGAGGACAAAACACGCTGGAAACACTCGTGTTGGTCTGTAGGGTCAGTCGTCATTCTATGAAGCAGTCAGAGTGGCGTACTCGTGTATAAGAGTCATGATTTCGTGGGTGTAAGGACCAAATAAAGACTTGAAGCGGGAATCTTACACTTATATAATTTAATTTAATAATAATAATAATAATAATAATAATAATAATAATAATAATAATAATAATAATAATAATAATAATAATTCACAGCTAATTTTTTGATTTTTACTTAAAATTAAAGTATTAGAATGAAATAAAATGACCATTTTAATTTTTTTAGCTTATCGATTGTATTTTAATATTGAGAAATGTTAAAAGACATCAGCAGTGTCTAGTACCTTCCTACGTGTCAATATCGTTATTGGTGCAATTAAATATCAAATCTTATATAGTTTAATTCAATAACTTTTAAAAAATATGGCTAGTCATTTATAAAATGATACGTCTAGAAAGTGCTAAGTACTACTGGTATCTAATAAGAATGCTCTTTAATATTCTAATAATAGACTCTTTACCCTATTTGGTTAGGTTACTTTCACTTTCCTTTTTGTCCACCAATAATCAAAGTGAGTTTCCTTGCCATAATGGGAATGGGCACATGCCACGTGTCAGGTGTCGTTTTATATCATCATCAAAGATGTGTTGGTTCCATAATAAAGTTTCAAGCTTTGTCGTCTCTGTCCAACGTGTCATGCTCTCAACCCTCAAAAATATCTTGCTCACATTAATTAACTTCTACCGACATCAAACTTAATTTATATCTTCACTCCCCCACTCCTTTTCTCTTACACTCTTTTCTCACTCCCAATAAAGTCACTGAAAAAAAAAAGAAGAGAAGGGAATAAAAACTATAGGAAAACTCACTAAGAAGAAGAAGAAGAAGAAATGGGAGAAGCATTGTATACCATTATTTCTCAAGTTCGTACAGTTGCTGGGTATACACTCATCTTTCTTAAATCTTGTTCTTTGATTTTTTTTTTACTATGTATTATAATGTTTTTTTTAACTGTTTGATGGTATAATTAATCTCTTGCAGGCCTTGTTTGACATTGCTTTATCCCTTGTAAGTTTTGTCATTATTATTATTTTTATTTGTTAAGTAGTTTTTGATGAGTTTAATTATTATTATATAATTTAGGTTTTAATTTTATTAATTAATAAATGTAGGTATGCATCTATTGAAGCAATGGAGAGCATAACAAAACATGATAATGAACAATGGCTTGCTTATTGGATTATATACTCATTCCTTGCTCTTATTGAAATCATCATCCAACCAGCTCTAGAGACGTAAGATTATTACTATACTTACCAATTTGATGTGACTAAAGTAATGTGCTTTTATTTACCTACTAAATTACTACTATTTAGTAACAACTAACAAGTAATTTTTTGTGATATTTTTTTAAAAAAATCTATATTTTAACTAAAAGATAGTTTTTTTTTTTTTCTTTCCCTTTAGTGCATATAACCATCCACTAGATGATGTCTCTTTCATATTATTCTCCTCCACTCCTTTCAATAACTTTGCTCTCCATTTTTTATTTAGTGGCTACAAAATTGTTTAGATATTTGAAATAAACAATGTGACATATAGATTTGATAATATACACAACATGTTGCGTGGTGTAGTGGTAGGAATCACTTTTATTGACATTCTTCTTTGCTTGAGTCAAGAGTTCAAAACCCACTACAATCTCTCTTAAAAAGGGTTTGGCCTCTATAAGGTTAGCTGTTGTAGGTAGTGTCATCTGTGTGATAAAAACTCTTGAGGTGATTACTGATGACCCGATTGTGGGAGGCTAAGTTATCAGGCACCTATAGTACTTGACACGTAATTCAGGATTGTCAAAATGAAGGGGTGGAGAAGGAATTTGCACCACGTGATGCCCTTCTAGTTATATAAAAAAAATAATATACAAAAAAAAAATTCAAAAAGAAAAAAAATGTGTATTTGAATAGAACTGAAAAATTATATTAGTTTTTAGGCATGAGTTTGATTTTATTGTGTTGATATTAGGATGTCTATTTGGTATGATGCTAAGCTGGTATTTGTGGGTTGGTTGGTTCTTCCCCAATTCAAAGGAGCTGCTGTGTTGTACAAGAAATTTGTGAGAGAACAAATCAAAAAGTATAATAGCAAACATGGTGGCCGTAACTTATTCCAAGGAAGGAGCAAGTTTATGGATTTCATGCACCACAAGAAAGTCAGTTGTTATTGTTTTGTATTACACCTTTTCAATACTTGATCATCATGAGTTGAGTTGATCATTATGTTATTCTAATTTGTGTGACCCTTTCATCTGTCATTTTCAGGAAGAGGTGCAGGATTATTATGATTAAAAAAGAAGGCAAAACTAAATGCATGGCTTGGATTAATATTCCACTACTCTTGTTTTTAGGTCTATGTTATAACTATTATTGTTGGTTATGTTAATTAAATGATCTATCTTTAACTTTGTGCAACTTACTCAATATTGTAAGGCTTTTGTGACCCTTAATCCTCCTAAAATATTGTAATGTTACAAATATTAGTCTTGTTTTGATGTAAGAAATCTTGTGAGATATTTGTGTTGCTTTTTTATGCAAATGTGATCTCATTTTCTAATTTGACTAAGATCTTACCACAAAGGGTGTCTATACTTTTATTTTGAAATTGTATAACTATATTTCAAAATATATTTCAAATTAGATTTTTTTTTTTTTTTTTTGCAGCATAAAATGGAATGGGCTTTTGACTACTTGTGCAATTATTTATTTGAGGAAATTATAGTACTACATATAATTTTTTTTGGGGATTTTTTTATTTTTACACTTCAAAACAGTTTTTTTTTTACATTTTTACGGAATTGTACATAGAAACCCCAATTGCAACTAGCGCTGCAACTTAAATTGCAACAAAAAATCGTATAAAAACCTTTATTGCAACTAGTGTTGCAACCACTTTAGAAACCCAAACTGTAAATTTGAAAAAAATAATATATTAGGTAATTCTCCTATTTTTTTTTTTAAATTGATTATTTTACAAGATAAGGTAAAAATTAGAATTAAATCCTATCTCTCCACATTTTATTTATCCCCAGTCCCCACCATCTCCCTTAAAACTAGAAACATCATTTAAAATGAGATTTTTTTTATTTAGTTTTACTCGTATTAATTTTAATTGATATGGCAAGAGAGACATGAAAATGGAGACTATGGGCTCGTTTGGAACGTCGTATTAGGTTGTATTGTATTTTATTATATTGAATTGGATTATACATCATATTTTTATATAATACTATATTAAACTTTAATTTATACTAAAATATTATATATTTAAGTGTCCATAAAAGTTAATACCGCATAGAGTTTTACAAAAAAATATTACATACAATACAATTCAATATAATACTATAGAATACTATACGGTGTAATACGATGTACCAAACGAACCCTATAATTTCAAGGGATAATTACACCACATACTGAAATTTTTTAATTTTTTTCCTTTTATACTGTGGGGTGGAATTTTTTTCAAAAATACTGTGTACTGTATTAAATTTTCACTGATATTCTACTATTATGTTTTAGTTGTTCGACTACTCTTATTTTTAGTTATTTTGTTTTGTATTCTACTGTTGTTTTATAAAAACACAGTACTTTTGAAAAGATTTCCGTGTGATAGTATTTTTGTAAAAGTTATCCCAAAATATTCATATTCCCATATTACATCTTACCTATAGCGAAGTGAGCTGATGTCTTTGGGCCGGACTAGATTATTGGGTGGCTATGTCCCATCCTAGAGGCCCACTCAAAAGAGACCCAACATTTAAAAATATAAGCCCAAAATAATCATTTAATATGAAACTCAAATATTATAAATATTAAAAATTTGATGTTACCCAGAATCGACCCTCATTGCTGCTAATAATTGTTTTTATAATCATATTGCTTGCTGTACAATGACAATTGACGACTCATGACTTTAGTTATTACAATCACACATTTTTATAATAAGAATTTTATTATTGATCAATACATAATAAATGATTTATATTAGCTTGTATTGCAATATTTATGAATTTAGATTATTATTATAAATTTAAAGTTAGGATCTAGGTCATTGTTCGAGTTAAGGTTGTGGTTAGGGGTTCTAGTCCCGATTTAGGGTGATGGTCTGAGATTAAAAGGTTGGGGTCTCGGGTCGAGGTTGAGGTCAAGATTGGGGTTCCGGTTCAGGTATAGGTTTGGGTCCGGGTCCTGAGTCCATACATATAGTTAGCGACAAGACTAAGGTCGTAGTCAAATTGGGATGAGGATTTCGACTTTGCTTGGGGTTAAAATTGGAGTCCAGGGTCTAGGGTTGGAGTTTGAGATTAGGGTCTGAGTCCTAGGTTAAGGTCAAGGTTTAGGTCCAGGGAAGGGGTTTGAGGTCAGGGTCGAAGCCTGTGGCTATACAATCCGAGTCGGGGTCGGGGTCTAGGTCCGTGGCTACTATTGGGGCTGGGGACTGGGTCTTGTGTTTCTATCCCACGTTTGGTTAGGGTCAGGCTTTGAGGTCCGAGCCCAAGGTCAAAGTTGGGGTTAGGGCCAGGGTCTGGGTTAGGGTTAGGAGTAGGGGTTGGAGGTTAGGGTTGGAGTTTGGGGTTGAGGTGAAGGTCAATGTCTGGGTCGAGGTGAGGTTGTGGTCAAGATTGAGGTCTGGGTCACAGTTGAGGTTTAGGTACATGGTTTGGGTCTAAGATCAAGGTTGGGGTCTCGGTCTTGGATCCCAATCTAGGTTCAGGTATCAGGGTCAGGTTTAGGATCCGTGTCACGAGGTCGGGGTTGTTAGGGTCTATGGGCTTAGGACTCGAGTTTAGGGTAAGGATTAAGAATCAGAGCCATGGTCAAGATCGAGTGGTGTAGTGAGGTTAGTATCACATATGATACAATTAAAAGTATATATTTTAATTTATTTTTTATAAATTAATAGAGGACATTAGAATGCAATAGCATCACAAACTAAATATAATATAATTTAATGCAATATAATACGAGAAAAGGCTAATCATCAAAATAGATTGGCCCAATTACTTCCTGCCCAATGAGTCCATATTTTCCCTAAATAAATGAAGGCCCTTAACTAAAATTAAGCTTAACAAAAATAACTTGCCAAACTTAATATAAAAGAGAATTGCTAAACGTGGGTGACTAAGTTATAATAATATTATTAGTGCAATTTAATATTGAATTCCATTTATTTTACTTTAATAAAGATTATAAAAAATCATAACTAATTATAAAGTGTCACCTTATAGTGGTGCTAGATACCTTAGTACCCCATAACAATTAGGAATGGAAATTGAGTGGGTAATAAAAGGGTAATGCACCTCTTAACCCGTCCCCGTTTTCCATTTATGTACCCCATCCCCCCTCGCCCCGCTTAATTCTCTATGGATTCGGGGTAGGGAAATCTGTATTGGGTATAGGGATCTAGGATACCCATTAAGATTTAAACAATAATAATAAGAAGAAAATAATGTAATATCTAGCACCTTATAGTGGTGCTAGATACCTTAGTACCCCATAACAATTAGGAATGAAAATTGAGTGGGTAATAAAAGGGTAATGCACCTCCCAACCCGTCCCCGTTTTCCATTTATGTACCCCATCCCCCCTCGCCCCGCTTAATTCTCTATGGGTTCGGGGTAGGGAAATCTGTATTGGGTATAGGGATCTAAGGATACCCATTAAGATTTAAACAATAATAATAAGAAGAAAATAATGTAATGTAATTCAAAATAAAAATAAGAAACAAGATATTGATTTTCAAAAAAACAAACATTCTACTTATTTAAAAATCTTTATTACAGAGTAAACTAGGAAATATTAATATTCAACTTTGTAAATATAGCCAATAACTTTAATGCGTAATAATTAGAATACTATATGGAAAGTTTGAAAGCTATATATATTTGGGTCAAATATAGGATGAGTAGCATCACTGCAGGGCCGGTACAAATATTTTGGGAGTCTTGAGCAAAAATTTAAACTTAGGTATTTGTAAAAAAATACAAAATTCGTGTGCATTACCAATTTTTTAAGATACCTTCTAACCTTTTTTATAAGATACGTTCTAAACTTGTGTGCATTATAATTCTATTACCATTTTTTAAAAAAATACGTTCTAAATTTTTAATTATAATTTTTTATTTATTTTTATGTATGTATAATAGAAAAAAAGGGGAAATTTACATAGTAAACTAACTTTTGTCATTTTTTACAAAAATACTGTCAGGCGGTATTTTTTTACTTTTTTTTACTGTATTTTTTTATAAGTTTCAAACTGCAGTATACTGTGTTAAGTTTTTACTAGTATTCTACTGGTGTTTTTTAGTTGTTTTACTGTTGTTTTGAGTTATTATGTTTTGTGTTCTACTGGTGTTTTATAAAAACACAGTATTTTTGAAAACTTTTCCATGTGACAGTATTTTTATAAAAGTTAACATAAATTCTAGTATTTTTGTAAATTTTCCAAAAGAAAAGTATTTTCTTCTAAAAAAATGGGCCTTAAAAATGGGTGTAATGGCCCAATGATTAGGCCGATCCCATCCCAAACCTGCTTCGATTATATAAAATTCTATCCCCGTCTCGTTACCCATTAAACCAGGTAATTCCCGTCCCATTCAAGATAGGTCCTATAAATCAAATTTCTATCACTAATGTAACAATGCTCAATATAAAATAATTAAAAAAAACATAGAATGATATTCCTGTGAAAAAAAGGGACAGGTTTGATTCCAATCTTTTCAATCCATTAAACACCTTTAATTAATTACGTAAATTATGAGAATCTATGTCTTTGAGAAATGTAGGAGTTGAGATGTAAATTGAGAATATCTAAAAGTAATTGCTTTTATTATTACATGGCTTTGGTGCCCTCATTGGTTATATTCGTTATATATTTTTGTTAAAGTTAGCAAAATTAAAAAGATTAATATGGATCCACATGATTTTCAACTTTTTCCCATGTGCTAATAAAAATCAATCTCTATATATTGCTTATTGCTTCATATCATATATATACCTTATATATTATTAGCAAATTAAAATATTGGTTATCCTATACTTGGACCAAATTAATTAAACTTATTAGATTTCCTTAAGTACTGTGTGTGTTTTGTACTTATTTGGTTACACATACGTACTTATATATAAGTTATCACATGCATATATAAGAAAGAAAGAATTTATAAGTATTTATATATGTCTCTTAAATATCCATATACTAATATAAATAATAATAATAATAATGCATGCACCTAAAATAAGTACAAAAAATTATATATATTTTGATCCTTTTAAGCATAGAAGAGCCGTCTTGCTAATTAAGTGTGATTTCTGATTAAGAAGATAAGAGCCAGCGATCGATATCTTAAAGCAAATGCATTTATTATTGGTGTTAGGTCAAAAACTAAATATAAACAATTCTCTTTTGTATATATATAAATATACAAATACATAAGAATTAATAAACCACACATTGCTTCTTTATGATCAATTTATCAATTATATATACGTTACTTTCAAAGGTCCAATAATATATGCCTACCTATAGCTCTTTTCCACTACTTCATAATAATAATAATTAAGCTTAATTTAATTAGCAATACCATATTTTTCATTTGGATGAAAGACATTTAAGGGTATATATATGTATTAATTCTAATAATACATATATTATAATTTGATGTGCCTACATTAGCTACATCTATAGACCATTTTGCATTTTTCATAATGAGAATATATAATAATATTTAATGATACAAAATAATAACTTTCCATCTACAGATCAAGATTAATAAGATCGAAAACAGGAGCATGCAACTTATTTCTTTTCTTTTCTTTCTTTCTTTTCAGTCATTAATAATAATGTTATAATAATCTATTTATTTATTTATATATGTAGATCCCACCTATAGACACAAGTAGGAAAATAATTAAAAGGTGTTTTCTTTATATATTGCTTTTGTAATTTAAGTATTTAAGTGTAGTGTGGTGTGGACCTGTATTGGACCCAGTGATCAGTTCCTTATTCCTTCTTCCCAGTTAAGGCTTTAATGGATTTCTTAGCACAAATTGCAGCCTTATAGTACTTATACCACCCTCAGATGAAAATTCACTCCCACACATATACATATAATTAAATATATATATATATATGTCAGAAACCATGCATGCAAACACTCCTTTCCTTTCACTTCATGATGAAGTTATTTCAATCACTAATAATATCCTACACTTGTTCCTATCATATCTTCCTAAGTACCACCAATAATATGTACGTACCATCAACAAGTCCAAGTAAAATTCATACAAAAAACAAAAATAAAACCCTTAGACGACACATTAATAGTTATATATACTGAAAATAACTCTGAATTACAGGTTGTAAATGGTTTGTTTTGAGCTATACAAATTTCTAATTCATAAAAAAAAATTCAAATAACACTATTTTTTTTAAAAAAAATCCAATAATTCATGGCTAATTTATGACACTGTTTAAATGTTTTGTGGGCAAATACCATTTTGGATCTTTTATTTTATAAAAATTATCGATTAATTTTCTATTTTATTAAATGATAATTCAAATCCTGTGTTTTTAAACATGGTACAAAATAGTATCACGAGCTCAATTTTTATCAAAATAATAAAACTTATTAACATGGTCTAAAAGTATTATAACTAGATTGATTTTTTTTCTTCTATCTATTCGTGCTAAAAAATTGTTTCCAGATTAGTTATATTAAAAAAAATTAATAAAAATTAAATTAAGGTATATCATTTTGAAAAATATAAAATCTATAATTTCAACAAAAATGATACCATATTTTATTGCACTCTGTTTTGATTGAACTTTAATTTTATTACATAATTTATAAAAAAATGAAAACTTATATATAAGATTCCTTGTACAATGTACATGGTCTCAAAAAAATATTAGAATTTTAACTATCTACCTTCCGAAAACACAAAAAAGCAAATAGATCAATAATCCCATTTTTAAGGACCACTTGAGAACTAACCATATTTACACTTAACAATGACACATATCAAATTGCAATAAATCAATAGGTTAATTACGTGTAATTATCCCTTAATTTATTCGGCTCATCATTTGATTTTCTACAATAATATAATTTAACCTTTATAAATAACAATTTAAAATGTTTCTACCTCATGTGATGGATTATCTCCCCACATGTCAAATACGTGTTAACACTTGTGCACAAGTTGAACCACAAAACTTTATTTGTAGGGGAAAAAAGAATAGGGGTTACAGAATTTGTAGTGACTAATTTACACGTTTAAACTAATACGAGTTTTATTTGCACGCTCTCGGGAAAAACTTTTTCGTAAATTATCCATTCTATGATTGCTCAATGTCAAACATACTTAATTTTGATATTTTTAAGTAATTAGCTACTGAAAAAAAAAAATGCATCTTAATACCCACCAATCCATTAAGTTTTCATCGTCTCACAATTCTATATAGTCTAAAATCATTATAGTATTTGACCTTCCTTAAATAATATGAGATTGTACAACTTATTCGATTTTTCGTTTTACAGATCCAAGACTCTAATTATATGTATTTATATAATTGATCACATGATCATAATAAATAACATGTTTAACTATCCTAATGTAAGTAATGTTTGTGAAAAAAAAAAAACGTAGATTTTTTTTTAAAAAAAATAATTTTGAATATTTAGTGAAAAATTGTACAAAAAAGAATTGATTAAACAAAATTTTCCATAACAAACATGAAAATTAATTTGTCTCCCCCTTTTTTTCCTTACTATTTTCTTTTTCTCACCAAAATTACTTCCAAATACATAGCCTTCATGTTGATTCATTAATTTTGTTTTTTGTGTTTTGTTCGATTTTTGTGATGATACTTTACCATATATTGTGAATTACCAAAGAATGACGTATCACTATTATTATTTTACTTTCATTACTACAAAATTTGTTATAAAAGTGAAAAAAAAAATATTGTGATTAATGAAAAATTATATATTCATATGTACATTACCAAAAAAAAAAATATAAATATTAGTTATAAAAATTATAATTTGCTATAAGTAATTTAAATGTGATTCTTAGTAAGAATTCTATTTTTTCTTTTCCATCAATGTGCTACTTATTGTAAGAAGAAAAATGGGCTAAAATTTCATCACTATTTTTACGGATTGCTTCGTCTTGTCCAAGCTATTAATTAAAAAATAAGTGTCAAATTGAAATTTGGTATTAATTTGGTATTTCTATTCATGATATTTTATATGTTTGACATTCTTCTTCTTCCATTTCTCTTTCTCGTTGTAAAAGGGCTCAAAATGCTATAGCCTATTCACTTGCACGTTTGGCTTTATCCTTTGAATTCTCTCATGTTGGAGGCCTAGCTTACTGCCTTGCCTATAATCTTTGATTTTGTATTGATCTTTTGATCTTTTTGGCTTTGTGCCTTTTAATAAAAAAAATTATTAAAAAAATAATAAATTGTGTGATTCTTGTAGTAACCGAAACAAATTAGCATGCAATTATATTTAAATATTGATTTTTAGTCGCAACTAGTGACTATCGTTTGGTAGGTTGTATAAGAGTCTTATTGCATTAAATAACAAGCAATACTATATTTGGATAAAATATTATATTGTATTAATTATTAAGACCATAAAATTTAATACAATGTCCTATTAGATTAAAAACAGAGAAAAGAAAAAACAGAGGAAAAATAGAAAGAAGATAAAAAGTCACACAATGATTAAAAGCCCACCTCATTGAATCATAGAGCAAGCGAATTTCTTTTATAGAGAGATATTGGGTACATAATAGAATAAATGAAAATTACCAAAAAAGAATTATACACAGAATTTACAGAGAGAATATTCGTAACAAACTTTTGACAATTGTACAATTTGTTATTTTTGGGACTACACAGTGCTAACGATATAATGTCAGCATGATTGTCATCTAGAAGGAAGAATAGTGAGGATATAATTCTAATAAGCTCATTTCCTAACACCCCTTCTCAAACTAGTCCAACCACTTTAAGTTTGTCCCCGAGGAAATGAAAATTGTGACTTGTTAAGCTCTTAGTTGGATAGTTAGCAATTTGATCGTGAGAAGGTATGTATCTGATGTCTAATTGTTTCTTCAGCACCTTGTCTCTTATAAAGTGCATATCTAGTTCAATGTGCTTAGTCCGAGTATGATAGATTGAATTTGCTACCAATGCGCTTACTCCCATTTTATCACACCAACTGATGGGAACATTTGAAATTGGAAAATTGAACTCACTGAGTAAGGCTTGAATCCAGGATATCACTGTAGCAACTTGAGTCAAAGCTCTATACTCTGACTCGGCACTTGATCATGACATTGCTGCTTGCTTCTTTGAGGACCATGATACAAGTGTGTCACCCAAATAAACACAATAACAAATCACGCTTTTCTAGTCATCTGGACAACAAGCCTAATCTGTGTATGAGTTGCCGGTAATATTAAGTTCATTGGAGTACTTGATATGGAACCCATAGTGAATTGTCCCCTTTATGTAGCTTAGTATCCGCTTTGCTACTGACTAATGTGTTGTTGTGGGGGCATGCAAGTATTGACTGAGTTTGTTAACAACGAATGAAAGATCTGGTCAAGTGTGAACTAAATATTGCAGCCCCTGATAGCACTTCGATAGATTGTAGGTTGCTACAGTAAGTCACCATCCATTTTGGCGATGGCTTTGCCAACAACTATGGGTGTAGAACATGGTTTGAGATGTAACATTTTTATTCTTGTGAACAAATGTTTAATTACTTGGCTTGACTAAGATAAAGGTCTGTTTTGTCTCTGTGTACCTCTATGCCAAGAAAATAGTTAATGCTCCAAGGTCTTCGAGGGAGAATATGTTGTTTAGTTGAGTGGTGAATTCCTGTAATATCTTCGAATCATTCCCTGTGACAATTATGTCATCCGCATAAATAAACACCATAATAATTATGTCATTCCATGTTCCCAAAATGTACGTATCACCCTGACCAAAAAGTAGGTTTAACTAACAAATCAAAGAACATGAATAACACTCTTGAGATCGAACCTAACCATATCAAGATTAAGATCATTTGATCTAGGATCAACTAGGTGATATTGAATTGAATAGATATTACGATAAATTTATCATATCTAATCAAAGTTCAATATCGGTCCCTTCCAATGTATACTCCATACATCCGATACTGGTAAACTTTGCCAATACCTTGGAAAGGACATAACACTTATCCAAGGTGTAAGTATACCTATCGCTGATTATCATGCCAGTCTAAATCCAGTGAACTGACAAATCAGGGAATTAAACTTTCGAACATATAATTATGATTATATTCCACTATGTTGACAACACTATAATCATGAACAAATACATATGTTCTGGACTTAATAGAATTTATACATTAAACAATCATGAAATAAATCATGTGAACCATGCAACATAAAATGTGATTCTTTATTAATTAGTAAATCTGATTATATTGAAATAAGTTTTATTTAGGGCACAAAACCCAACAGCTGGCGGCCAACGACCGGGGTTTAGGGTCTAAGGTCCTGGTCAGGTGCAGGGTCCAAGGTTTTGGGTCGGGGTCCGGGGTTCGAGTCCTAGTCTGTGTCCGGGGCATGTTTCAGGTCCAAGGTCTAGGTTGGGTTTCGAGTCTGAATTCAATTTCAGGTAATGGTTGGGGTTGGGTTCAAGTTTATTGTAAAGAATTTATAATTTTACACAACTTATTAGTACAAGTCGATATCAAACCTAGTATTGTATTGAATAATACTAAATACAATTCAACATAATACAATACAGTATAATTCAATACAATACAATATAACTATTTGGTAAAATTCGATACGCAAGTATACGCAATCGAAACAATAATATAATGATAAAGTAGAGTATCGTTCCCACGAAGATTGGTTATCAATTGTCAATTAATTAATTCTTTAGTTCTATTTAATTAATAAAAATTATTTGACAGAAAGTAATTAAAATAAGACAATAATTAAAATTAGAAAAATACACAATAATAAAGACAAAGATTATTATGATATCCAACTATCATTTATTTTACTTCCCAATGCAGTTACCCAGTTTGCCTTCTCCCTATTCAATTGACAAGTTGAGTTAAGAAGTTTATAATCTGGTTAAAACTTATAAACCTAACCTATATAAAAACTTCCTATATTCCTATGGTAAGTTTAATCACAAAGATAGCATTAAGTATATCAACTAATAGAATCATACAAATAACCTAGGTACTTTCATTCTAAATTAATTTACATCCATAACAATTATAGCATATGCAAATCTCACATTCCAAAATTTTGATTTAAATTCATAAATAATAATTATAGATGGTCAGTAAATAATTGTAGAATTAAAACAAATTGTATGGAATTGAATTAAAAGAAGAAAAAGAAATTGAACAACTACATTAATCCATAAAATAAATTCAAGTAGTTCACATAATAATCCTTAAAAATAATTAGCTACTAGAAGTCATTCTAAAACAATAGAGATTTAATTAAAAACATAAAAGATAGAAGTGAAGAGATAGAATACTCTTTAGAATCCTCCAATGGTGCCTTCTCCTCCTTGCCCTCCTTTTATGCTGAGAATTTCTCTAAATTTTTGAATGATGTCAAAGCTTTGTCTTTAGCCTTCTTTAAATGGAGCCAAAATTTGAGTTTCCCAAAAACACTAAACTCGCAGCCTTACAAGCTAGTTTTCACTTTTACGATCGATCTTTGTTGATTTCTTTATTTCCCAGTTTCCAATTTTCTTTCAACGAATAAGTTAAGCCGCGGCCTTACTTACCAAGTCGCAACCTTCAAGGTCATGTTTTTATTTTTTCTTAATTTTTTTTTACTTAAACTTGGAAAGTTCCTAGTTTGACTATTGACCACGAAATTATTAGCAGAAAAAGCTATCTTTGACCCATTTAAGGCAATAAAAAATCCATCCAAGCTAATAGAAGTTTTATTTCTTCATTATATTTTCTCAATTTTTATTCAAAAAGGCTTGCAGAACACCGAAAATACCAAAATTAAAGATCTCTAAATATTTTTCTTAGAAAACAAATAATTCATCAAACAATCATAAATCTAAACAATAAAATAATAAAAAGACTAAAATACACCCTAAATTAGACTCTAAAAAAGTATAAAAATAAACCTATAACTATAATACATTACGATATACCAAAACCCTAAAAGTAATATTTAATACTAAAATTTGTCACAAAATGTAAGCTTTTTTTAGTGTGTATACTAGCTAGACTTGATCAATATATTAGTATTGGATGAAACCTTAGTATAATTTTTCCTAAATTGAAAAAAAGTTTGTCAAGTATTTGAGTTAGAGATAAAGGGTTGGTAAGATTTGCCTTTGGCTATATCTTAGTAGTGATCTAAATATATATCATGACTATTAAGATGTAATTAAAAGTATTAGTACTATATATATATAATAATCTTTAAGCTTGGTACTCGGATTACAGGGGTTAATATATCTGAACCAAAAGCTTATATATATAATCGATATACATTTATATAATTGTATTATGTGTAATATATATCTCTGAATTGCTTAATCAGATATGACACAGTTCTGACAAGGACTTATAATAACAAAATTCTCATGTCTCTTATGTAACCTTTTGTGTGGCATTCCACAATGTGCCGTCTACTAATAAAATTATGATTGAAAAAAGCTAACTAGCTAATACTTTAAACAAACAAAAGAAGAAAAAGTATACTATAAATGCTTTCTAAGTGGAAATTATGCTTTATTAGATGTGGAGAGAAAAAGTAAATAATATCAATTAAAGTTCACTCTTTATTATGTTTTTCACCCAATAAGTGAAGTTGATCCCAAAAGCTTCTGCTCAATTAATATATATATAAATCAAGTAAATATCAAGAAATACATGATAATAAACAAAATCACAAATAATTAATCACTATCTTGATCTATACATAGTCATGAATCATGATGATATATAAAACCATATATAGATATGGATTTTGGAAATTTTGTTTTTCATTATATATTTAATGTGATTAATTAATGGAAAAGAAAAATGATAGCTCAGTAATAAAATGAGTATTGTTCGAGTCAATACAAAACTCCACAAGCCAATAAGCTTTTACATTCAGCATAAATCTTTTGAAATTCATTCTTCTGCTATTTATACTAAGGAATAAAAACAGAGAAAATAACAGATTGCTAGTGCTCCCGCGAGTTCCTCAGCTCCTCTCCATTCTAACAAACTCTTGCATCCATCGAGGCTTCACGCGCTTGCGAGTTCCACGCGTTCCCACTCTCTCTGCAATGTTGGTTTGCCCAGTTTCTTGTTCGTTAAGTTGCTGGTTCTCCTCTTCGGTTATTCCCTCCTCTAACCAGCCCTTTATGCTGTTCTGGGCTTTGTTTGGGTCAATTAATATTGGGCCTGGCCTAATACTACACCCCTCCTCGACAAAGACCTTGTCCTCAAGGTCATGGAGATCATACAATTGGCAAAACTCATGAAAATTCTCCCATGTTGCATCTTCAGGTGCACTTAAAGTCCACTGTACCAAGACTTGGAGCTCCTTGTCACTTTTCGTGCCTACTGTTCGTTGAGCCAGGATTGCCTGTGGAATCATGACAGGCTTGTTGTTGATGCTGACATCTGGTAAAGGATAGCATTGTGGAGTTGAGTTTCCGTGAAATGGTTTCAGCAATGAAACATGGAAAGTTGGATGTATACGACTCCCTTCCGGTAACTCCAATGTATAAGCCACTGGACCCGCTCGCGCCTTCACTTTGAATGGGCCAAAATACCTTCTGCAGAGTTTGGAGTTGAGACGTTTTGCCACTGTGGACTGGCGGTAAGGTTGTAGTTTAACCAAAACCAACTCGCCAAGATTAAATTCCCAATCTCGCCTTTTTTTATTCGCTTGTTGCCTCATTCGGTGCTGTGCTTGTAGAAGATTCTGTTTTAGTTGCTGTAAAATGCGATCTCTAGCAAGTAAATCTTCCTCTACTGCTTGGATACTGGTGGAGCCTCTTGTATATGCTGGAATTGAAGGAGGATCTCGGCCATAAACTGCTCTGAACGGAGTCATACCGATTGCTGAATGGTGACTTGTGTTATAATGGTATTCGGCCCAAGCAAGGAACTTACTCCACTGGCGAGGATTATCTGCTGTAAATGCCCGCAAATACTGCTCCAAATATCTATTAGTGACCTCTGTTTGACCATCTGTTTGTGGGTGATATGCCGAACTCATCTTCAGGGTAGTGCCCATCAGCTCAAATAATTTCTTCCAGAACATGCTGGTGAAAATTGGGTCACGGTCGGATACAATCGATCTAGGCAGACCATGTAGGCGTATGACCATGTTAGCAAATAATTCTGCTACTTTGGTGGCTGTATAGTGATTCGCCAATGCTCCAAAATGAGCGTATTTCGTAAATCTATCGACCACAACTAGAATATTAGTAACACCACCTGAGTTTGGCATCCCAACAATAAAATCCATAGCGAGATCTTCCCAAACTCTTTCTGGTATTTCCAAAGGCTGCAGCAATCCAAGAGGGGGCGTTGGCGAGTATTTCACTGTTTGACAAACAATACAAGATTGGACAAATTTCCGCACCTCTGCCTTCATATTGGGCCAGTAAAAATTTGCACTTAAGCGCAACAAAGTCCTGTCAACTCCTGCGTGTCCAGCAACTGGTGATGAATGAAATTCCTGCATAATTTGTTGTTTCAGATTAGAGTGAGGGCTGATATAAAGCTTCTGTTTAAAGTATAATAGGCCATCACGTGCTGAAAATTCAGTAACTCCATTACGTTCCACTAGAAGCTGGTTGTGTAAGTCTCGCATGTCAGGGCAAGTGATGTTTTCTCTCTTTAATTCTTCTAAAAATTCGAAACAAGCTGATGACACAGCTGCTGCCAACAGAGAAAAAGAACCTTCATGTTGCCGAGAAAGAGCATCAGCTACTGAGTTTTCTTTGCCCGCCTTATATTCAATTGAAAAGTGAAATCCGATGAGTTTCCGAAGGACTTGTTGCTGCTCGGGTGTTTGAATGACCTGTGTAAGGAGCTCTTTAAGACTCTTATGATCCGTGCGAATGGTGAAATGTCTACCCAATAAATATTGTCTCCACTTTGTAACAGCTTCTACAATTGCCCGTAGTTCCCTAAAATACGCTGAAGTACCAGCGAACTTGGGTCCCAATTTCCTACTGAAAAAGGCGATGGGATGACCTTGTTGCATGAGTACCGCCCCTATTCCCACACTTGAGGCATCAGCCTCTATAATGAACTCTTTGGAAAAATCGGGCAGCGAGAGAACGGGAGTCTCCGTCATTGTTTGCTTGAGATGATGAAAAGCAGCGTCTGCTTGAATGGTCCAATGAAAACTATCCTTCTTCAGTAATTCTGTTAAAGGAGCTGCAATAGAGGCATAATGTGCAACAAATCTGCGGTAATAACCGGTAAGCCCCAGAAATCCCCTCAATTGTTTGATGTTACGTGGTTGTGGCCATTCCAACATGGCTGAAATTTTGGAAGGATCTGCCTGCACCCCTTTAGCCGACACTAAATGGCCCAAATAATCAATGGTTGGCTGAAAAAATTTACATTTGTTAGCTTTAGCAAAGAAACAATGATCACGCAGTATTTGTAATACCATTCTCAAATGTTGGCAGTGGTCCTCCCAAGTGCGGCTGTAGACAAGAATGTCATCGAAGAAAACTATCACACAACGGCGCAAAAGAGGCTTGAACACCCGATTCATGGTTGCTTGGAAGGTGGATGGCGCATTTGTAAGTCCAAATGGCATGACGGTGAATTCGTAGTGACCTTCATGCGTGCGAAACGCTGTTTTATGGATATCTTGCGGAGCCATGCGAATTTGGTGATAACCCGCTCTCAAGTCTAGTTTGGAAAATACCTGTGCACCCCCCAACTCATCCAACAATTCGTCAATAGTGGGTATAGGAAATCGATCCTTAATGGTTATATTATTCAGCGCTCGATAATCCACACAAAAACGCCATGACCCGTCCTTTTTCTTTACTAACAACACAGGTGAAGAATATGGGCTGTTACTTGTCCGAACAAACCCATAGCTCGTCATTTCGCCTACTAACTTCTCAATCACATCCTTCTGAAAATATGGGTAACGATAGGGTCTAACTTTGACAGGCTGAGTACCTGGTTGTAAGCAGATGCAGTGGTCTGTACCCCTATATGGTGGTAGTTGAGTGGGCTCTGCAAAAACATCAGTAAATTCCGTGAGAATACCCTTCGCTAACTCGGGTAAGGTGGCCTCGATCTCCTGTATCTCCCCAACTGCTTGCTGATGGTTGTCACGGCCTGCTGCCAACATAAACATTTCAGTCACGTCTCCTTCCCGTACCGTAGAACGTAGCTGAGTAATAGATAATTGAGGAGCATCGGACTTCGACGTTCCCGCGAGTTTTATGTTAGACCCCTGCCATTGAAATTCCATTGTAAGCTCCTTGTGATCATGAATGCATGGGCCAAGTGTCTGTAGCCATTGCATCCCCAAAACTACATCAATTCCCCAAATAGGCAGAATATATAAATCCACCGTGAATTTATGGCCCTGTAAGAGTAGCTCAACCCCTCGGCATAACTGTGAACACCATAAGGAATTGCCATTGCCCATATATACTTTGAACCTCTTCGTTTCCACACAAGTCAAACCCAACCTGGCTGCCAAAGCTTCTTGGATGAAATTATTATTACTCCCTGTATCGATTAATACCTCCAACTGCTCCTTGCCATGAAAGGCTTGAATCCGAAATATCCTGGGATCCGTTGAGTTAGCGAGAGAGTTCAGGCTAACTTCTTCAGTTTGAGAATCATCACTGTCCGTTAAAACTTTCCCTGTCTCGTCATCCTCGTCCTCCTCTTCGTCTCCCTGTGTGCAGAGATTTAGCACTCGGTTTTTACACTTATGACCGAAGCTGTATTTCTCGTCGCAAGTAAAGCATAAGCCCTTCTCCCTTTTCTCTTTAATCTCAGCCGGTGATAACCTTTTAACTGGCAAGGAAGGGGCGCTCGGCATTGAAAACTTCGTAGTTGCCGGTGTACTTGTGTTGGAGCCGCTGGAACCCACACCTATTCCCTTCTGAGTTACCGGAGTTGGTGGATGCATAAACTTAGGTGACCAATTCGAACGTCCGGTTTCCCCTCTAATCCGACCCACGAGCTCGTCATTACGATCCTCAAACAATTGTGCCTTCGCCATAGCGTCGGCTAAATCAATGGGTTTAGCCAATAGTAATTCTCTGCGAATTTCATTCTTCAAGCCCCATACAAAAAAATTCAGAAAATACTGTTCTGAAACTCCTGTGATTTGAGTCATCAGTGACTCAAATTCTGTCCGAAAGGATGAGACACTCCCGGTCTGGACCAGCTTTGAAATTCTCCCTAAAGGATCATCATAAATAGAGACTCCGAAACGCATCCTCAGTGCCCGTATAAATGATTCCCAATTTGAGAACCCTCCTCCTTTCTCCATCCACTGAAACCAAGTCGAAGGAGCTCCCTCAAGGTGAAATGCGACCATGGCCAATCGTACTTCCGGTAAGACCCCGTGTAAATCGAAGAATTTGTTGATTTTATAAATCCAGTCTTCCACATTTGTACCATCGAAGCGATGAACCTTCACACGCAACACCTTCAGTAGAGAGTTGACCTCTCGAGAATCAAGAGTAGTTGTTGGTTGATGCCCCGACGGAGATCCGATTCCACTGCTAGCTTGTCCGTGACCGCCGAGCGATTTCGATAATGGTGATTGCAATTGGTCCACTCGTTCATCCAGGCGAGATACCTGCTCTTCCAATCTCGCTGAAAACCGAGCAAATTGTTCCTCTGAATTTTTCTGAAAATTCTGAATCATGGCGGCCAGTTCTTCGTTCTTCATGCTGGAGGTGAAGAACCAATGAAAGCACCAGTGATAGCTCAGTAATAAAATGAGTATTGTTCGAGTCAATACAAAACTCCACAAGCCAATAAGCTTTTACATTCAGCATAAATCTTTTGAAATTCATTCTTCTGCTATTTATACTAAGGAATAAAAAACAGAGAAAATAACAGATTGCTAGTGCTCCCGCGAGTTCCTCAGCTCCTCTCCATTCTAACAAACTCTTGCATCCATCGAGGCTTCACGCGCTTGCGAGTTCCACGCGTTCCCACTCTCTCTGCAATGTTGGTTTGCCCAGTTTCTTGTTCGTTAAGTTGCTGGTTCTCCTCTTCGGTTATTCCCTCCTCTAACCAGCCCTTTATGCTGTTCTGGGCTTTGTTTGGGTCAATTAATATTGGGCCTGGCCTAATAAAAAACCCCATTTGTTCAAAGATATATATATTTGAAAAAAAAATAAAGTAACAAGAAGGGGGAAAGTAAAGTGTAGCCTAAAATACAAAGTGAGCAATAACTAAACTCCCATTAATGCTTTTTAAAAAAAGTCACCTCCCCATACAAAATAACTATATAGTATATCATGTTATTAATATTTATAATTACCAAAGTGACCCCAATATCCCCACTATATATAAGGCAGTCTTAAGAATTTTTATATGGTCAGGCAGATGAAATCTCCCTCATGTATATTTTATCTAGGCCTTGAGCCCTTCCTTCTAAAAAAATTAGTCCTTTTGCCAAACATTAGTTTTACTCCATAACCCATATTTCCAATCCATTTTGGGAAACCAAAAAAAAAAAAAACCCATCAAAATGGACCCAATCAAGCTTGAAAAGATTAAGGCAATCAACAAATATAGAAAGAATGAGCTTTTGAAGAATCTCTTGTTCTATGCCTTGACAACAATAGCAAGTCTATACTTGTTGAGCCCTCTATGGCTTCCCTTCATAACTTCTTCAATGGAGGTCTTATTATTTGTGTATGTCCCAAAACTCCCTTCACTCTTTTTTAGCTCCAAATTTGTTTTCATAGTGGGAAATCTCATTATTGTTGCCCTTATTGGAGAGTCCAAAATCTTTTCATCCTCACAAAATAATAAGTCATCTCCAATTATTAGCACTAGTACTAGTAATGATCACTCTTACTATGAAGAGTACATAAGCACTAGTGCTAAGCAAATCATCAAATACCAAGTAGTTTCAGCTCCTCCTCATGAGGAAAAGAAAGTAATATGCATTGAAGAAGAAGAGAAGAAAATGATCACTTGGGCAAAAGTAGATGATGATGATGAGAAAAAAATTGTGGTTGTGGAGAAAAAGTTGGAGGATTTTCATAATGATGATGAGGTTATAACTACTAATTATTTGCCCAATGAGGATTTGAAGAAAAGGGCTGATGATTTTATTGCAAGGGTCAACAAACAAAGGGTGTTTGAAGCTAGAGAAATGCTTTCTAGTGATGATTTTGAATATTAATGGACTATATATAAGATGCATGTATAAATTAATATTGGGAAGAAGATAATTTTATGTTATATGTAAAATAAGTAATGTGTTTGGAGAAAATCCATATTATTAGTACTGTAGATTAGTTATAGGTTTTTTTTATTCATTGGTGTTTCAGACATGTCACTAGTGAAGTAATATCTCTATGATAATTATATATATGATATGCATGGATGCTTGCATTATATAACTAATTAATTCCTTATGTATGTATATTCAAGAAGTGTGTGTTTTCTCTTTTTGAAAAATAAATGGGTTGGCCAAAAGAAGCTAAAAAAAAATACAAAATATGGATAAATTTGATCGCCTTTTAATTAAAGGCAAAGAGAACCAGTTCTTCTTTTTTTTTTTAATGAAGAAAAAAACTCTAGCTCAAAACAACACTTGTATATGTATTGACTTAACGAGCATAGCTCTTTCGATAAATCGTTCTAGAAACTAGAGTGGTAAATAAGGGCTGAACTTTTTTGATACGGCACAAGTCCAAGAGACACAAACACACTATATGAAAAAATATAAATTTAAATATCACATGAAATAATATAATAAATTGAAAATTTAAGCAGGTCACACACAAAATGATAAGTTCGAAGACATTATACGTAAGTACAAATAAATTAATTTAAAAGTACAATATCTTAAAAATTCTTTTAATTTAATAATAATAATAAAATACATATATATTTACTAATAAATATTTAAATTTTTAATTATAATATTTAATTAGAGTGTTAAATTTTTTTAAAAAAAATTAAAGAAATTTTATCAAAAAAAATTATGTATAAAAATTAAAACATAGAATTTCGCCGCAAATTGTTATATAGAAGGCTTATCCACCGTTTCAAAAGCGGATAAAATCATGAAATGATCAAGGCATGAAAGCAAGACACCTATTCATTGTATTCAAGTGATTTTCTTAGTTACTAACTCAAAAGTTTGGATCAACCCAAAATAAGAGCCTTACTCTTCTACGTGTCATATCCTTGCCATGCAACACCTCCACACACCACCTTCTTCTTCCTTCTTCTACTACTTCTTCACTTATATATACCAACACCAAAATTCACTACACAACCTTTTTCCAACAAAAATAATAATAAATATTAATAGGTTTAGCCATGGTTGAACTAATTCACAAGCTTTTGAACTTGTCAGCACCAACATTCACCTTCTTTTCACTCCTCTGTTTCTACCCACCTTTTATGTTCTTCAAGTTCTTTCACTCAATTTTCAACTCTATTTTCAGTGAGAACATTTCTGGAAAAGTTGTTCTAATTACTGGGGCTTCTTCAGGAATCGGTGAGGTACATAAAAATTCTCTCTTTCTTTCTTCTCCAATTATTTTGATTATGTAAATATATATACATGGTTTTTTATTTTTTATTTTTCCTCTGTTTTAATAAAATTTGTAGCATTTGGCTTATGAGTATGCGAGTAAAGGGGCTTGTTTGGCTCTTGTGGCCAGAAGACAAAATCAGCTTCGAGAGGTTGTTGAACATGCTCGAGAGATTGGTTCACCTGATGTGCTTATGATTGTTGCTGATGTTTCTAAAGTGGAAGATTGTAAAAGACTTGTTGATGACACTATCGATCACTTTGGTAGATGTATGTCATAATAATTTCTATATCAAATTTCACCTTTGTTTAAATAATCTATAATTTCATGTATTAATGTTTGTTTTTTACTTGTTTTATCATATATGAGTTAATGAATAGTTTTTTTGTTGTATAGTTAGTGATATGTGGTTAATGGGTTTAGTGTAAAGTTTTAGTTGAAGTGGCCTTTTATAGTTGAAGTCCAGGGCCAGTCTTTGAAGTCCAGGGCCGGTCAGTCTTTGAAGTCCAGGGCCGGTCCTAAGGTATAGGGGCCTAAGGCGAAATCAAATTTTAGAGTCCCTATATATAGTTTAAGTATTATAAAAATGATAGTTTTAGTGCTTAGTGTAATGGTAAAATTTTAAAAAACTCTTTAAGAGGTCAAAGGTTCAATCTCTCGTAACTACACCAAATAATTTTTGTTATATTTTTTTCTTATTTAATACTTTATCTATGTATTAATTTTTTTTTTTTACAATTTCGGGGCCTTGAGCGTTCGGGGGCTTGAGGCGCATGCCTAGCCCGCCTACTCTCAGGGTCGGCCTTGTTGAAGTCCTGACTTTAGAAATTTCGCCTACCCCCAGGACCAGCCTTAGTTGAAGTCCTTTCTTTAGAAATTTAAGTGGAATATTTAGTAGGTTAGTATGGTAGTACTAATTTTTATTATTTTTTTTATTAGAAAATTTTCTATAATAGACTAAAAATTTAAAAAAGAAATTACAAAAAATATATATATTTTTTATTTTTATGATTATTTTTTTTTTTATTTACAAAAAAAAATGAACACTTCAATAATGATATTCCTTTTGGTTATTTTATACATAGTTGTTTTATAGTTGGGGTGATTGTTGATTTTTGGTTCTTCTTTTAAGTTAATTTATAGTTTTTGGGAGTTTTTTTTTTCTTTTGGATTGTTTTTTAGTTGTTCTCTTATTTTTATAATTTTAGAACTTTAAAATCGTAATTTTGTAATAAAAATGGTAGGTCTTAAAATTGTAAATTAAAAAAATTGAAAAAATCTCCCATTTTTTTATTATTGCAATAGATCAATCCAAGTATAATTTCTATATTATTCAGTTACTTATACTGTTTTTTTTTTCTTATATACAATATAGAATTGTATGCAATGTAGTATCTGGTGTTAAAACAAAAAGTTTGTTGTTAATTGCAGTGGATCATCTTGTGAACAATGCTGGGATCAATTCAGTTTCCTTGTTTGATGAGATAACAAATATAACTTCTCTCAGAAATGTTATGGTACTTAAAATAATATATATATAAGTGACTTCCTTGAAGTAATTAGGTAAAGATTACACAAAGTTATGACTCAATATATTATGTGTTATTGCTTTGTTGTGTTTTTTGCAGGATACAAATTTCTGGGGTTCAGCTTATACAACTCATTTTGCAATTCCACACCTTAAACAAAGCAAAGGGAAGATAGTAGTGCTTTCTTCCTCTGCTTCTTGGTTACCAATTCCAAGAATGAGCTTATATAATGTATATATATAGATACAATAAATTATGGTTTTTTATTACTTTCCCATTTCTATTTTTTCTTTACTAAATATTTAATCATATTGGTTTTGAATTAGGCAAGCAAAGCTGCATTGTTTGCATTGTTTGAGACATTGAGAGTTGAGCTAGGACAAGACATTAAAATAACCCTTGTCACTCCTGGTTTCATAGAGTCAGAACTCACACAAGGCAAATTCCTAGACAAAGAAGGCAAAATGATCTTTGATCCTGATTTGAGGGATGTAAGAATCTTTTCTTTTTTTTTTTTCTCTTATGTGGGCATTTTATTACTCTTTATATCTTAATAATAATGTAAGTTTTGGGGTTTATTTTTAGGTTCAAGTAAGTGCTATTCCAGTTGGGACATGTCAAGGTTGTGCAAAAGGAATAGTGAAAAGTGCTTTAAAGGGTCAAAGATACTTGACTGAACCATCTTGGTTTAAGGTCACTTATATATGGAAAGTGTTTTGTCCTGAGATTCTTGAGTGGGGATATAGATTGTTTTATCTGAACAAACCAGGAACTGAGGCCTCAGAAACTCCAAGCAAGAAGATCTTGGATGTGAGTGGTGCTAAGAACTTTCTCTACCCAGATACTCTCCAAGCTCCTCAAGAGGTTGATAAGATTGATTGAAAACTTTGCTTTGCTTTTTGAGTAGTGTGTGAGAAGTGGTTTAGTTGTGTATTTTGTAGTATATATTTAGCTTGAGAAGATATGAGTTTTCTGTTTATAAGAGTCTTTTGGCAAATTTGAGTGTTGTCTCTTTTGTTTTTGCTACTAATTTTGTGTATCAAAATAATAGACGGAATGTACATTTGTAGATTATAGACCACATGTTGTTTTCAATGCTTTGACAAAATAAAGAATTTTATATCATTGGCTGAGCACTATTTCAATTAAATAGAATACACAATGAGAAAGCATAAAAATTGCATTTCATTTTATATTTTCTGAAAGGAATTTCATGAAATATTATAAGGCATATAGCCAAAGCGGAGCAATTTTTTTAATACATTTTATTGGATGTGTTTAATCATTTTTTGTACTTAAAAATTATTATTGGATTTATTTGGTGTACAATTTATTAGATGTATTTTGTTTGATTATTTATTTTTACTTAGAAATTATTATTATTGGAAAAAAGTTTAGTATACCCTCCAATCAAAAGGACCAATATTTTTTTAGTATGACAAATTAGGTCTTTTTTTTTATTAACAAATAGCGCTTAATTGTGTCTAGAGTTGTTAGTTGTTTCTTATGAATACCTAATTCTAGATTGATGTAAATACTAGTCTTTTTATACTATTACACACTACTACAAAAATAGTTTTTCTCAACGTTTTTAAATAGTCGTTTAAAGCATTCTTGTCAGTTATCGCAAAACAGGTAAAATAAGCGATAGTTAAAAACCGTCGCTAATATGGACTTCTCGACGGTTTAAAACCATCGTTTATACTTTGGTATAGGCGACGGTTTTTAATCGTGCCCTATATTATAAATTGGTATTAATTTATTTTTAGGTGTAAAATTAATTATTAGATAAATATTTAAGGATGGTTATTGAAATTTTCTTATTTAAAAAATATTATTAGATACATAATTAAATTTAATATAATAGAGATATATTATAAGGTGCACCTTATAATTTTTTCCGGGGCAAGTTGAAAAATGCCTCTTTTATTAATCAATTAACCAAATTTGCCTCTAATTTTATATTTATTTGAAATATACCTCTTTTTATGTGTATTGTACCCAAAATACCCTGACATAAGAGAGTCACGTGGAGAGTATCTTGAAATGACAGGGGCAAAATTGGTACAATGTTTAAAAAAAGAGGTAAAAATGATAGACTTTAAAAAAGAGGGTAAAAATGAAAGAGGACAATATAAAAAGAGTATAGAGTATAATTTCCTCATTTTTTCCTTACAAAGAGAGAGGTAGAAAAATAGGAGTTGGTAGAGAGTTAGGGTTAGGGATTTAGGGTTGTAAACGCCAATGGGTTTAGTCTTATTTAATTTTTTTTAAAAAAAAAAAAATTAACCCGCCAACCCAACCAATCTGATCATCATACAGGTAGATTTTGGGTGTAATTTTTTTTTATCTTAAAACCTCGCAAATAATAAACTTGTCTGATGTTGAACTCTAAAACTAATCCCATAATAATACTAATTGGATAAATATTAGCAGTTTTTTTTTATTTTTACACTTCAAAACAGTTTTTTTTTATTTATTTACATTTTTATAAAATTTTACATAAAAACTCAAACAATAAATTTAAAAAACAGTATATGGAGTAATTCCTTTAAGTATTATGTGTAATTAAAAAATAATTAATCTAGCTTTGTGGTGGTTTACATAGGAAAACCCACAATAAATGTCAAGTGGTAGTGTGACAGTTACAACATGCCAACATTGCCGGTGGCACAAATTATGGTATTACATATAATTAATTAATTTAGTATACATGTAATTGAGATTGTTACCTACTCTTATCTTCATTGTATGTATATAGTTTACTTATTATTATAATGGTTCATGAAGACCAGGGCGATGAGATCTATTATCTATTATCATCTCTCATTATTATAAATCACAAAACAACCATTATTGATCTCTTTTAATTTCTTGTTCCTTTTGGATATGGATTTTATTCACAATTTCTTGAATTTATTTCTGCCCACTATTTCAGTTATTGCTATTATTTTATTTCTACCACCTTTTCTGTTCTACAAGTTATTCAAGTCCTTCTTCATCAAAATATTTATTCCAACCCAAAACTTGGCTGGAAAAGTCGTCCTCATCACAGGTGCCTCCTCAGGAATCGGTGAGGTGAGGTTTGTCTATATATCTAATGTGTATATATATCATCATTTTGAATTAAAATATATATAACTTAAAAATTAAACTATTTTAAATCATCTATTAGAAATATTCCGAAAATTATATTATATTTATTAGGCCAAATAGTAAGTATGTAAAATTTTAAATTTATACATGTCATAAATTTAAAGTTTATTTTTAGTAGCACAAGTATCAATAAAATTTAAATTCTAGATCATTGGATCTAGACAGAAACATGTAGTATTAATTACTTTCAAATTTTCTTTTAATAAATTGAAAATGGAATCTATAGTACTTACAATTTTACAAACATTGAGTTTATACCACTTACAAACTTAAACCTTTCGATACTTCCACTACAAAATTTTTGACTAAAAATAAAAAAGTTGTGACTAATTATAAAACATCATTCTTATATTGTGACTAAAAGGTCTGTGACTAAATGTATTACAATTTGTTGTGACTAAATGTGTTTTTAATCACAATATTTATTGTGACTAAAAAATTAAATTAGTGACAACTTGTAACTAAATGATATATTTTAGTCACAAGTATATTTTATTGTGACTAAAAGTTAAATTTAATAAAAAAAAATTTATGTTGTGTTACTCTAATTATACTGCTATTTTTTTGTAGTGTTATACTGCTATTTACTCTAATTATTATTAGGAACTTGAGCTTAGTTTTCTTTTTATAATGGTAGTACACTTTTTCTCAACAAAATAATGAAATAAAATGCATGTTACTTTTTTTCTTTTATATATCCAAGAACTTGGCTTATGAGTATGCAAGGAGGGGAGCCAATCTGGCCCTGGCAGCCAGAAGAGAGAATAGGCTGAAGAGGGTGGCCGATGAAGCTATCCGGCTAGGATCGCCGGACGCAATTGTGATCCGAGCAGATGTTAAGGAAATTGAAGATTGTAAAGCACTTGTTGAAGATACAGTGAACCACTTTGGACAATGTATGAGTAATTACTTACCTTCAAACAACTTTTTTTTCCTCAAGAAAAATGATATTTTTCTAATACATGTATTGTATCCACATTGACTATTTCTCAATTGTTTGTTATTTTCTTATTATGGGACATATGCATTTATGTGTGATAGTGGATTATTTGGTAAATAATGCTGGAGTTGTACAACTGAGCCTGTTTGAAGATTCCACCGATCAATTCTCAACAATCAGATCAATTATGGTACATTATCTCATTTAATATTAGCAGAACATGTACAGCCTAGGTTCTGAGGTTAATTTATTCTTCCATACACATACTAAACCAAGATATTAATTACATATATGATAATCCTCTCTAAAAAAAAATTACACATGGGCATAAATATTCAAAATTTTAAATTTATAACTAGTATAAATTCAATAATTTACTTTTAGCAACATGCATACTTAATATTAATAAAATTGTAATTTTCATTAGTTTCGTTAATATCTTAAGTATTACATATATAAGATTCAGGTACTAAATCATTGAGTTTGGATAAAAACATGTACTATCAGTTACTTTCAAATTATTTTAATAAATTCAAAACAAAATCTGTACTGATAAAACTTGACGAAAATTACAATTTTACTAATATTAATTAAGTACTTATACTACTTACAAACTCAAAATTTTAAGTATTTAGAGCAACTCTAATGATAAAATTCCAATTTAGTGTCAATTAACACTAAAAGGGTACTATTTTATCACTAATTTTTTTCTATTCCAACCACACATTACAAAATATATTCTTTATTATTATATTATTTTATTAATATAATAAAATTATTTAATTATGTGTTTCTCTATAAAGTAATTATTTAGTTATTGTAAAGTTTATTTTCTTAAAAAAATTGTCATAGTTTATGTTCCACTAATAATAGTAGGACATTGTAGACTCCCTTATATAGGATGGATGACATTTAAGATTCGCTTAGATCATTTTTGTGTTAAAACTTTACTATGTCTGAATTTTTGTTGTTCCATTAAGAATGACCATTATGTCGCTATTTACTTAAAAAATTAAAAAATTATGGTTCATGAAATCTCTGTTATTAACAAGAGCTCAAATTTTTTGTAGGACATAAATTTTTGGGGTTCAGTGTATTGTACCCAATTTGCAATTCCACATCTAAGAAAAACCAAAGGAAAGATAGTGGTTAATTCTTCATCTGCTTCATGGTTTTCAACACCAAGAATGAGCATCTACAATGTAAGTAATAAATTAATTAATTACCTCATAAATCTATTATGCTTGATATCCCAAACTCATGAACCCAAAAAACATATATCATTAATTTTCTTGGTTTAGATTATACATACTAGAAGTGTAATATTTCAGGCTAGTAAGGCAGCCCAACTATCCTTTTTTGAGACATTAAAAGCTGAATTTGGTTCTGATATTGGAGTAACAATTGTAACACCTGGGTTGATTGAGTCAGAAATGACAGGAGACCAATTTTGGTCAAAGGTAAAACAAAAACTAATTAGCTTCAAAAAATCTAGTGATTATTAAGTCTAATTCAAAAATAATTATTGTATTTTTTCAGTCTAGAATTAAAGGTGTCCCAGTTGAGTCAGGTGAAAGGTGTGCCAAGGCTATTGTGGAAAGTGCTTGTAGAGGAGATATGTACTTGATTGAGCCATCTTGGTGTAGAGTTGGATATTGGTTCAAATTCTTTTTTCCTCAATTAGTTGAGAAATGCTTCCACTTGACCTTAATTCATAGACCATGGAAACGTGAATGAAAGATCATTAGCTGGGATTTGATCAAAGCCTCTACCATTTAAAATCTCTGAATTTATGGCCTATGAGGATTAACTTAATGGGCTAAATGAAATTTAGAATATTGCTTTGGTATATGTTATGATTTTATTAAGGGTATATGGTTTTCGTTTTGTAATAATTGAAGAATGTAGATTAATTTGTATCATGTAAAATCTGGTATGTTTGTTATGTTTTTTGTTTTCAATAGTATGTTTTTATTTTATGATACTACTTATATATACAAATAACATAATTTTTTTTCACATTATTCCATCCTATATGATGTTTTATATTAATTGTCTTTTGTCACATCTTATTATACGATAAATTATTTTTCACCGAGTATAATCTTGCATTCGATTGACATGTGGACCCATTTCCCAATATGAAAAGAATACCGTGTCAAGAAGGCTAACCCCAACAGGGTATCCTCGCATGATAGAGACATGTAAAAAGGTGTGACTGAGACAAGATCTAGTCGCACTGTGTCGTGCGCAGTGAAAAAGGGATAAAAGCGAGACATAGAGATAAGTTAGCACATTCAAAGTATATATTTATTATATGTGATGATCAAGTATTTCTCCCCGCACCCTATGTAAAGACCATGTCTTTATTAACGGTTGGTCCAAATGACTAAACGTCTGATAACTCGTCCAAAACCCACGGATTCTATGTTGTTGTTTATCGAGATTTTCAGAAATCGATTTATAATATGTGAAAGCTAAAGAAATTAATCAAAGATAAAGAAAATAATAACAATAATTTTTACATGGTTAGGGCGTTAATGAGCTTTATTCTACAAGCCAATATTATTGTTTTAAAGCTAGAAAAGCCTTCAGGTTTGCAAGAATATCTGAACTCTATATTTTGTCTGAGCAATTGAGGAATGAGTTTTCAACCCCTTTGCATGAAGGGTTCTTCGTATATTATAGTGTTTAGGGTTTTTATTCGATAACATTTTTTCTACTGATGGGGTAATTATAAGTAACATATTGACTTGGGCTTATTTGGTGAAGCCTAGTTCTTAATTTTATTTTTCATTGTTTAGTTTTATTTGTTTTAGTTGTTAATTAAGCTAATGTCAATTTTTTTCTGCTGTTGTTATTTGTGGAATGGATTAAAATTTTAAACCGTGTGCTTGATTTTTTTACTCTTTGAATTAATTTGGATGCTTGTAAAAATTTTGTATTGATGTAAATTGTCAATAGTTGGATTGTATCATAATTATTTTACTTTGGTTTGTGGTAAGATTGATAGAATATAGTCGAATTTAGGCTTGAAATTTTACTTTTTTTCTCTTTCAAAATTTCCTCTATTTTATAAATCACTGTTTTCTGAAATTTGTCCAATTTATACATTCCAAGTGTAGAAACCTGAAATCAAAGAAAACAAGCGTAATTCTATTCCAAAAATAATAATAAAGAAGAAAAACAACTATAAAATGTGACCCGAAACTTAGGCTAAAAATAGCCTAACACTAGTCCATGAGGCGCTTGGTGTATATTGATGTGGATGCCACATCATGGTACAGTTGTCAAAAACGGTATCTTCGTAGAGAATTAAAGAAATATTAAATGCTTGATTTCTAATTACTCTCTTTCCATATTTAAGAATGTATGATCTTTGGGCGAGATCCTTGGGAGTTAATTCTTGATATCTCTGACTAATGTGTGGGTCCAAGTTAGCAATCTTTTGTAGGATTTGTTTGGGCCAAGCCAAGTTTTCTTCCCTTAGAAATTTGTGCTTTGACATATGTCGTGCAATTGTGATTGGAAAATCTACTGAAGTTAACTTCCCTCGAGGCTGCACAGACCTCCTAGAGGGAAGGGTGTCTTTAGCATCTGGACAAAATTTGTACGTCTAGGATGAAGGGAGAAAGCGCTTCTAACCTTTCTTCAATTCCTAAATATGACAACCATAGACTTTCGTTTCCTATCTGGTCAGAATAAAAATGGTGTTGAAAATTAGATTTCGAAGAATCACTAGATAATTTTTCCTCGCTAGTCACTGGAAAAATGGACGAACTACTCTAGGTCGAGGACAAACTATATACATGAAGAGTTAGGGTACATTCAGTCAAAAGATGGAGTAGGTTGTCGTCATTTTGGTGTTCACCTCCTCAGAAGTCGGTTGGGTTCACTTAAAAAAAATTGAAGGATGAAGAGGTGAATCACCGAACTACATTAAAATAAAAACACGTTCAATATGCCGACCAGATGAAAAATAAAGATCCAATAAAAAGATCCTTCGTTTTCTTAAAGATTACTAAGAACAAAAATTCTTGAAGTTTTCCAACCAACCTAGAGATCATGTAAACTAATTACCAATATGGAAAAGCTAGATTAAAAGAAATATATTGAACACACATATAAAAGAAATATGATTAAATATATTGATTAAACACACATAGGCAATAATGTTATAATATTTGAGCAACTCATAAATTAATGCATGGAATGTTATTTATACTCTTATAACATATTATTTTTTACCAGTGTTGACTTAATTATACATTATTATTCTATAAAACTTAATTATATATTGTTGTTGAATGGGTTGATTAATTTGGTAAGATAAGAGATGCAAGAGTAGATAATGTGAGGAAAGATCATGTTTAGGGGAAAGAGGAGCCACCATAGCCACATGGGCTCTGTCAAGTTCAAGTCTCCTCGGCACACACTTCTTACAATGGCCTTCCCACATTCTTCAGCTGACTCTTCTGGAATAACTGATCTTAACTTTATCTCCTGTAATTGATGATATATATCATTATTTATTATCAACCAACCACACTAATTAATTGCAATTAATTATATTAATAAATCATATCATTACCAGATCACGTGACAATTTGGTCCCAATTAGCCCAGGTGTGACAATTGTTATGCCAATTGTTGAACCAAGTTCAATTCTAAGTGTCTCGCAAAAGCTTATCAATGCTGACTTGCTTGCCTATATATAATTTACAAAATAAAAATATATATATAATCACAATTAATATCTATATATTACCATCTTTTATCCTAAAGAAACTCTAAAAATACCATATTTGATCCGAATATTAGACGTGTTGTCACGATTTATTAGTTATATTCTCGAGCGGTGTGGGTCAGGGAAATTGAACATAAAAAGAAGAAGAAATTTTTTCATTTTTACACTTTAAAATAGATTTTTTTATTATTATTTTTACGGAATTCTATATAGAAACTCCTATTGCAACTAATGGATCAACTTAAATCGCAATCAAAAATCGTATAGCAACCCACATAGAAACTACCGGAGAAACTACTTTAGAAACCCAAACCGTAAATTAAAAAAAAATTAAAAAAATTGTATATAGAATAATTTTGTGTTTAGGGTTTAGGTAGCTAGGAACACGTAAGCCAACCCAATATGTAACATGTCTATGACTATTGAGATATAAATGATGTTAATTTTGGTGGTATATATGGAACTCAGCTCACCAAACAATACTAATTTATTATGTTGTTGAACAAGTAGTGAATGCTTAATATAATTCAGTATGATCATATAAAGTAATGATAATTAAATTAATTTGTGTACTTACGTTATAGATGGACAGAAATGGAAGAGGGCAGGGTCCACACACAGATGAAATCACTACTATCTTCCCTTTGCTTCTTTTCAAGTGTGGAATTGCAAAGTGAATGCTGTTAATTGTACCCCATAAATTAACATCCTATACCATAAATAAACTTAAAATAATTATTCCTCTACGTTTTGAAGAAAACCATTATGTGACAATATAAATAAAATTATTACCATAATAGATTTGTAATTAGAAATGTCATCAATATCTTCAAACTTTCTCAGTATTATTATCCCAGCATTGTTCACTAGATGATCCACTGCTTGTATCATAATCCAAACACATTAAAATTCAATTGAAACCTTAAGGATTGCAAAGAATAAAGAAAAAAAGTTAATTAAGATTTTTTTTCTTAAAGTTTGAACTTTTAAGGTCGTTAAAAATACTACCTGAATTATTGAGATTGTTAGATTTAAGGACTTTTGTCAAATTTTAGTAAAAATAGTCTAACGTGGATGAAAGTTCAGAAGGCATGATTTAGTACATGTCAAAGTTCAAAGGACATGATGATTTGGTAGATATCAAAGTCTGGAGGCATGGTTTAGTACATAAACAATAATTGAAATAGTAAAATTGAATGAAATTAAACAAAAATCCTTAAATCTAACAATCTCAATAGTTCATGAGAAATTTTTAACAGCTAAAAAAATTCAGGGAACATGATTTGGTACATGTTAAAATTTAAGGGACAAAAATCCTAATTAGCCAAAAAAAATGATTAATTACATCGGCCGAAGTGATGAACTGCTTCATCTATAAATCTCTTACAATCTTGGAGCTTAGAAACATCTGCAACAATAGAAATAACACCTGGGGATCCTAATTTACGAGCTGTTGTTGTAACTTCTTCAAGATTGTCTCTAACTCCAACCAAGGCTAAAAAAGCTCCTCTTCTAGCATATTCATAAGCAAGTTGCTTCACAAAAATTATTTGAAACAATAGTCATATATATAATCATATGTTTATAATATTATACATACTAGATTAATGTATATATATATACCTGTCCAATGCCTCGAGCTGCCCCAGTAATGAGAACTACTTTTCTAGCCACCTTTTGTTGAGTGGTTATGGATGTTTTTATAGATTGTAGAAACTTGAATGGAATATATATTGGTAGAATCAAAAAGTGTAGAAATATGATAATGGGAGGAAATGCAATGTTCAGCAAAGAGTGGATCCATTCCATAATTGATTATTGGCTAAATTTTGTTATTGAAAGATAGAGAGTATAATTTCCTTAGCCTTATAAACTCTTTTTTTTTTTTTTTTCCTTTTAATGAATTTATTTTGGGGGTGATGAGATTCAGAAAGATTTGAAAAGTTGGTTGTGGTGGGGGTGCTAAAAGTAAATAAATATTAAATAGTTGATGTGTGCAAATGTGCAATGAATAGAGAAGATATTGTGATCACATATCTAAATAGTCACTAACTACTTTGTCATTGTTTGACATTTCTTTTTCAACAATGCTTTCTCAGTGTTAGCATTTATATACAGATCATAGATCTCAAAATGTTATTAATTAGTAAAAACCTACAAATTTACATATAGAGAGTGTTATAAGACATTAGTTTAATCTTCATGAGATGTGATGCTTTATGAATAATATACAATTTTAATTATTATTAAAATAAATAAGACCTCATACTTAATTTTATAATACTCTGTGCTCGTGAACACCCTTTAGTATTTTTCATACATATATCAATTGTGAAAAAAAATAATGATTTATTTAACTTTCAAATTGTACACTATAATATATAATATGTAAGGGTGGAGGAGATTTTAATGGTTATATATTTGTAACATTATGGTTACATTTTTTAGCCATTAAATTACTATTGAATGGTTATGATTTATTTAGAAATTAAATAAAAATAAATAATGATTAACTTGTAACCTAATAGTCACCTAATAATTTATTTCTTTATAAAACTTTAATGAAGATTAATTATATTTTATAATTAAATTAATTATAATTATTAATTAATTTTTTCGTAGTTTATTATTAAATAAGGATCTTTTAATAAAATTTTTTGCCCTTAAATTATTAAAATTTTTATACTAAAACTCTTTATAATTTAAAATTATACACATATAATTTCATAATTAAAATTTTATTATACTTATAACTTTAATTTAAAATTATTACACTTAATTATTTACTTTTTTATTTAAATATTTAAAAAGTAAAAAGTGAAATATGTTGAATGTATTTTCTAAAAAAAAATGGCTAAACTCCTCCATTTTTTTTTATAAGGAGTACTCATTTACTCAAAAAACCAAACTAGAGTCAAAAAACAAAGTCAAGCTCCCTCAGAAAACTAAGCAACCACAGACTCGAATAGAAAAACTCATACTTAGTTCTTCTAGTTATAAAAAAATAATTTAATATCATTTAAAAATAATTAAATATTTAAAAATTTATTATACAAGAAGAGAATTCTAAATTGTGTAAAAAGAAGTCTAATTTTTGTAAAAAAAAAAAATAATAAAAAAAAAAATTGGTAAAAGAGATCTTGTTAAATATTTAATTAATTATTTTAAGAAAATAATTAATTATAATTAATTAGTTCTAAAAATAAAATTTTACCTATTAGTAACCTACTATTATTGGTAAAAGAAAAATGTAACTATGATGGTTACAATAAAAATATAACTATTGAGTAGTCACCTAATATGTAATTATTTATGAAAAAATGTATTTTTACATAATTCAATAAATTTTTTAATAACAGTAAAAAACAAATAAGACTGTAAAGATCTACAATAATATAGATTAGAAACTTGTTATTGCAGAACACAAATTTACATTAACTTTATAAAATAATAATGCATAATATAAAAACTTAACACAAGATAATTATATGTGATATCATTATTCTTTTAAACACTCTTAGTCCATGGAGTCGTGCTCAGAGAATAAAATCAATTAATAAAGTTTCAAATAATTACAAATACAATTGACTTAAATAAATATAAACTCCCTATAAAATTTTGTCGTAATCTTTTGTACTTTACTTTGCCAATCTAATTTCTGATCAGCACCACAAAACAATGAACTCCCTTCGACTTTTAATGTGTGTGTGCTTATTTCCTCCCGAAGTAAGACTTGGACAAGTCTTCTCCAGAAGACCCTTCTCTTGTTTAATGAAGATCTTCAACCTATTCTAAGAACAGTATAAGAACAATAATACAAAGACTAAAACCTAGATGAACACACAAGGTTTTCACAAGAAAAAAAATTCTCTTCTCACAAAGATGAATTTATGAAAAATAAAACTAGAAGAGATGAGAAGGTTTGGCTAGGTCTTATTTATAGAACATAGAAATCCTAGAGACAGCCACAAACACGTTTACACAGCTGTACAAAATTTTCCTAAACTAAACCTTGATTTGCAACGATAAAATCGCACTCAACAATTGTAGATTAGGCCAAATCGGGAAATATTCTAAATAAGTCCAAGATCACGATTTGAACTTTAATTCTAGCCATAGATCTGTTATATTCATAGCAAAACCGAAAAGAGCAACTAACAAAAGGGACAGACAATTTTTCCAAATAAAACTAATTTAATCAAATTTTTCATAAAAAGAATTCATTCTCTTTTTTGAAAACTATTCTAAATGAAAAAGGTCAGTTGTGAAATCGAATATACACACAAGAAAACACCATTTAATTCACATTAAATATTCATTATTATTATGAAATATTATTTATGGATGTCCAAATCACCAAATTAATTATCATCATTAATGCTTGGTTGTATTTTTCTTTATTACATTGATTTAGTTTCCTATTCTTTTAGTCATATTTTTGTATAAATAGGAATTCAGCCTATTATATTATTCTATATTATTTTATAAGACGTTATCAACACGAGTCTCTTGAAGTTCTTGAGTTATTTCAAGGTCATGATACATTAAATATATATATTTATATATATACTCATCTAACTGAAACAATTTCAAGAATCCTTTTTTTTTTCTTTTTATCTATATGTCTATATATTATATATGTATGTATATGTTTTTATATGTTTATTATTGAATTCATATATATTGTATGCTCTATATAAATTATACATATATTCAGAAGATTATGTATCTTCGATAAAATATTACATATATCTTAAAGATTATGCATCTTCAATTAAAATGCTTGCAAACTAACTATGGGTGAGTTTAGATCCTTTACTAAGTATATCTTACAGACCATGGGATACAACATAGATACCCTATCCTACAACACACCAACAAAATGGCCTAGCAGAAAGAAAACATAGGCACATTGTTAAGAATGGCCTTGCCCTATTAGCTCAAGCCTCCTTACCCCTTAAATTTTGGGATGAAGCCTTTAGAACTGTTGTCACATTCAACCAGATTATACAGCCTTTAAAACCATGGGATGTAGGTGTTTCTCAAATATTAGACCATACAATAAGCATAAGCTTGAGTATAGGTCCACACTATGCATTTTCTTGGGGTATAGCCTCAACCACAAAGGATAACAAGTGCCTTGATCCTAATGGGAGACTTTACATCTCTAGGGATGTAATCTTTGAAGAGTTTTCTTTTCCATATGAAACACTCAGTCAGCACACATCTCACTTAAAAATTTCTGACAAATCCCCAATAGTGTCTGTTATAATCCGCACATGCTCTCATCATCATTGCACTTATTCCATATCTGATCTAATGAATCCCCAATCTGAGATTGACCAACCTGCTACAACAAATATTGATCCACCCTAACTGGTTTCTACTACTAACAATTGGCTTCCAAGTCAACCATCTATTTTTAATGTAGGTCAATCTTCTAGACAGAATGATGCTCAGGTTGATACTCCAATTGTTACTTTGTCAACCTCTCTTGCTACAGATCCTCAGCTAACTGTTACTCACTCTGAACAACATCTGGACACACAGCATCTCACCACAATTGAGCCTCCTGCTACAACTGATGCTCAGCTCACTTCTGGTTTGAGCAGACCTGGATTAGTTAATACTGTTGTTACTCCAGCAATGACAATTGGCAAAAATACTGTTCAGGGATGCCATCAACCTCTTGACCATCATAACACACATCATATGAAGACTAGATCCAAGTCTGGCATCCACAAACCAAAAGCTCTTTTAGTAACCAGAGAACCATCATCTCTTCAAGAAGCTCTAAGTCAACTAGTTTGGAACAAAGCAATGAGTGATAAAGTGTTAGCCTTGGTCAGAAACAAAACCTACACCCTTGTTAGATTACCACCAAGAAGGAAGGCAATTGGTTGCAAGTGGGTTTACAAGAAAAAAGAAAATCCTGATGGATCTATCCTCAAACATAAGGCCAGGCTTGTTGCTAAGGGCTTTCATCAAGAATATGGGTTTGATTCACTGAGACTTTTAGTCCAGTAGTTAAATTACTATTAGGGTTGTCTTGACAATGGCCTTATCAAAAGGTTGGTTTATTAAACAATTAGATGTCAATAATGCCTTCCTTAATGGAGACTTACAGGAAGAGGTGTACATGTTACAACCTCCAGGGTTTGAGGTCCCTGGAAAGACAGACTTGGTGTGCAAATTGCACAAGGCTATATATGGTCTTAAACAAGCTCCAAGAGCTTGGTTTAAGAAGCTTCAAAACTGCCTTTTGTCTCTTGGTTTAATCTCATCCAAATCAGACCATTCTCTATTTATTCAACATACATCTACTTCTGTTACACTAATCCTAGTTTATGTAGATGATATGTTGATTATAGGGAGTGATAACACCACAGTTGACACCATTGTTGCATCACTCAACAGGCACTTTGCTCTTAAGGATCTAGGCTCTCTCACATATTTTCTTGGTATTGAAGTGACACAAACAGATGCTGGTCTTCACCTGTCTCAAGCAAAGTATGCAAAAGACCTTCTAGCAAATGCTCAAATGAGCAATGCCAAGCCTGCTCCCACTCCAATGACAAGTGGTATTCGTTTATTAGCTTACCAGGGGGAACCCTTGGAAGATGTCCAATTGTATAGGTCAATTGTTGGAGTCTTACAATATCTGACCATTACAAGACCTGAACTTTCCTTTAGTGTAAACAAGGTCTGCCAGTTCATGCAAAAACCTTTGTTTACACATTGGTCAGCAGTCAAACGAATACTCATATATGTGAGTGGTACAACAGATCATGGGTTGCACTTGCAAAAACTAGGAACTTTGGATCTTATGGCCTATTGTGATGCAGATTGGGCCTCAGATCCAGATGATAGAAGGTCAACTACAGGGTTTGTTATCGTTTTTGGCTCAAATATAATTGCTTGGAAAAGTAAAAAACAGCAAACTATCTCTAGATCCAGCACTGAGGCTGAATATAGAAGTGTTGCTAGTGTTACAACAGAATTGACCTGGTTACAATACTTGTTTTCTGAACTCTAGATACAACTATCTCAACCTCCTACCATATGGTGTGACAATCTAAGCACCATAATGCTAACTCAGAACCCTGTGCTCCATCAAAGGACAAAGCACATTGAACTTGACTTGTATTTCATCAGAGAAAAGATTCTTAACAAGACTGTTCAGATTAGGCATCTCTCTTCCTATGACTAGCTAGCTAATGGGTTAACCAAATTCATATTAAGTCAAAGGTTTGCTGAGTTTAGACACAAACTCAAAATTGAAGATCGTTCAATTATGAGTTTGAGGGTAGGTGTTGAAGGCAGTTAAAACAGTTGGTGTTAGTTAGTATCGTTGAAGTTAGTTAGTATTGATTAAACACGTGCTGATTTCTGTTGAGAGTTAGTTGTGATATTCTTGTTATGAGTTGTTATATAAGCTGTAACACTTCATTTTAATCAATAAGAATCTTTCCTCAATCTTTGCATCTCTTTCTTCCTTCTTCTTCTCTCTTTTCTTCTCTCTCTGTTTTTCTCTGTTACTAGTTCTAGTGTTCATCAATGGCTCGAAACTTCAACAAACGGTAGCACTCCTGTTATTTTTTTTATAAGAGTATTGCTATAAAGCACCAATAGCACCACCTAGAGGTGGCATTTTGTGATTAGTTAGCAATACTCTATAAAATTTATTATAAAAATTTTGTGGGACCCAATACTTCAGCCAGTGGCGTACCCATGATTTAATTTTAGAGTAGACTTAGTTATATATTAAATATAATCTAAAACAATAAATGACAAGTTAAATTTAATTAAGTAGAATGATTGTTTAGCAATGTGCTCCTAATTTAGTGGTCATAAGTTAGAATCTAGTTTAAACCTTATACTTCATTGGTTTTTTTTTAAAAAAAATAATAAAATATAAATAAAGAAAATGGTCAGAGGATTGGAAACATTGGAAATATGGTTTCCCATGTAAATTGAAAGCATTTCAATCAATCTTTCTCTTTAACTAATATATGTAAGCAATAATTATATATTAATATATTTTTATATTTCAAGGTGGATTTTAGTTCTTCCGGGCACTACGTGGATCCATCTATATCAATAGTGATATTAATTCTTGGTAGATCTCTTTTAACATTTTTCTTTCTACAATATTTAAATATATATATTTATATCTTTTTTTGAATTAAACTAAGCAACTTTATTAACTAGCAATCATTAATAACAATAGAACGCACTTCGTTGGAACAATCCTCCAACTGAAGCACACGACATGTAGAGAAACAAGAATCCCTGGCTAAAACATGAACCAGCTTGTTTGCAGATCGTTTGAAAAAACACAACTCAACATTATTTAAGGATAAGAGAAGAGTACGAACATCATGAACTAAAAGACCAAAAGAGGATGACAAAGTAATTTGGCTTTGCACGGCTTGAACACAAACTAAACTATCAGTTTTCAAAATCACTTGTCCCAACGAATGACGGTCAATCCAGCTTAAAGCTTCTCTGATGCCAATAATTTCAGCTATTTCAGGTTGCACCCGCCTCCTTCGTGTAAGCTTCTACCAAATTACTGTTGGAATCGTGAGCCACACAACCAAAACCAAACCGACCTTCTACAATATATAAATATATATATATTAAATTGATAAAGGGATGGTAAGATAAAAGCATAAAAATAGTATTACACATCAAGTGGCGCATGTGGAGTCCATCCCTGTGGAAATTGTTGAACCAATACTACTCTATATGGCATCAAATATTCATTACTCTATCTACCTCTAACACATACCTACCTACTACCAAAACTCAAAATCATTCAAAACCTTTCAAACTTCATAATAAAAATAGTTTATAACAATATATACTCTTCAACTTTCACTTACCAAATTAACAAAAATGGGGGATTGGATTCACACCTTGTTGAACATTGCAGTTCCTCCCATAATCATATTTCTACATTTTATCATCCTGCCAATATACATTCCATTCAAGTTTCTACAATCTATAAAAAGATCCCTAACCAATCAAGAAAACGTGGCTAAAAAAGTAGTTCTCATTACTGGAGCAGCTCAAGGCATTGGAGAGGTATATGTATATATATAAAAATAAATTATTATGATCTACATCTACTAATTATATATATTACTTTTATTTTAGGGTTTTTTTTTCATTTTTACACTTCAAAACAGTTTTTTTTTTTTTTTTTTTTGCGTTTTTACGGAATTTTACACAGAAATCACTATAGCAACCTAATGGATAATTTTCCTTTTTTGTTTTAATTATATTTATTTTGTGAAGCAAATTGCTTATGAGTATGGTAGAAGAGGAGCTTGTTTGGCCTTAGTTGACATTAAAGACAATCTTGAAGAAGTCAAAAGAAAAGCTCGTAAATTAGGATCTCCAGATGTTATATCTATTGTTGCTGATGTTACCAAGGTGGAAGATTGTAAGAGGTTCATAGATGAAACAGTTCATCACTTTGGCCAATGTAATTAATTATTAGTGTTCAATTTTATTTTTGGGGGGGCAAGATATATATATCATAAAAAAATTTGTTTGAATTTTAATGTGTTATGAAATTAAAATTGTATAGTGGATCATCTGGTGAACAATGCTGGGACAGTAATACTGAGCAAGTTTGAAAAGATTAGCCAGATCTCTGATCACCAATCAGTTATGGTATAATTTCATGAATACATTTTTATTTATATATTTTTATTTAATAAAAATTAAAATATGGGCTATTTATTTAATTTTGGTAGGATGTTAATTTCTGGGGTACAGTGAACAGCATTCACTATGGAATTCCACACTTGAAAAGAAGCAAAGGGAAGATAGTAGTGATTTCCTCAATATGTGGAAGGTACCCTCTTCCATTAGTGTCCGTCTATAATGTAAGTACACACAAAATAACTCATTATTATATTCTCTCAATTTGTTAATTATAGAAAATATTACTATAAATAATGTCATTGATTGGAATAATAAAACAAAGAATATGATTGTATGTAAATTTATAATTAGAAGTTTTGTATGAAAATATGTAGTTAAATTACTGTTAATTTGATTATATTTTTAGTTTGATAAAGTATTGTGAAATGTTATTAAAAACAAAATAAATAGTATTTAAGATTACCCCAATAGTGGATAATTTTGTTTTCAATGTAATAATTTTTCCATAAAAATTTCATACCAAATATTGTAATGTAAAAATTATCATTCCCATAAAAAAGATTATAAAATAGTCAAGATTTCTGGTATATTAATTATGTTGTACTTTTAATAGCCAATTATGTTAATTAAGTAGAGTCATTATTTCTACTAAACTATCTAATATATTTAGAGGCTTTACATTAGCAATAATTTGTTGTCTCTAATATAATTTTAGAAGCCAATTTGAGATTTTTAGTGGCCCAAAATATTTTATTTGTTGTAGTGTGTTCTATAATTACGACATAGCATGCCACCATTTTAGGGTGTCACTTAGCATTTTATTTATTTTTTAAAATATAAATAATAATAATAATAACTCGTTTTTATTGTGAAAAAAAAATAAAAATATATCTAATTAATTTGTGGTAGGCAAGCAAGGCAGCACTAATAAGCTTTTGTGAGACGCTTAGAATTGAAGTTGGCTCAACTATTGGCATAACAGTTGTCACACCTGGCCTAATTGGGACCAAAATGACACGTGAACTACAGGTATATATAAGCACCCTCTTACGTGTCAATATCGTTATTGGTTTAATTTAGTATTGGGTCCCATATAGTTTAATATAATAGCATTTAGGAAGTATCGCTAGTCAATCGTAAAGCGACACGTCTTAAGGGTGCTAGGCACCACTGGTGCCCAATAACAATGCTCATATACTCATTTGATTTTGAAATAAGTTTAATTGTAATAATTAGTTTATTAATTGGTCTAATTAAGTTAATTAATTAGGGGTTAAAATTGAGGTCAGTAATCCCAGAAGAGTCAGCTGAGGATTGTGGTAAAGCCATAGTGAGAAGTGTGTGTAGAGGAGAGACTTATTTGATGGAGCCAAGGTGGTTGTGGTGGTTGTTTCCGATGAAGATGATGTTTCCTGAACTCATGGATTGCTGCACTCGTTTTCTTCTCAAATTAATTCAACAAAACAATAACAAGAATAATTGAATTCACCACTCAATTATATCCTCTCACCTGCCAAATAATAAATGATGAATTTCATATCTTATCTCTATGTACTCAACAACTACTACAAATCAATGTTATGAGCTCTTTTGGATATAGTATATAAATTATATTGTATTAAATAATAAAGAATATTATATTTTTGATAAAATTTTGTATTCTATTAATTATTATAACTTCAAATTTTAATACAATGTGAATTGTATTATTTCATACAATATAATTTTTATACTATCTGATCCTGGATTCGAACCTAGACCCACACTCCAAATCCGAACCTTGATCTTGTACCCCGCCCTAGACCCGACCCCAGTTCTGACCCCGACCCTAGACCCAAACGTGGACCCGGACCCCAACCCTAGCCCCAACCCTAGACTTAGGACCCTAGCTCTGGCCGCGAACCCCAGACCCCAACTTGAACCCGAAATCAGCACTGAACTTGAATTCTGGACCCAGACCTCAGCCCCAAACCCGACCCGAACCACGAATTCGATCCTGATCCTGAATCTCGAACTCTGAACCCCATCCAAAGCCTAGGTTGGATCCAGGATTCAGGTTGGGATTGAGATTGGATCGAGTTTATAATATGGATATTATAATTTTGGATGTTCGATACAAGGAGAGGAGAGGAGAGAAGAGATATGCATGTGAGACAAATGTATCAAATCAAAATTATTCTCTCTATTTTATCTTCATTATTTTCATCAATTACTTATTGAGCAAAAGTAAAGATTATTCTCTCTACTCTTTGTTTTCCAAAAAAAAAAACGACTCTCATAGGCGTTATTGATAATAATATTTGCGAGGAAACTAATTAACACTACTAAAAATTACGTTTTCCCGACTGTTTTAAACCTTTAGCTAATGTATTAATGTTGGTATCTATTACTTTCGCCTATTCGACCGTCGCAAAATTGGGTAGAATAGGCGACAATTTAAAACAGTTGAGGAAAAATTTACCGACAATTTAAAACCTTCGACAATAGTAAACGCTATAGACGAAGATTTTGCACCATCACATTCAAAAAAATTGATCGCCTAATCAACCCACTCCCCTCCCAGTGTTATCATTTAGCTTTCCCAATACAAGGATCAAGACCATATTCCAATACAAGGATCAAGACAATAACAAGATCATTATCAAGATTGAAGTTGGCAAATTTACATCAAAACTCCAAATGGGTAAGAAGTAAAAGACTAAAAAAACAAACCTTGAAAGCATGAACAACGGGTTTGGGCATACACTCATCTCTCCACCAATATCAAAATTCTGGAACGATTTGAGTTTGAGCACTCCACAACTTGAAAAAAAAAAAGGACACAAAGATGAGAGAGAGAGAGAGAGAGAGAGAGAGAAGAGTGAGATCAAGAGAGACCGAGATGGAAGGAGAGGTGGAAAGATTGAGAGATACAGACCGACATTGAGAGAGACTGAGATGGAGATGGAGAGGAGGGAGAGAAGGTGGAGAGATTGAGAGAGAGGAGTGAGATCAAGAGAGACTGAGATGGAGGGAGTGAGGTAGAGAGAGAGAGAGAGAGAGAGAGAGAGAGAGAGAGAGAGAGAGAGAGAGGGAGGGAGAGGGTAGGAACAAGGTAGAGAGAGCGAGTTTCAAAATTTGAAATGAGATCTGAGCGTGCAAATATTGGGGTTTTATATTAATAGAGGAATCCTCGACGGTTTAAAATCATCGGGGTGCCTTTTAAAATCCTGTTTCTTTTTTTGGCTTGTAACTCTTTTAAACTATTAGGAAGAATACGCAAGTGTTTAAGACTGTCGGGAATAGTCCACTATAGCTGACAATTTTAAACACTTAATTTTATTAGCAATAGTCTCTAAGAAAAAGCAACCGACAAGAATAGTAGTTTTTGTAGTAGTGTAAATTATTACATTTGTTACAATTAACTTTGGACACTAAAATATTACAATTAACATAACAATTTAAATACTTCCACTAGCTAACAAAGTAATATCATCTTATTAAATATTTTCAACAATTCTTCTTAGTGGATGAGTTTTGATCAATTAAATTAAGAAGGTAAGAGTTGCAGCAGTCAATAAGGTCAGGAAATATCATCCTTGCCGGAAACAGCCACCAGAGCCACCTTGGCTCCATCAAAAAGGACTCTCCTCTGCACACACTTCTTACAATGGCCTTGGCACATCTCTCAGCTGACTCTTCTCGGATAAGTAATCTCAATTTTATGTCCTGTACAGTTTAATATATACAGTTATTTATATAGAAACAGAATCAGAAACACTCCTACATAATTAGAAGGCATATAAACATAACCCCCAATTAATTATGTTCATATCATAGCTACCTACCTGTTCACGTGTCATTTTAGTCCCAATTAGCCCAGGTGTGACAATTGTTATGCCAATAGTTGAACCAACTTCATTTCTAAGAGTCTCACAAAAGTTTATCAAAGCTGCCTTGCTTGCCTATATGATATGATATGATATAGTTTTCACATAGAGAAAGAGAATATAGAAAAGAGTTTGATATATGATATATAATAGAATTTTAAGTTGAATATATATTATAAAAGGAAGGTCACTTTTTTTCTTAACAAATTATGAATTTAATTTTCCTTACACTATAGATGGATACTAGTGGAACAGGGCACCATCCACTGATTGAGGAGATCACTACTATCTTCCCTTTGGTTCTTTTCAAGTGTGGAATTCCAAAGTGAATGCTATTAACTGTACCCCAGAAATTAACATCCTATACTAGAAATTATGAATAATGTTACACTTACATATTATATTAGATGAGAAAAAAGAGCCAGATGTGACAATATATATCAAATATATATATTTGTAGTGATTTTAATGCAGTTTACCATAATCGATTTGTGATCAGAAATGTGGTCAATATCCTCAAACTTGCTCAGTATTACTGTCCCAGCATTGTTCACCAGATGATCCACTACTCATCATCACATTAAAATTCAGATAATTAAATTAATTGTAAGTGAGATTTTATATATAGATTAAGAAAATACACACACACAAACTAATTATTATGATTAATTACATTGGCCAAAGTGATGAACTGCTTCATCTATAAACTTCTTACAGTCTTCTACCTTAGTAACATCTGCAACAATAGATATAACATCTGGAGATCCTAATTTAAGAGCTCTTCTTCTAACATCTTCAAAATTTTCTTTAATGTCAACTAAGGCCAAAAAAGCTCCTCTTCTACTATACTCATAAGCAAGTTGCTTCAACAAAATAAAAATATATATAATGGTTAAAACCAAAGTCACATATATAGATAATTAGTGTATATATATATATATATATATACATATATTTATACCTCTCCAATGCCTTGGGCTGCTCCAGTAATTAGAACTACTTTTCTAGCCAGGTTTTGTTGAGTGGTTATGGATGTTTTTATAAATTGTAGAAACTTGAATGGAATGTATATTGGTAGGATTAAAAAGTGTAGAAATATAATTATGGGAGGAAATGCAATGTTGAAGAAGGAGTGGATCCAGTCCATTGATTGAATTTTTAATTGTGAAATTGGAAGAGGATATGAAACGTGTGGTATCAATGGTATGTGTGTTATAGTTTTAGGTCAAAAATCATGTTTATCCTTCTCTACACTTTATTAAAGCAAAAGACAGATGTAGGGCCTGTTTGGTAGAAAAAGCTAACAACTAATCTTTAAAAAAAAACTATGACAAAAAGGTATTAAACCTACCTCCATTAAACTTTCTGATTTTTTTTACTTTTTCTTTGAAAATGAAATAAAAAAAAAATATTAAGAAATGCAATCATCTAATAAAATCTACATATGATCAGCAACAACTTCACCCTTATGAGAAAATAATTTACAAAGGAAACTCTATAAAAATTATAAGTCACCCTATTAACAAAACAATGAACCAACAATAACAAAACTCACTTTAATTACTAAGTAACACTTTACAATCATTAACCACTAAACTTAAAGGAGAAAACATGAAAAATAATCTGAACAAGGACTAATTTTTTTAATTATTATTAATTAAAATAAATAAGATTTTTTCTTCGAAATATGATTGTTGTAGAGTTTTTTCTCTTGAATTTTTTTTTCATTATAAAAATTTCTAAATTATAAAAATTATTACAAATATCTCTTTTCAGTTTCATATTGATCATTTTTTATAACAATTTATCTATGTAGTCAACCGTCGCTATAGTTGTAGTATCCTACGAGAGTCTATTTAACAATTTTCAGCTAGCTGAAATTTAATTTATTATTAACATTAAATATACAAATATTATATATTTAAGAATGTATATATATATTCTCATAATTTATTATTAGAGTACTATTCATGTATATATTATATGTCTGTGTTGGATTAAAATTATATTGTGGGCACATATGTATAATGTATATAGTATTATAAAGTTGATACAAAATTAAATGACCAATTATGTTATGGGTATCAAAAGGGTATTAAATTGTCATGGAAATAATGTGTAGATACCATAAGTTAATTTATAATTTGTTGAGGGGCCAAATTATAAATACCCAAAACTCATTCTAAGATGAGTCTATAAATAAGTAGTGGTCCCCAAGAAATACTGGGGTTTCTGTATTCTCTTCTTCCCCATCATAGAAAATACTTTAGAAAATAGTGTATTCTTGGAAAATCAAAACCTTTTCTGCAATCTCCAACAATGGCTTCAGGTTAGTGCTTCTGCTCATCTTTTATCTTCTTCTTCTTTAATTTAGCAAAGGCTTTATAGATTTATGATTTAGGGTTTTCTATATTAAAGCATGAAAAACCGTGTTTTTGCAAATGTCAGTTGTATATAAGAAAATATAAAAACTGTACGCGTTTGCAGCAGCAGAAAGTAATTCTGCTACAGCAAAACTGAACAGGCAGAATATAAAATATTTGCAGAAAAATAAATAACTTGACACAAGAGATTTGTACGTGGTATCAGTGTTCTCCCGAACACTCCTAGTCCACGGGGCCACGCCCAGAGAATGAAATCAATTAATAAAGTATCAAAATTACAAAGACAATTGACTTAAACAAGTTTAGACTCCCTCTAAAGTATTGCCGCAAATCCTTTGTAATCCACTTTATGAATCTGACTTCTTGAAACACCTTCAAGCCCGAACTCCCTTCGTCTTTGAAGTGTGAGTGCTTACTTCCTCCCGAAGTAAGGCTTTAACAAGTCTTCTCCCGAAGACCAAGTGCTTACTTCCTCCCGAAGTAAGGCTTTATCAAGTCTTCTCCCGAAGACCAATCTCTTGTTCAGTCAAGTAGTTCTTCACAACCTCTAGGATAGAGTAAGAACAGAAATAGAACAACTAGAACCTAGATGAACAACTAGGCTCTCACAAAACAAAGAAAGACTCTCTTCTCTCAAAAGATAAATGTAGAAAATGAATAATGGAAGAGGTAATTCGAATGGTTGCTCTCTAGGCTCTATTTATAGATCATAGAAACCAAAGAGGCAACCACAAGTTCGAATTAGCAGCTGTACAAAAACTTTCCAAAAGAAACACGATCTGCTATATCAGATTCTTCTGCACGACGCAATAGACCGCGAAACGGAAAACTTACTAAAATCGGGTCCGATCTTCTTTCAATGCTTGATTCCTGCCAAAAACAGATTAGATATTCTGATTGAATCAAGATATAATCGAAATCAATAAGGAAAAGGCAATAAACAAAGTTTCCCTAAAAAAGACAACTTTCCAAAAGAGAATTCCTTCTCTTTTGAGAAGTTTTTCAACAAAGGAAAGTTCAGCTGAAAGTGCAACTTTCCAAACAAGGAAAATGGCAACTAAAAACCGAATAAAAGAGGTAATGATTCGAAAATGAATGCATAGCAATCTTACCATAAAAAGGAAAAATTATTTTGTCACCTAACTTGCCAAAAAAGGACTTTACAAAGCACTTTTAGAATATGTTTAGATCTGTGATTTATATATTTCTTGAGTGTTTTATAAACCCTAACAAGTGGTATCAGAGCCACATTTGTTGAATTAATTGAAGATCTGATGTTTTTGTTTATGAAATTTAGAGATTTTTAAAAATTAGGGTTCTAATTTTTTTAAAATTATATTTTTGATCTTTGAATACTATTGTCGTTAGACTTTTTTTTTTTTTTTTTAAGTATTCGGTTTATAAAGAATGCAATTTGTATGTATAAGGTATAGATTTGTTTTTTGAAATTGAATATTGATACTATAGATAATAATGACAACTTCTTTTATATTGACGGCAATTTCGGTTGATGATTAATCTTGGGTATATGATTGTTTACTGTTATATACAATATTTCGTTTTTGTTGTCGATGTGGCTTCAGAATTAAGTGGATTCATATAAATATATATATATATATATATTTGTCTTATATATACTGTACTATATATATGTATATATGTTTCGTTTTGATATATTGTTTCATCTATCTCGGCATGGAATTTTCTTTCACGTTTCCATTCCTGTCGTATATATTTGGCTTTCGGTTTTTCAAATTTGTAGATTTCTGTTAATATATATAAATGTCCAATTTTTTTTTTTTACATAATCGGCAATTATATAAAGATGAGGTCCAACATACTATTAATTGGTTTGGGTTCATATTTAATTGTGATATTGTATATTGTAATATATTGGTATTATTATATATATTTTGGTTCAAATAATTTAGGTGTCGTTTGGTAACACTTTTGTTTTTTAATTTTTTAATCACAAAATGAAAGTAAAATTTTTGTTTTTAAAATTTTTGTTTTTGAAAAACAAAAATGCATTTTGTAACCACTTTTATTTTTCAATTTTAAAAACAGAAAACAAAAGTGTGTTCTGTAAAGTTCATTTTTATTTTTATTTTTTGATTTTATTTAAGTCGGGTCTAGGTTTGAGGTCGGATTCGGGTTCGGGTCACATGGCCGGGTTCAGCGCCAGGGCCGTGGGGGGAGGATTTGGGTTCGGATCTCGTCGGAGTCTAAAATATTGATTAAGAAAAAAAGTTGTTTAAAAAAATATTGAAAGTCACTTTTTTTGTTTTTAAAATTTTGATTCTTAATTAAAAAATTAAAAAGAAAAAATAGTTTTATAGAACATGTTTTTAAAAAATATTTTCACTTTTCCAATTTTAAAAATAGAAAACTGATTAAAAAAGTGTTACCAAACGCCACCTTAATTTAAATTTTGGTGTTGGTTTATGACTAATATTTTGAGTAAATTAATTAAAACAATATGTCGCCAAAGTGACCTCTTTTGTGTAGATTAATTTATTTAAATATTAGGATGGTTGTGTGTTTGTAACTGATGTTTATATTGACTAGCCCAAAGGTAAGTGAATATTTTGCTAGATTTTAAACATACATGTGGTAATAAATGTGTGACAATTATAAGGTATTTTGTGTGAACAATATGTTAGTCCAAAGATTAACTTATTGTTTGGCACAGTTTTATTGTCAATATTTGATTGCTACACTAAGAGTACCGCTTACAGTTAATATTACTGTCCAAAGACTTGATATTAATGTGTGTTTGGTATCTTGAGATGGGATTAACCAATTTTTGAATTTATTGTTTAATTATGCATATTAATGTGAGCTTGTTTTATTTGTTCTATATTCAGCTAGTTCATCTTCTACTGCCTCGATATCTGCTAATATAAATTTTATTCCTATGCTTAATGGGACCAATTTCAAGGATTGGAAAAGGAACTTACTTATAGTTCTGGGATGTATGGATTTAGATCATGCACTAAGGAATGAACAACCTGCACCTCTCACTAAGGAAAGCTCCCATGATGATAAAAGGAAATTTGAGAGGTGGGATTGTTCAAATCACATGAGTCTAATAATTATGAAACACAGCATTCCAGAAACCTTTTAGGGCACAGAATCCGAAGGGGTTACTATGGCTAAGAATTTTCTTGAACAAATTGAGGAACGTTTTGCTAAAAACGATAAGGTTGAAATGACAACACTTCTTGGTTCTTTAATGAACATGAAGTATAAGGGTCAAGGAAATGTAAGGGAGTACATTATGAAAATGCATCATGTTGTCTCAAGATTAAGGACACTTAAGATTGAGCTTTCAGATGATGTACTTGTACTCATGGTTTTGTTAATGCTTCCTCCACAGTTTAACCAATTTAAGATCAGTTACAACTGTCAAAAGGAGAAATGGACTCTCATCGAGCTCATTTCCCATTGTGTGCAAGAGGAAGAAAGGTTGAAATAGGACAAAACTGAAAGTGCTCACTTGGCCACTACCCCTAAGGATAAAGGCAATAAAAGGAAATTTGAGAATGAAGCTGCTAAGGGTCCAGTTCAAAAGAAACAACAACAGGATTCTAAGGGTTGTTTCTTTTGTAATCAACCTGGACATGTGAAGAAAGATTGTGCCAAATATCACGCATGGCGTGTAAAGAAAGGTATTAATCTTGCTTTGGTACGTTTACGAGGTTAATTTAGTTTCAGTACCTAGAAACACTTGGTGGATAGATTCTGGTGCTACTACTCACATAAGTGTTTCTATGCAGGGTTGCCTGAGCTACCGAAAGCCAAGTGATGGTGAAAGATACATCTTTGTGGGCGACGGACAATCGGTGGAAGTGGAAGCAATTGGGCATTTCAAATTGTTATTAGGAACTGGTTTTTATTTGGATTTGAAAGACACTTTTGTTGTGCCGTCTTTTAGACGAAATTTAGTTTCTGTTTCTTTGTTGGACAAATTTGGATATTGTTGTTCATTTGGAAACAATCAGTTTACTTTGTCTTTAAATTCAATGTTATTGGAACTGGTTATTTGAACACTTATGACAATCTTTATTTACTAGAAATAATTGCATCCTATAATGAAACCTTGTATGTGGAATCACGAGGTACTAAACACAAATTAAACAAAGAAAATTCAGCGTCATTATGGCATAAACGCTTAGGTTATATCTCAAGAGGTAGAATTAAGCGTCTTGTATCTGATGACATTTTAGAGTCTCTTAACTTCAAAGATTTCAATGTTTGTGTAGATTGTATCAAGGAAAAGTAGACCAAAACTAAGAGATTAGGTACCAATAGAGCTTCATAAGTCTTAGAATTGATTCACACAGATATTTGTGGGTCATTCCCTACAGCATCTTGGAATGGTCAACAATATTTTATATCATTCATAGATGATTACTCACGTTATGGGTACCTATATCTCATTCATGAAAAATCTCAGTCTGTGGATGTGTTCAAAGCTTACAAAGCGGAAGTTGAGAATCAACTCAACAAAAGGATTAAGAATGTCAAATCTGATCGTGGTGGTGAGTACTATGGTAAATATGATGGCTCAGGTAAACAACGTCCAGGACCATTTGCTAAATTCTTAGAGGAATGTGGTATTGTCCCACAGTACACCATGCCAGGATCACCTAGCATGAATGGTGTTGTTGAGAGACGAAATAGGACCCTTAAGGATATGGTAAGGAGCATGATCGCTCATTCTACCTTACCTGAGTCCCTCTGGGGAGAAGCATTAAAGACAGCAGCTTACATTCTGAATAGAGTACCAAGTAAAACAGTTGCAAAAACACCTTATGAGCTTTGGACAGGTCGAAAGCCTAGTCTAAAGCATTTCCACATTTGGGGATGTCCAGCTAAGGTAAGGCCTTATAGGCCACATGAAAATAAATTGGACTCCAAAACAGTTAGCAGCTACTTTATTGGTTATTCTGAGCGATCTAGGGGCTATAAGTTTTATGATCCCACTGTCAAAAATATTTTTGAGATGGGAACTGCAGCATTTTTTGAGGATGTTGAATTTGGAGAGAGAAATAAGGTTGGAGACATTACTTTTGAGGAGGAATTGAATTCAAACTCAGTTCTTAATATCATTTTAGACAGTGTTCAGGCTTCCACACCTATCATTGATCAAGAAATGAATCTGGAACCTCAACAAGTCAATGTTGAACAACTCCCAAATCAGGATGAGGTTATTGTTCCAGAAGAACAAATTCAGCACCCTCAAGAACAAGAGCCATTAAGGAGGTCCACAAGAGAGAGAAGAAATGCTATTTCAGATTATTATTTTGTATTTCTTCAAGAACATGAGGATGAAATTGGAATGATGGAAGATAATCCAATCAACTTGCATCAGGCCATGAAAAGTTCTAACTCTCAAAAGTGGATTAATGCCATGAATGAAGAGAATAAGTTTATGCAAGACAATGAAGTTTGGGAAGTTTTCCCATTACCAGAAGGTGTAAAACCAATTAGTTGTAAGTGGATACTTAAAACCAAGAAGGATGAATATGGTAATGTGGTGAGATTTAAGGCACGTCTTGTAGCAAAAGGCTATACTCAGAAACAAGGCATTGATTATACAGAGACTTTCTCTCCGGTTTCATCGAAAGACTCTTTTAGGATAATATTGGCACTTGTTGCTCATTTTGACCTTGAGTTACATCAGATGGATGTTAAAACAGCGTTTCTCAATGGCGACATTGATGAGACAATTTATATGGAGCAACCAGAAAACTTCGTGGTTGGTAACCCAAAGACTATGGTTTGCAAATTAAAGAAATCCATCTATGGACTCAAGCAAGCTTCTCGTCAGTGGTATCACAAGTTTCATCAAGTAATTATCTCATTTGGTTTTGAGATGAATATTATTGATGATTGTGTATATCACAAGTTCAGTAGGAGTAAATACATATTTCTAGTTCTATATGTCGATGACATATTGCTTGCCACTAATGATATAGGCTTATTGCACGAAACCAAGAGATTCTTATCCAAGCAATTTGAGATGAAAGATCTTGGTGACGCCTCTTTTGTATTAGGAATTCAAATACGTCGAGATCGTTCTTGGGGTATGCTTGGATTATCCCAAAAGAGCTATATCGATAAAGTACTTAAAAGGTTTGGCATGCAAGATTGTAGACCAGGTGATACCCCTGTTGCTAAAGGAGACAAATTCAGTCTTAGACAATGCCCTAAAAGCAGCCTTGAAATTCAGGAATTGAAAAAGATTCCCTATGCATCAATTGTAGGGAGTCTAATGTATCTTCAAGTATGTACGCGTCCAGATATTGCGTACATTGTTGGGATGTTAGGCAGATATTTAAGCAACCCTGGTATGGACCGTTGGATAGCAGCCAAGAAGGTTATGAGGTTTCTTCAGAGAACAAAAGAGTACATGCTCACATACAGGAAGTCAGATCATTTAGAGGTTGTAGGGTATTCTGATTCTGATTTCGCTGGATGCCAAGATAGCAGAAGGTCTACATCAGGCTACATTTTCCTGTTAGCTGGAGGAGCTATATCCTGGAAAAGTGTCAAACAGACACTTATAGCTTCTTCCACTATGGCAGCTGAATTCGTAGCGTGTTATGAGGCATCAAATCAGGGAATATAACTGAGAAACTTTGTCACTAGGCTGCGTATTTTGAAGAATGTTGAAAGACCACTTAAGATATTTTGTGACATTAAATCAGCAGTGTTGTATTCCAATAACAATAGGAGCTCATCCAAGTCAAAGCATATTGACATAAAGTTCCTAGTTGTGAAAGAAAGAGTGCAGAGTGGACAGATATCCATAGAGCACATTGGGACAAACTCCATGATAGCGGATCCGCTCACAAAAGGATTACCACCCAAGGTCTTTCATGAGGACACTGCTCATATGGGTGTAGTATTACTTGAGGATATCATGATTTAGTGGGAGTTTGTATTTTCTTTGCTTTATGTTTGTTTAAGACATTTATGTATTTGGTTATTTTCTGATCAGAAATAAAGTTTTCAGTTTATTCACTCTGTTTTGTTATGTTTAAGTCTGACCTCACTTTGGTATAAGGAGGACCAGTTGGAAATAGGCATGTTCGGTTCACATTGCATGTAATTTTCATGCTACACATCCATGATTGATCTATGTCATTTGGCTATATTTGTATATGTGACCATTGATAGGTTTAGTCATGATTGATATGACGAAAATCGTTTTGATCCTATATGAGTATAGTTGATGGACGAGATTGTTGTGAATACCTTTACATAATAGCAAATTTTGAGCTCATAAGGTTATACATTTATCAGGTAACATATGTTGCCCAAGTGGGAGATTGTTGGATTAAAATCCTATTGTGGGCACATATGTATAATGTATATGCTATTATAAAGTGTGATACAAAATTAAGTGACCAATTATGTTATGGGTATCAAAAGGGTATTAAATTGTCATGGAAATAATGTGTAGATACCATAAGTTAATTTATAATTTGTTGAGGGGCCAAATTATAAATACCCAAAACTCATTCTAAGATGAGTCTATAAATAGGTAGTGGTCCCCAAGAAACACTGGAATTTCTGTATTCTCTTCTTCCCCATCAGAGAAAATACTTTAGAAAATAGTGTATTCTTGGAAGATCAAAACCTTCTCTGCAATCTCCAACAATGGCTTCAGGTTAGTACTTCCGCTCATCTTTTATCTTCTTCTTCTTTAATTTAGCAAAGACTTTATGGATTTATGATTTAGGGTTTTCTATATTAAAGCACTTTTAGGAATATGTTTAGATCTGTGATTTATATATTTCTTGAGTGTTTTATCAACCGTAACAGTCTGCACTCCTGAAACTATAGTAGATTAACGTTAAGTTAAGAATACATTAACAAATTGATTAAAGAAATTAGTATAATTGTAATTTTGAAAGGAGATTTATTTTATATGATTTTTATAGTTCATAATAAATTCTTGCAATAAGAAAACTATACGATATATACAAATCTTTCCAAAAGCCATAATTTTGGGTACAAATTTTATTGGAAAATTTTATGATGTACTGATGCACTTTTTTTGAGTTTTTAATATAAGAAGTTTTAATTTTATTTTTTTATATGATAATATAAATTGTAGTTAAGATATTTTGTAAATTTTTTGAAAAACTTAAAATAATTTAATGCATTGAAAACAAAGTTCTAACGGTTTGTAACACTCGTGTCTATTTTATTTTATACATATGTGAAATAGACGATTTGAACCGTACTTGCTATATTGTAAGTTATTCTAAATTTCTCAAAACTTTTCAAAATGTCTTAAATAATTATAACGTCGATCATAGAAAACATAGACTTAGAAATTCTTTCTGATGCCAAAACAGACAAGTGTGGTGCATTACTCTTAGTAGTCCACAATAAAATTTTGAAAAATTTACATAAGAGACCAAAATTTAAGAAAAAAATACAAAAATACGTCAGTACAGAAATATTTTTATTTTTGAACTTTTTATTTACAAAACTATCTCTTCAATAAAACAATAAATTGTGTTCTTAGTTGTTTTATAGTATATTTATAGTTGGGTGCACTCTTAATTGGGTATTACCCATGAATAGGTAATATTTAGAAAATTTAAGTTTTTATGCTTAATTTTTTTTATTTAATTAGAAAAATTTCTTATTTTTACATTATATGGACTGAGGTTGTTCCATCGGTTGAAAAAAATTAATAAAATAAATTTTTTGACAAAAAAAAAAAGATAAGTTTAACTTAAATATTTTTTATATAAATATATTTTTTATATAGTGTAAAAAGAGATACTTTTTGATATTTTTTTTAATTAAGTAGATAAACTAAACATAGAAATTCATTTTTCTTTTATTATTTGTCATCGGATCAAAATCTAATGGTTTAATATTTTTAATATTAATATTTATAGTTAAATTTATTTAGTACCCATCAATGGATAATACTCATTAAGAAGTGTTCTATTTATAGTTATATTATAGTTGTCATGATGTTATTTTTCTAGTTGTTTTTGGTTATTTTATAGTTGATTTAATTTATAGTTGACCTATAGTTGTCGTGAGATTGATTTCTCGTTATTTTTAGTTTTTTTTTTATTATTATTATTTGTTGAGAAAAGTATTTTTTTAATAATTTTAAAACTTTACAAACGTATTTTTGTAAATAAAAATTTTAAATTGTAAAATTGTAAATAAAACTTAATATATATATATATATATATATATATAAAATTTATGAGTTTTTATATTTTTGTAAATAAATATGACTTTTTTTCAAAAAGGTTATTTTATAGGATTGAAGAAAAAGTTAAAAAAAATATGGTAACCAAAGGGTAACCAGTCACTATAAAGGGGTAATTAGGTACCTTATGTTTTTTTTTTATATATATATTTTAACTTTTTCTAAATTTTCCTATAAAGAATTTTTTTTAATAAAAAAACTATATTTTTGCAAACTTATACTTTAAAAGCCATAAAAATAAAACTTCCAAAAAAAAACATAAAAAAAAAACTAAATTTTTTTCATAAACTCTAAATTAAAAAATTTAAGTGACGTTTGGTAACACTTTTTTAATTAGTAATCTGTTTTAAAAATGAAAAAGTAAAAATATTTTTCAAAAATTATGTTCTATAAAATTGTTTTCACTTTTTAATTTTTTAATTAAGAATTGAAATTTTAAAAACAAAACAAAATCACTTTCAATATTTTTTTAAACAGTTTTTTTTTCTTAGGTGTCGTTTGGTAATAGTTTTGTTTTTTTAATTTTTTAAATCATAAAATAAAAGTAAAATTTTTGTTTTTAAAATTTTTATTTTTGAAAAATAAAAATGCGTTCTGTAACCATTTTTGTTTTTCAACTTTAAAAACAAAAAATAAAAATGTGTTCTGTAAAGTTTATTGTTTATATTTATTTTTTAATTTTATTTAAGTCAGGTCTAGGTCCAGGGTCGAATTTAGATTCAGGTTAGAGATCGGGTTCAACGCCAGGGCTGTGGGGAGGGATTTAGGTCTAAATCTGCTCAGAATCTAAAATATTAATTAAGAAAAAAATCTGTTTAAAAAATATTGAAAGTGATTTTGTTTTATTTTTAAAATTTTGATTCTTAATTGAAAAATTAAAAAGTGAAAATAGTTTTATAGAACATGTTTTTGAAAAATATTTTCAATTTTAAAAATAGAAAATTGATTAAAAAAGTGTTACCAAACGCCACCTTAATTAATATTTTGAATTCTGAACAGACTCGGACTTAAATCTCTCCCCACGGTCCTAGTGCTGAACCTGACCTCTAACCCGAACCAAATCCGACCCCGGACCTAGAACCAACTTAAATAAAATCAAAAAAATAAAAATGAAAATAAACTTTACAGAACATATTTTTGTTTTTTATTTTTAAAATTGAAAAACAAAAATGGTTACAGAACACATGGTTGTTTTTCAAAAACAAAATTTACTTTTATTTTATAATTAAAAAATTAGAAAACAAAATTATTACCAAACACACCTTATATTATAATTTTTCTCGTATTATAATTTTTATGTTATTATTTTTAACATTATTATTATTAGTAGTAGTATAGTTAAATATAGGGTAAATACCATTTTGGACCTTCTGTTTTACAAAAGTTACTAACTGGACCTTGTGTTTTGTTAAATGACAAAATGGACTCTGTGTTTTCTAAAATACTACAAATAGGACCCTGAATTGATTTTTTGTCAAAATAAAGTATAATTATAATCCGATCTAAAAGTGTTATGACAAAACTGTTAACATTTTATGTATCTGTTCGTATTAAGCATTGTCTTCAAGTTGGTTGTATTAAAAAAAAGTTGTTAAAAATTAAGCTCAGCATCCTATTTTTACTATTTTAGAAAATACAGGGTCCATTTTATCATTTAATAAAACACAGGGTCCAATATATAACTTTTACAAAACACAAGGTCCAAAATAGTATTTATCTAAAATATATTTGTTTTGTTAATTTATGTTTTTGTTGGTTTTATGGAAGTTGATTTTCTGTTATTCGAGCATAAGTGTGTGGTTTTACTTTAGCATTGGATTGGACTCTTAACCTAATCACTATCAGACTCAGACCCCCGTGGACGACGACGGAGACGCCGACGATCGAAGACGACGACATCTTCTCCCCTACTCGCTGACGACGAAGGTCATCTCCTCCCTAAGTTGCCGACGGCATCTTCACCAACGACGAAAGCGACACAGCTCCTCCCTCCCCAACGAAGACACATCTTCTCCCTCGCTAACGGCAGCAACTCAGGTCTCTTATTTTTCATTTTTCAGAGTATGATTATGTATATATGCATTTTATTTTAGGAATAGAAGTACAATTTTCGAGTTCCACAACAAGAATGAGATTGGAAATTGATTAGGAGAACTTTTGCATTCTCATTTCCCCCAAAATTAGAGAAATCAAAACCAAGAAAATTGTCCCATGATGATATTGTTTTTGTTGTTATAGCCTCCGAATGATGATGAGAGTGTTCTAGAACTAAAACTAATCTTATGGTGTTGTTGACCCAGTTAACCATTCTTTCACTTTCATCTTATTATGGTTTCACCAACCATATATATAAATATATAAAGTTATAAAGTTATCTAGCATAACATTTGTAGATTGTTCTCTGATGTGATTATTGTAACTCTATTAATTAAAATAGGCTGAGATTAGAGTTTAGTCAACTAGAAAGGGCTAAACATGTTGTATCAATATTTATTTTAATTTAAAGAAATTTATAAAATATATATAATGATAGTTTTTTTTTTATAAATACATGTTATGATTTTTATATATACAATTGGGAATGGAGAGATTTAGTCGATATTTTCATTTTTGTTGCCATACCATTACCATAGCAGGGGAATAGATAGAGAGATTGAGAGAGAGAGAACCTAACTTTGCTTTTCTGCTGTAAACACGGATCAAAATCCTCTTCTTCTTCCTATCAAGCTCTGAGACCCACGTTCACGTTTCTCTTTTTTCTTTTTTCTTTTTTTTCCTTCTCCTTGCTCTGTTTCAAAGATCCAGTCTCTTCCTTTAGCTCATATTAGACCTCTCCATCAGGTTACGAAGAACCCTTTCAACATTCCCCTTAATTCATTTGATTCTTAAATTTTTTGAAGAGTCGCACCACTTTTGGACATGTTCGAATCTTTCTGAGTTACGATAATTCAAGTACGGTATTTTTAAAGCCCTACGACTATTGGATTTGAAGTTTTTTTGTACCTCTTTCATTAATTTTGCTGTTCTGGATTTAGTAAATTACAACTTCTTTGTATGAAATCTTTCATGTGTATTGCATAATTCACCACACACTGATTGCCAATGAAATCCTAATTATCTAAAGTAGAGAGATTTATGGTTTAGGATTCCTTAGATGCAGACTCTGCCTATTGAAAATTGGCTTCATAATTTGACAATGTCTTTGAGAATGAAAGTTAGATCAATAATATTATTCCCTGTAGAGAATAATTAATATGAAGAAATAGGTGGTTGACTCGGTATCGTTGGTTTAGCTATAGAATACTTATCATTTTTTTTTTATTTTCAAAAATATTGGCTGGAATTAGTGATATCAGAATTGAGTGACATTGTCACTTTGGAGTTTGGACTGATGAAGTATTTTATGATATTCATAATTTGTGCACTCTTATTTATGTAATATGTATTATTATAACTTGATGTTAGACTCATGTTACAATTTAAGATGGATTTATGTTGGGTTTATGTTACAATTTAGGTTAGATTTATGTTGGACCTATGTTCCAATTTAGGTTGGATTATTATGTTGGGTTGTAATATTTTGAACCAATATATTAGTGTTAAGGTAAAAAATCAGGTTTTACTCTTTTAAGGATTGGATTGGATTATCTAAAAAATATTGAATCACAATTATTGGATGGATCCGATCCAATACAGGGATTCATCCATTGGATGGAATCAATCCAACCCAATGATTTATTGGATCGGTTTGGTTCGGTTCGGTTGAGCCTATAGTATTGGATTGGATCGGTTTGAGAAATCCAACATCCAATGTATAATTGGATTGGACTTGGATGGGTCTAAAAATATTGGATGCGATCCAATGAACAAACCTAAGACCCAAGCCCAACTATGATAGAATAGCAGACCCAATACCAGAGTCATATTTCTCCCATAACCTCTCTACTGACATTGGCTTTCTTCGGTTTTGACACCGTAATCATCAGCAGTATGCTAAAAATACTATCAACCAACTAATCGAGAATCGAAGAGGAGGAACTCCGTTAGGGTTTTGGCTTTTCAGGTTACTAAGGATGGTAAATTGGGTCTTTTTCGTAGGTTGGGTCGGGTCCTTTCTCGAAGAAACAACCTCTAACCCGTGTGAAAGCGGGGACTTATCCAGGTCGCTGCCCCGACCTAACCTGACACTTTTCATTTTGGACCAGGGCTGACCCGCCCCGGTTTAGACATTAGTTAAAAAAAAAAGAATTACCTCATATGCTATTTTTTTTAACTTTTTTTTTTCAAATTTACAGTGCTAGTTGCAATAGGGGTTTCTGTACGATTTTTTGTTGCAATTTAGGTTACAGTGCTAGTTGCAATAGGGGTTTCTATATAGAATTTCGTAAAAATGCAAAAAAAAAATGTTTAGACGTGTAAAAATGAAAAAGGCGCTAATTCTCTTCTCTTCGACCCCGTGAAAAAGCAAATCCTTAAACGCCCAGACCTAAATCAAAATCCCTAAACAATGGGTCAGTGAAATCTCTTGTCTTCGATCCTGTTGGTTGGAAGTATTTCTCTGATTTCTCTTCAATCTAAGAAAGGTTAGGGCTCTCTCTTTCTCTCTCTATTTCTCGTTTATTGAGTTCGTTATCTTCAATTTTGGATTTTCTCCTTTTAGAATTTTTGGGCGAACGTTCTCTGTTTTCACTGCAACAGTTTTGGAATTAGAGAAATTTATGTTTTCTCGGTTTATGTCAATTAGACTCAAGCCTAGCATAAATTAAAAGTGTGGGTTCTTTGTGTTTAGAGGTTCTGGTGTTTCTTGTTTTGATTTTGTTGTTAGAAAGGGAAAGAAAAGAAAAAACACATTTAGGATTTGAGGGAAAAGCTCAAAATTCTGAAGCTGTTTCCCCGGCACTGACACCTAAAATAGGGGCTTAGTGTAATATTTCTGATCTGTATAAAGCCTGGTTTGAAAATACTGTAGCTTTTGTGATTTCGTATGTACATCAGTGCTTCTTTCCAAGTAAGTATATTTATTTGGAGTTTTGATTCTTGCTTAGTTTGTATTGTATTAGGACTCAATTTCAGTATTTGGGTAGTCATTTGTTTTCAATTTTTGTTTAATTGGATTGGCTTTTGAGGTTCTGGCAATTCCTTTTTGACTTCTTCATAAAATGCAGGTATTTTAATTATCATTACCATTATTATTATTTTAATTTTTTGAAGCAAAGAAGAATAATTTATTTCATCAACCACCAACCAATACAAACCAGCTACCTAAGTAGCAAAAACAAAATAATGACTTGCCAAGCAATGAAGCGATACTTTGGAATACAAAGCCTATTCCACACAGCCTTGGTATAGCAAACTTTAACAACAGTAATGAGAGAAAGGTAAAAAGTTTTTACCTTAAAATTTCCTTTCCTTCCAGCAGCTACCAAATCCTAAAAATCAATAGTATTTCTAAGCTTGAGAAGCTTCTTGAAATACCAACTATAATCCTGCTTAGCGGTGAATCTCCAAAAATCCTGCCTCTTTAAGTAAATGGTATTGATCCACTTTACCCAAAGCCAATCTTTTTTAGAGGAGCCCAAAGGAAATCATTATCATTATTTTTTTGACAATAATTGGTCTGGTTTTTCAAACATGGCAGCCAGCTCATTGTATAATGATGTTATGAGCTTTTTTTTTTCTTTACGTAAAATATATTTATGAGCATTTCATTTACCAAAGTGGGAATTTCATATTTATTTTAATGTTGGTAGTTGTTTTACAGTGATATCTAGTCTTTGACAGTGTTAGAATTAGTTTTTATTTTTTAAGAAATAGTAATTAATCTTTTTTTTCTTACAATTGGGCCGGTTTAGAAACCGGGTTGGGTCTGAGTCGCCCCGACTCAAAAACCCTGATGGGTTGGGACAGGTCAAAACACTAAGGCTATGTTTGGTTGGAAGGAGGAAGAGTAGGACGGATGGAGAGGTTAGAGAGGATGAGGAGTGAGAGGGATGGAGAGGATTGTTAATCTCCTTTGTATTGTTTGGTATATGTTTGGTTGGAGGGAGGAAGAGTAGGATGGATGGAGAGGTTAGAGAGGATGGGGAGTAAGAGGGATGGAGAGGATTGTTAATCTCCTTTGTATTGTTTGGTATTAGGTGTGAGGTGGGAAGGATGAAGAAAAATTAATTAGTAAAATTACAAAATTATCCTTTTAAAAATAAATTTTATTAATTTTTTAGGGTAATTATTGTATTTTGCAAAATGTATTTTGTCCTTTTCTACAATCCTTCTAAATTTGGAGAGATTAAATTTTGAAGATTTGGAGGGAGAATGTCTCCCTCTATCTCTCCTCTCCCTCTTGCCGAACAAGTGATTTAGTGCATGTTTGGCATCATAACTAAAAAACTGTTTTTTGTTTTTAAAAACAGAAAATTGTTTTTAAAAACAATTTGGCTTGTTTGGCCTTGCTTTTTAAAAACAGTTTTCAGAAAACAAAGTTACAAAAAATAAGAATTTTGAAAGGGAAATTTGATTTTCTATGCTTAAAAAATCCTAAAATTATATCCCTAAATCTAAATGTTATACCATAGGCAATATATGACTACTTTTGCTTTATCCCTATAATACCCCTCACATTTGAACCAAAGCAATTGTCTCTCTCTCGGCCAAAACACCTCCACCACCTCCTGTACCACCTCCAACGACGACGACGAGGACCACCCAGCCCCCTATGTCGGACCCGAAGCCTCAACCCACCCAGCCCCCTCTCTCTTCGTCTCTCTCGGACCCGAAGGCTTAACCCACCCAGCCCCCTCTCTCCGTCGCGAAGCCTCAACTGACGGTGACGGCGCACGGCGCACGGCGCACCGGCCCCCATAGCCCCCCTCTCTCCGTCGCGAAGCCTCAACCGACGGTGACGACGCACGGCGCACCAGCCCCTCTCTCTCTTTGTCTCTGTCAAACTCTGAAAAAAAAAAAAAAAAAAAAAAAAAAAAAAAAGAAAGACCCATCGGACTCCATGGTCCGACCATCGGACCCAGCCCCTCTCTCTCTTTGTCTCTGTCAAACTGAAAAAAAAAAAAAAAATTCAGTGGTCCGATGGTATTTGAAGGTATCATTGTCAAAGTCGATCTTTTCCTTCTAACGTCCACTTTTACCATTTTCACTATTTTTTCAAAATCTTATAAAATGCAGCAGCTATAGCTCATATCTTTTCCTTATTATATATATATAGCATAATTTTTAAATTGATCGTCGTCTATTTTGTTTCAGAACTAAAGCTATTATATCATTTAATGATCCATACAAGTGGTTCATTGAATATGGTGGAATTAGCTGAGGTAAATTCTAAGGGTGATATTAATAATAATGGTGATGGAAAATATTTTTATTCAAGAACAAGTAGAGATGAGGCCCTCTCTCTCTTTGTCTCTGTCAAACTGAAAAAAAAAAAAAAAAAAAAAAAAATTCAGTGGTCCGATGGTCGGACCATGGGGTCCGACCAATCGGACCCATGGTCCGACCATCGGACCCAACCCCTCTTTCTTCGTCTCTCTCAAACTGAAGAAAAAAAAAAAAAAAAAAAAAAAAAAAAAAAAAACTCAAGTGGTTCAAATGTGAGGGGTATTATGGGGATAAAGCAAAAGTAGTCATATATTGCCTATGATATAACATTTAGGTTTAGGGATATAATTTTAAGATTTTTTAAGCATAGAAAATCAAATTTCCCTTTTTAAAACAACAAAATGTTGTTTTTCTGTTTTAAAAACTAATTCACTTTTGGTCCATATTGTTTTTAAAAATCACTAACCAAACGTGACTTGTGTTTTAAAAACTTTAAAAACTATTTTTTGTTCTCATTTCTAAAAATAATTTTTTAAAACAAAAAACAGAAAACAATACCAAACATGCTCTTAGTCTCTCCTTCTATCACTCTCCCTCCACCCCTCTCCATCTACCTATCTCTCCCTCCTACCAAACATAGTGTAACGGAGCAGGGCTGACCCGCCCCATTTGCTATCCCTACAGCTAATGGGGTTGAAACTTTGTCTGATTGTTTGAGTTTTCTCAAGTGATTTTCTCTGTTTTCTTTTTTTTCTTTTTTTTTTTTTTTGTATAAAGGGATATGCTTTACCTATTATACAATTCTCTTTTCTTTTTTCCTTCTTTTTAATAATAGTTAGGTTTTATAGTGTTTAGTTCGAAGATTATTATTACCATTTGAAACGTTACAATATGAATATGTGTGTTAATACTGAATCATACCAGATTTTGTTCTAATAATCTGAATAGAAAGATTTGGTTTGTAAGGGCCAGGGCTAAAGAAAGTTTAATAGTTTTCTGATTTTGGTTCAATAAAAAAGATTTATGTTTCTTACTTTCTTTCATGTAAATCCCATTTGTATGTATTTGTTCTTACATATATTTTGTTTCAGTACTGTACTGTTTTTAAGTTTGGGATAATTCTATATCTTGCTGTTGATGAAGTGTTTGGTAACATTGTGAAACTTCTCTCCAAATAAAATCTCATTTATGGTTTTTCTAGGCAATTTTAATTGTAATTATTTTCAGTTTGTAAGATTTGGAACAAAGAAAATTGTATCTATTTCTTTTTTTTAATTTTGTTATTGTCAATCAGTTTGTAGTCTTTCTTTACATTTTATTGAGTTTGATTGTTTAACAGTTGTAAATACGTTTTCTAAACGCTCTTCTTTCTTTAATAAACTTAGTTCTTTGTTAGAGAATTTAACTAGTTTAATGTCCAGTTTCTTTGAAGTATCCTTAATCCATATATGTCTGACAGCTAATAGGTCTGTATATAGATTAGCTCAACATACTCTTTGGGTGGATAGAGAATTAGTATAATTTGATAAGATTTCTTTTTTATTGAGATTTCTTTATTGGGATTTCTTAATAATTCTTAAAGTTTGTATGATATTTTCATTTTTTTTAAATGAAGTTTTTCGTTGTTAAAAAATAAAAGGCTAATTAGTAATTTTTCCCCTCGAACTTTGACATGTACTAAATCGTGCTCCTTGAACTTTTTTGGCCGTTAGAAATTCCCCCTGAACTATTGAGATTTTTAAATTTAAGGACTTTTGTCTAATTTCATTCAATTTTACTATTTCAGTGATTGTTTATGTACTAAACTATGCTTCCCAGACTTTGATATCTACCAAATTATGCCCTTTAAATTTTGATATGTACTAAATCATGCCTCTTGAACTTTCATACATGTTAGAATTTTTTCACTAAAATTAGACAAAAGTCCTTAAATTTAACAATTTCAATAGTTCGGGGGGAATTTTTAACGGCCAAAAAAAGTTCAGGGGCACAATTTAGTACATGTTAAAGTTCGGGAGAAAACATTACTAATCAGCCAAAAAAAAAAAAAATCATTTTTAACCAATTTATATGGTATCTCAGCCTTCTTCTTCCCTCTTGTGTGACTCCTCTGAATGAGTTTCTCTTTTCTCCCAACCACTGCTTCTCTCTTCCCTCCTCGCAGCCACTGCAACTTATCTCCCTCGCCTCCTTTCGGCTATTCACCACCGTCTTTCTCAAATGTCTACGCCTATGCTACCCTCTTCTCACTTTCTTCCTTCTAATCGTAAGTTACTTATTGATTTTGAATCGATTGTTGTATGGTGTACTTTTAATTTGATGTTCCTGAAAGAGTGATTGATTAAATTTGTATGCTGCTGTATTGATTTTACCCAATTTTTCAGGAATCTTGAAAATCTATTGGAGATATAATTAAATATGGCTCTTTAATTCTTCTGAGAACTGCATTTGGGATTTTGTCATTATCTGATGGTACTGCGAGACCAGGTCTTAATTTCATCTCATCACTCAAAATAGGAGTAGGGTTTAGGGAATGGGGGGAACTTTACATTTTTCTAGGTCTCTTAATTTTGAGTCTTAGCCTATTTCTTGTTTCATATAAATTTAAGTTCTTCTGAGGTGAGATTTGGTATTGGCATTATTTTGTCTTGTTGAAACGCCATGTGTATAAGGTGGCCGAGGATTTTGACACCTACAGACCTCTCCCAAATTATAAGGAAGCAGAAAAACCCATTAACAGCTCTCCAAATCTTTAATGAAGCTAAATATATGTACCCAAGTTACCGTCATAATGGTCCAGTCTATCAAACCATGGTTGGAATCCTTGGAAACTCAGGTAGAATCAGTGAGATGAAGGAGGTAATTAATCAGATGAAAAATGACTCATGTGAGTGCAAAGATTCAGTTTTTGTAGCTGCAATGAAGACATATGCTAGAGCTGGATTGATGGATGAAGCTTTTTCTCTGTTTAAGAATATTCCAGAATTCAACTGTGTGAATTGGACCATGTCTTTCAATACCATCTTGCAGATAATGGTGAATGAGTTGAGGTTTGATGATGCTAGATGCCTTTTCTTAGAGAATTGTTGTAAATGGGAAGTGAGCTCTCGTATTCGGTCTTTGAATTTGTTCATGAGTACGCTTTGCGAAAAGGGTCGTTCGGATGTTGCTTTAAAAATCTTCCTAGAGATGGATTATCAGGGTTGTTGTCCGGATAGGGAAAGTTATAGGATTTTAATGAAAGGATTGTGTCAAGATGGCAGGTTGAATGAGGGAACTCATTTGTTGTATTCAATGTTTTGGAGGATTTCTCAAAAGGGTAGTGGTGAAGATGTTATAATCTATAGAACCTTGTTAGATGCTTTATGTGATAATGGACAGGTTGAAGAAGCAGTTGAAGTTCTTGGTAAGATATTAAGGAAAGGGCTGAAGGCTCCTAATCGATCTCGATTCCGCATTGATATCACTCAATGTAGTAATGTTCAAGATGTAGAGGCCATTAAACGATTGCTTAATGAAGCTCTGATAAAAGGTGGAATACCTAGTCTGGCTAGCTTTAGTGCAATGGCAATTGATCTTTACATGGAAAATAAGATTACTGATGCTGATAAAGTTGTCAAAGAAATGCAAGACACAGGTTTTCGCCCGACATTATCGGTTTATGAAGCAAAGTTAGCTGCCTTATGTAGGGAAAGTGAAGTTGATGAAGCAGTGAAGGTTATTGAAGTGGAGATGGTGAAGGCTCACTGTGTTCCAACTGTGAAACTGTACAACATAGTCTTAAGAGGACTTTGTGATGGAGGCAAATCGGCATTAGCTGTTGGGTATTTGAGAAAGATGGTTAAACAAGTTGGTTGTGTTCCTGATAAGGAAACATATGATATTTTAGTTGATGGGTTGTGTCTTGAGGGAAAATTTATTGAAGCAAACAGAGTTTTGGAGGAGATGTTAATCAAATCTTATTGGCCATGTGTTGACACTTTCAATATACTTATTAGGGGTCTTTGCTCTGTGGGTAGACAATATGAAGGTGTGATGTTGTTGGAAGAGATGATAAACCAGGGTAAGTTACCTGAACAGTCTGTGTGGAATTCATTGGTGACATCTCTGTGTTCTAACATAGTTAACAACTACAAGATATATACTGTTATGCCTATGACTAGTTGAGAAGCTCTTTGAGCATTTATTGTTGTTTTGAACTATGTTTGGTTGTTGGGAAAGAATATAAGAATGAATGAGAGGTAAATTACTTGAAAAAGGAAATGAAGAAAGCTATGTTGTTGTGTTTGGTGTGAAAAGTAAAAATATCATAATACTAGAATTCCATTTGACACATAAAATTACTGAGTTGAATAGTAAATTAATTTGAGTCGTTACACTATAGATGGACACAAGTGGGAAGTGTGGAACAGGACACCATGAACTGATTAAGGAGATCATTAATATTTTTCCTTTTGGTTCTTTCCAAAGTATGGAATTCTAAAGTGGATGGTATTAATTTTTATTACTAGTAAATAACATAAATAAACATATACATTAAAATGTATTCAAAAAAGAAAACAAGCATTTGTAAATATACGACAGGTGGATAAACAGCTAGTAATTTTGTTGAGCCCTTTCATCTACGTGTAGTTACCTTGCCATGCAAACTTACTACGTGGCTAAACCTTACATACTCTTTTTAACCATATTTATTTCTTACATGGCCAAAACGACCAAACAATTCAACTCAAAGCAAAAACGATTGATTTCATCAACAAAATGATGAACATTATAATCCCTCTTGTGTCCTTAACATTATTGATCGTAGTTTTGCCTCCATATCTCTTCTTCAAGTACATTTTAGCTATTCTATTTCTATGACCCATCTTTTCTGAAGACCTTATGGGAAAAGTAGTCATCATTCATGAGCCTCCTCTCGCATTGGTGAGGTAATAATAAGCTAAGCTAATTACAAGTTTATATTAGTTATATATATACATAGATATATATATATACTAGCAAAAAACTAGGTGCGAGAGGCACGTATACTAAATTTTGTGCTAGTTTTTTTCTATGTTATTTGAAAGTGATACAACTACAAATTAAAGAAAAAATATTATTAGTTATTAGGTGAGATTATTATTATGTGTATGAAGAACTCAGAAATTATTAATCTTATACCCTTAACTTTAATCAAATAGGGTTCTAGATATATGAACAATAAATAATTACGAAAAAATCAAAAATAATTATTTGAATAAAGAATTCAATATACATAGTTATATATATATATATATGAATCCCATTAATTAAAAATAATTATTCAATATATGAACAATAATTTATCACGCTATATGTTTCCCAATAAAGAAATCCACCTCCTTATAGTCAAAAATAAATAACATGTAATACAGATCTTTGTAATAGAGTACTTAAAAGAAACAAAATTTCAGTTACCATAATGGGAAAAGATTTAAGTGAACTAAATAATGACTAAAAAGATCTAAATTACAAAATAAAAATAACATGTCTATATGAGTATGATTTTTTTGCTATATGAGCATGATTGATCTAAGAGAAAATAGATAAACCTATAAACATATAAATATACTTAATATTAATTTTGACAAAGAAACAATTCAATTATAAACAATTCTAAATATCAGCTTAATAATTTCAACACACTAATTACTCATTAAATAACCATAATGTATACATCATGATAATTTTATTTTATTTTATATCAAATGATAGGGATTATTGAGGTTTTCAGCCATGGAAAACACACTATGATCAAAAAGTAATGCTCATTAATTGTATATTTCAAAGAAACTCAAATTTCCATGAATGTCCTAATAAGATATAAACAATAAAGTAGTAAATTAAAAAAAAAAAAGTAGCAAAATTTCAGTTAATATAAGAAATAGAACAAATTGAAGAATTATACAATACTAGAATTTGAACTCTTAAAGGTCATTAGCGAAGGGACGAAACTTGTTAGATCTCCTAGTAGAACACTACCTTAATGGTCTGAACACAAAAATTGTAGAAATCAAAATATGAATAAATTAGCATCATCAACAAAAGGAAAATTAAAGGGAAAAGACTTAATAATTACGTGACAAATAATTATTAATTGAATTAAAAAGTTAAGATTATAAGATTAATTCAAATTATTGTTCATATATTGATTAATCCCATTAATAGAAAATAATTCAATATATGAACCCTATTTGATTAAATCTAATCAAATAGGGTTCATATATTGAATTATTTTCTATTAATGGGATTAATCAATATATGGACAATAATTTGAATTAATCTTATAATCAAATAGGGTTCATATATTGAATTATTTTTTATTAATGGGATTAATCAATATATGAACAATAATTTGAATTAATCTTATAATCTTAACTTTAATCAAATAAGGTTTATAAAAGAGGCATAAATAATCAAATAGGATTAGAAATACGGTAATTAAAGAAAATCTAGAACCCTATTTTTTTTTTTTTGGATTTAATAGAATTTATTTTATTTTATTATATATAAATAAAAAGTAACCTATGAATTTCTCATAAATCATTTTATTTTTAATATAAATAAAAAGTCACCCATGAATTTTTCATAAACTAAGAATTCTGTTATATAGGCACACTTTATATAGAATAATTATTAAAAATGTAAAAAGAAAACCATGTTTTAATTTATTATAAAGAGAATGGTGTATGATTATGCTAGCGGAGGAGCTCGTCTAGCACTAGTGGTCAGAAGAGAAATAGCTGTTGGAAAAGTTGACTTAGTCAACTATTTTGTTTTGTGAATGAAAAATTAGTAGGTTTTATCCCACATTTGTTTTGTTTTGAAGTAATTGTTGGCAAAATGCTATATATGAGCCTTTTTCTTTGATTTGAATTACACCAAAAATCTTGTTTAATAAACAAGTTTATAACATAAACAATTTATTCTTCTAAGTTATAAAGTTTGGGCATATTTAGTTCGCTAAAAGTAAAAGGCGGTGCGCCTTGTTACTTTATTCTATTGTATCCCAGGATACTTTATTCTGTTGTATCCTGGGAGACAAACGCTGTTGAAATTCTCTCACACCAACGGGAGAAGACGAATCTGTTTTAAGAAAACTGTATGCTACACATGCCTCAGATATTCTCCAATAGGAATTGCGTTCACGGTTCATTTTTTTATCTCTATAAATTATATAGTGTTTATTTAAGCATATTAATAGAAGTATATTATTTATATTTTATCATCAAGTTTATATCAAAATATTATATTGGTCCCGGTAAATTGTGCAACAATCTTAAAACAGATTATCTTTAATATAATATTTGATAGTTAGATATAGTTTTGTGATATATGTTTTATCATAAATGTTAGAAATATCTAAAGTTTTGACGATATAAATATATCTATTAATATGTGATTTATGGTGGTAAATTATTACAGATTGTGATATACTGTCTAGAAAGATTGGCTTTAAGGTCTGTGATAGAGTATCCTCCATTACTTGTTTAAAGAACCCCGGGGAGTTCAAACAAGTGTGGGACGCGTGATACCTTGGCAACCTTCCCAATTCGCTTGGGATTTAACAAACTCAAAGAAATATTCGACGAGAGGTTAAACCATGAATGGTTGGGTTTAAACCCTTCCAGGTTTTTTCTGAGAATTATCTTTAGAGTATAAATTTGTTTTCGTTGTGAGGAAATTAACACTATTTTTGGTTACTTGATTTCAGTAAAGAATGACTACTGAAAAGGATCAAGATAGTAGAGGTAATGATGTAATGGCTGAGACTTATGGTCTGGCAGCTCAAACTCATACACAAAGAGTTTCGAAATCTGTTCCAATGAACCAACTTCTGAGTGTTGGGGAAAAACCGAAAAAATTCACAGGACTAAATTTTAAGAGGTGGCAGCAGAAGATGCTATTCTATCTGACTACCATGAATCTTGCAAAATTAGTCACTGATGACGAACAAGTGCTCAAAGAAGATGAAAAAGACAAACGTCATCAACGATGTTAAAGCTTGGAAGAAAGATGATTTTCTATGTCGTAATTATATTATGAATAGCTTAAAAAATAATATGTACGAAGTATATCTTACAAAGAATACGGTTAAGGAACTGTGGGAGTCTTTCGATCGAAAATATAAAACTGAGGATGCTGGCACAAAAAAATTTGTTGTTGGTCGTTTCCTTGATTTTAAAATGGTAGATTCCAAAACTGTGATTAGTCAAGTTCGGGAATTTCAAGTGATTTTACATGAGATACATTCTGAGAGAATGATTCTTAGTGAGACCTTCCAAGTGGCTGTTATGATTGAGAAGCTACCCCCTTCGTGGAAGGAGTACAAAAGCTATCTTAAACACAAGCGAAAACAGAGGACTATTGAAGAGTTGATTATTCGACCATATCGAAGAAGGTAACAAGAACTCTGGTTATAGTCAGGTGGTGGCTAAAGCCAATCTGATGGAGCAAGGTCAAAACTCCAAAGGGAAGAAAAACTTTAAACCCAATAATAAAGGGGTAAAGTTGGGACCGAAATGTGGTATCACCAAGAAGCAGTCCAAATTCCTTAGTAAGTGCTTTAACTGTAATAAGTTGGGTCACAAGTCTGTAGACTGTAGACTGCCCAAAAAGAATAACAATCGTGAAGCTAATATGATAAAAGACATGTCTAAAGATGATGATATACATCTTTCGGTAATGGTCTTAGAAGTAAACCTAGTGAAGTCTAATCTAAGAGAATGGTTGATTGACACTGGTTCTACTCGCCATATATGCTCAGACAAGAGTATATTCAAATCTCTTGAACAAGTGAATAATGGAGAGAAGCTCTTTATGGGAAACTCTGCCACGTCTGAGATAATTGGTCAAGGTAAAGTGATCCTGAAAATGACTTCTGGAAAGAAATTGACTCTCAACAACGTGTTGTATGTACTAGAAATTCGTAAGAATCTTGTATCTGGTTCACTTTTGAGTAAACACGATTCTTACGAATTTCTGGTACATACAACACGTTGTTGAGAGTCAGTTCCTTTCCAGAAGTCATTTTCAGGATCACTTTACCTTGACCCATTATCTCAAACGTGGCAGAGTTTCCCATAAAGAGTTTTTCTCCATTATTCACTTGTTCAAGAGATTTGAACATACTCTTGTCTGAGCATATATGGCGAGTAGAACCAGTGTCAATCAACCATTCTCTTGGATTAGACTTCACTAGGTTTACTTCTGAGACCATTGCCGATAGATGTATATCATCATCTTTAGACATGTCTTTTACCATATTGGCTTCACAATTGTTATTCTTTTTTGGCAATCTACAATCTACAGACTTATGACCCAACTTATTACAGTTAAAGCACTTACCAATGAATTTGGACTGCTTCTTGGTGATACCACATTTCGGTCCCAACTTTACCCCTTTATTATTGGGTTTAAAGTTTTTCTTCCCTTTGGAGTTTTGACCTTGCTCCATCAGATTGGCTTTAGCCACCTCCTCACTATAACTTTTCTTCTCAGAGTTCTTGTTACCTTCTTCAATACGAAGTCAAATAATCAACTCTTCAATAGTCATCTGGTTTCGCTTGTGTTTAAGATAGCTTTTGTACTCCTTCCACGAAGGGGGTAGCTTCTCAATCATCACAACCACTTGGAAGGTCTCACTAAGAATCATTCTCTCAGAATGTATCTCATGTAAGATCACTTGGAATTCCTGAACTTGACTAATCACAGTTTTGAAATCTACCATTTTAAAATCAAGGAAACGACCAACAACAAATTTCTTTGTGCAAGCATCCTCAGTTTTATATTTTCGATCTAAAGACTCCCACAGTTCCTTACCCGTATTCTTTGTAAAATATACTTCATACAGATTATTTTCTAAGTTATTCATAATATAATTACGACATAGAAAATCATTTTTCTTCCAAGCTTTAACAGCGTTGATGACGTTAGTGTCTTTTTCATCTTCTTTGAGCACTTGTTCGTCATCAGTGACTAATTTTGCAAGATTCATGGTAGTCGGATAGAAGAGCATCTTCTGCTGCCACCTCTTAAAATTTGGTCCTGTGAATTTTTTCGGTTTTTCCCCAACACTCAGAAGTTGGTTCATTGGAACAGATTTCGAAACTCTTTGTGTATGAGTTTGAGCTGCCAGACCATAAGTCTCAGCCATTACATCATTACCTCTACTATCTTGATCCTTTTCAGTAGTCATTCTTTACTGAAATCAAGTAACCAAAAATAGTGTTAGTTTCCTCACAACGGAAACAAATTTATACTCTAAAGATAATTCTCAGGAAAAACCTGGAAGGGTTTAAACCCAACCATTCATGGTTTAACCTCTCGTCGAATATTTCTTTGAGTTTGTTCAATCCCCAGGCCAATTGGGAAGGTTGCCAAGGTATCGCTCGTCTCACACTTGTTTGAACTCCCCGGGGTTCTTTAAACAAGTAATGGAGGATACTCTATCACGGACCTTAAAGCCAATCTTTCTAGACAGGATATCACAATCCGTAATAATTTACCACCATAAATCACCTATTAATAGATATATTTATATCATCAAAACTTTAGATATCTCTAACATTTATGATAAAACATATATCACAAAACTATATCTAATTATCAAATATTATATTAAAGATAATCTGTTTTAAGATTGTTGCACAATTTACCGGGACTAATATAATATTTTGATATAAACTTGATGATAAAATACAAATAATATACTTCTATTAATATGTTTAAATAAACACTGTATAATTTATAGAGATAAAAAAAAAATTAACCGTGAACGCAATTCCTATTGGAGAATATCTGTGTAGCACACAGTTTCCTTAAAACAGATTCGCCTTTTCCCGTTGGTGCTAGAGAATTCCAACAGCGTCTGTCTCCCAGGATACAACAGAATAAAGTAACAAGGCGCACCACCTTTTACTTTTGGCGAACTAAATATGTCCGAACTCTATAACCTAATTACTCTAAAGAGTATTTAAGAAAATTTTATAGCAATAACAATTATCTTCAAAGAAAGAATAAATTGTTTATGTTATAAACTTATTTATTAAACAAGATTTTTGGTGTAATTCAAATCAAAGCAAAAAGCTCATATATATAGCCTAAGATTTTGCCAACAATTACTTCAAAACAAATGTGGGATAAAACCCACTAATTTTTCATTCACAAAACAAAATAGTTGACTAAGTCAACTTTTCCAACAATCCCCCACATGAATGAAAAATGACTCGAGAATAACCAACAAATGGTTAGACCTTGTAATAGAGTTCAAAATTTGAAACCTGCATAGGATAGGTAGGTTTTACCCTTTGAACCTTCCCTTGTGTGAGTACATTTACTTTACTAGCTGCTCAGTAGACGCGATATCTTTGAACTGTTCTGCCGTTCTTGTAAACGATGATATACCACACACAGGAATCTCTCCTGTCATACATTAGTTCTCACTAATATGTTCGTTTTGGCCCTGAACATTTCCCTGGTTCTGCAAGAGATATTCTAGAAATTAAGCTTTAATCAATTCCTATAGAAGCGACTCATCTTCTCTCTCACATAGGTTATTACGTATGGTCTGGCAGCTCAAACTCATACACAAAGAGTTCTGGATACTGTTCCAATGAACCAACTTCTCAGTGTTGGAGAAAAACCAGAAAAATTCACAGGACCAAATTTCAAGAGGTGGCAGCAGAAGATGCTCTTCTATCTGACTACCATGAATCTTGCAAAATTAGTCACTGATGACGAATAAGTGCTCAAAGAAGATGAAAAAGACACTAACGTCATCAACACTGTTAAAGCTTGGAAGAAAGATAATTTTCTATGTTGTAATTATATTATATCCACGATGGAATCTGAGTTTATAGCATTAGATAAATGTGGCGAAGAAGCAGAATGGCTTCGTCAATTTTTAGAAGATATTCCAAAATGGCCAAAACCTGTGCCTCCAATTAGTATACATTGTGATAGTCAATCTGCAATTGGTAGAGCACAGAGTAATTTATATAATGGCAAGTCTAGACATATTCGACGTAGACATAATACCATTAGACAACTACTCTCAACTGGAATTATCTCTGTTGACTATGTAAAGTCAAAAGATAATATTGCGAATCCACTAACCAAATGGTTAAATAGAGAGTTAGTTGAAAAATCATCAAGAGGAATGGGGCTAAAGCCTATGAATGAATAAGTCAATACAGTTGATACCCAACCTAGTTGATTGGAGATCCCAAGATCCTGGTTCAAAGGGACAACTAAAGATTATGATGGATCACTATGGGGGTTATCCTCAAGTCCATTCCCATGTTGCAACAGTGGTACTCATAAGGAAAGGTTAAGTTATGCTTTTAATGATTCTTATGTGTCGAAACGTCGAGCAGAGTAATACGAGTTACTCTTAAATAAGTAATTACCTATGTGAGAGAGAAGATGGGCCGCTTCTATAGGAATTGATTAAGGCTTAATTTCTAGAATATCTCTTGCAGAACCAGGGAAATGTTCAGGGCCAAAACGAACATATTAGTGAGAACTAATGTATGCCAGGAGAGATTCCTGTGTGTGGTATATCATCGTTTACATGAACGGCAGAACAGTTCAAAGACATCGCGTTTACTGAGCAGCTAGTAAAGTAAATGTACTCACACATTGGCAGGTTCAAAGGGTAAAACCTACCTATCCTATGCAGGTTTCAAACGTTGAACTCTATTACAAGGTCTAACCATTTGTTGGTTATTCTCGAGTCATTTTTCATTCATGTGGGGGATTGTTGGAAAAGTTGACTTAATCAATTTTATTTTGTGAATGAAAAATTAGTGGGTTTTATCCCACATTTGTTTTGAAGTAATTGTTGGCAAAATCTTAGGCTATATATATGAGCCTTTTGCTTTGATTTGAATTACACCAAAAATCTTGTTTAATGAACAAATTTATAACATAAACAATTTATTCTTCCTTTGAAGATAATTGTTATTGCTATAAAATTTTCTTAAATACTCTTTAGAGTAATTACGTTATAGAGTTCAGGCATATTTAGTTCGCCAAAAGTAAAAGGTGGTGCGCCTTAGTTTATTCTGATGTATCTTGGGAGACAGACGCTGTTGGAATTCTCTAGCACCAACGGGAAAAGGCGAATCTGTTTTAAGGAAACTGTGTGCTACACAGGCCTCAGATATTCTCCAATAGGAATTGCGTTCGCGGTTAATTTTCTTTATCTCTATAAATTATATAGTGTTTATTTAAGCATATTAATAGAAGTATATTATTTGTATTTTATCATTAAATTTATATCAAAATATTATATTAGTTTCGGTAAATTGTACAACAATAACCACCTTGCTAGGCTGCAAAGATGTCATCACAATAACAGCTGATGTTTCCAAAGTTGAAGATTGTCAAAGATTTGTTGATAAAACAATCAAGTATCAACTACTATGGAGGATGTAAGTGTTCAAAAGAAAAAACAAATAAACTTAGGTAGCGTTTGGTAACACTTTTTTAATCAGTTTTCTGTTTTTAAAAATTGAAAAGTAAATCAAAATCATGTTTAATAAAATTGTTTTTACTTTTTAATTTTTTAATTGAGAATCAAAATTTAAAAAAAAAAAAAATCACTTTCAATATGTTTTCTAAACAGATTTTTTTTAATCAATATTTTAGACTTTGATCAGAATCGGATCCAAATCCCCCACACCCCCACGACCCTAGCACTGAATTCAGCCTCTGATCTGAACCCAAATTCAATTTCGGACCTAGACCAAACTTAAATAAAATTATGAAATAAAAATTTATTTTTTGTTTTTAAAATTAAAAAACAAAAGTGGTTAACGCAATTTTGTTTTCAAAAATAAAAATTTTACTTTCATTGGGTAAATACCATTTTGGACCCTGTGTTTTGCAAAAGTTACAGATTGGACCCTATATTTTGTTAAAGGACAAAATAGACCCTGTATTTTCTAAAATAGTAAAAATAGGACCCTAAGCTTAATTTTTAACAATTTTTTTTTTAATACAACTAACTTGAAGACAATGCTTAATACGAACAGATACAAAAAAAATGTAAACAGTTTTGTCATAACACTTTTAGATCGGATTATAATTAAACTTTATTTTGACAAAAAATCAATTCAGGGTCCTATTTGTACTATTTTAGAAAATACAGGGTCTATTTTGTCATTTAACAAAACACAGGGTCCAATTGGTAATTTTTGTAAAACAGAGAGTCCAAAATGGTATTTACCCACTTTCATTTTCTAATTAAAAAATTAGAAAACAAAACTGTTACCAAACGACATTTTTTTAACTAATTTCTATAGTGTTGAAAATTTGGTGAACAATGCTGGAGTAGCTCCTGTCTGCATGTTTGGAGAAACACCTGACCTAAGTTTGTTTCTGTTATGGTAATTCATTTTCTAAAAAGAATTCAAATGTAAATGTAGTACTCTCTCTGTCTACAAATATAATTTTTTTTGTTTTTGTTTTGATTAGGATATAAACTGGGTTCAGTGTATGCAACACATTTTGCAATTCCATACCTTAAAAAGACCAAAGGAAAGATCATAGTGATTTCCTCTGCTGCCACATGGTTACCAGTGCCAAGACTTGGCCTCTATAGTGTAAGGAAACATGTATAACTTTCTTTTAAAGTGTGGTTTGAGTTAATAGTTTCTTATTACAATTTTCATTTCAGGCTACCAAAGCAGCAGTGACAAGCTTTTATGAGACATTAAGAGTGGAAATAGAGAAAGAGGTTGGCATAACAATTGTGTCTCCAGGCTTGACTGAATCAAAAATGACTCGAGGAAAATTCTTAACCCCAAGAGGCACTTTAGAACTAGATCAAGAAATGAGAGATGTAAGTTGTTTTATCTTTTATTGGAACTAATCAAATACCACCAATGAAATTTATACAAACTTATATTAACTAACTTACACAGGTTGAGATGAGCATGACACCAATGATGCCAGCCAAAGAGACTGCAAAAGCAATTGTGAACAAAGCATGTGAGGGAGCTTACTATTTGACAGTACCAACTTGGATAAGGTCTTTGTATTATTCGCATGCCTTTATTCCTGAGGTGTTGGAATGGTCCAACCAGTTGCTGATAATGCCTAGACCAGGCTCCACAGATAGAGATACTATTAGTAAGAAAATAGTGGAAGTATTATATGTATTCAGGCCATGTCTGCAGCCTGGGATAGTTGAGTATCTTGATATTGGTGATAATGGCCACATGTCTTATTCACATTACTAAATATTTAACTCGTTTTCTTGTGTCAAATACTCTATTTTTGTAAAACTTTTGATAATAGAAAATGTAATATGTATAATACAGTAAGCTAGCTTTATACAAGACTTGCCTCACTAAATTTGAGTAGAAACAAAAATCCACAAAAACTATTTACAATACATATAAGTGCAGCTCAGGTAGCTCTGTTCTTGTTTTGAACCATGTAATTGGTATCAACTGCTATTAACATTTTCATCCTGAAAATATATTCATCTTAATGTGTGTGTGGTTGAAGTCGTATTACCTGGCCAAAAACTGAACCCATTTCATCCAATGCAGTTGTACAAGCCCATCAAAAATCACCTATTTCCTTTCAGGCTTTAATAGCTTTAGATCTCTAGCTCAACAAAGAGACCATTGCTTCATCCATCTGCAACTTTTTCATGTCTTTCCAATTCCTTGGCCTTATGATCTTCCATGACAAAGAAGTTTAAGACAATTAAGGGGATAGATCAATGGGATCCACAGGAAGAGACCTTGTTTGAGGAGATGAAAATGAGGACTTCACTCTTCTCAAAAGTAACAATGCATCAGATTCGGGACAGCCCACATTCATCTCTACAGCAACTGGATGTTCATGGTGATCATGCATCTCTATAAGCATTTTCCCCTTTAAAAAGAATTACAACATGATGAGATAAAAATACAGGCCCCTACTAAAACAAGCACAGGCACCAAACATAGTGTTCATTACCTCAAAACTAGCTAAGAAGTTTTGGAAATTACGCAGAGTTTCCTTGATGTTGTTAACTATTCCTGTGTCTGGAGAAGCAAGAGCTGCCATTACCTCTCGTGGAGAATGGCCTATCAATTTCTGTACAAGCTGGAGAGAACACAAGGTTAATAAACTCGGCATTTATTGCATCAAGCTCCTGTCATCAGAAGTGAAAGTCAAATGTGCACTTACATTATGATGTATTCGAATCTCTTTGATTAAACTACCATCATCAACAAACACCCGAAGATCATAGGTGGCTTTCTCCCTGTACTGGAATCCTTTTACACCGGTTAAAAAGCACTGCAATATGAATCCACATTTAGACAAGTACATAACAAATGATCTCTACTTCACCACATTATACCCCATTAAAAACTATGCATACCTTAATCATACCCTTAACAGAATGAACCCTTCCTGTCATTGCAGCCAACTTGGCTGACAAACTAGATAAGTAAGTGAAAGGGGGTTCCCGGGCTCCTGATAGAATGAGTGGATGTTGAACCAAGTCAACCATAATAGTATCCTCATTGTCATTTAAATATGGATCAGACACTGGATATCTCGTTGTAGGGGGAACTGTATCTGTATCTGTTTCATCCATAACTGAAGCGACATCAGAAGATTGGCCGGTGGGGCGCGAACCACTTGCGCTGTTAGGGCCTATAGAATTCATATGGAGGTGTTCTATACCTGCAACAACACTGCGGGGTGCTTTAGAAATAACACTTTCGGCACTGGCAGGAGCAGGAGAACCATCCTCGCCAAAAGTGACATTGGCTGATGGATTGCGACTAAAATTTTCTCCACTAACACGACCAGAGAGCTCCTCCTTATTCCTTTGACCAGCAACATTACCAGGTGCAACATAAGTATCAGGAGACTCTTCCACATCATGAACATTAGCTGATGGGTTGGGATTATAATTTTCTTCATTAACACGTCCAGGGATGTCTTCCTCCATCCTTTGATTGGTATTAGTACTCGGCGCAACATGAGTAGCAGCAGCTACAGTTGAATATTAAAGTAATGAGACTACTTCAGAAGCAAAACAGTATAAGAGAATATTATCATTAGAGACATACAAGTTTTACTTTTTACCTAAGAAAAGAAAAACAGAAAATATGAGAAAAAGAATGTAAATACATTGCATAAAAAGGTTCGCTTTATGTTTATTGATAAGGTATGAGCTCATTTTATCCAAAGAATTTGCACAAAGTTCTACATTGCATAAAATACTTCTTGCCATGTCATGTAATTTGTTAGAGACGTATAAACATAATCTCTCGGAGATGAATTTCATTGCAGAGAACACTTGCACTCATGATTCAAAAACAATATTTCTGTATGTAACCTTTTCATTAATCACACATTCAACAGGGTAAAATTTCAGAAAGAAAAAAATGACAAAATATCAAAACAAAAATCAATCAATGAAAAACATTGGGAGCAAGTACAGTGAGCTGAGTACGCTCTATGCGCACGGGTGAAGACTACCTTGATGCACCTGTAAGGGGGTTCTGAAATCAGATGTTGTGTTATGGTTGTTCCCAGGAACATGATCATTGCTCGATGACCATGCAGCAAGAGTTGCTCGAGTCCTCAAAGGAGGAAGTTCTCTGTTCCTGGTTCTGCATGAGAATACAAAATGTTCAGCTTAATGGCTTAGTCAAAAGGTAAGAGGTGTTATCACCTCTAACGTACCTTATTCCTCTTGGCGGCTTATTAACTTCATCTACAAGCCGCTGTCGTGCTTCCTCCATCTCCTGAACTAGTCCCCCTAGAACTTCGAAGGTTTCAGGGACCAGCATAAGAAGTCCATGCCGTACATGCACATTACATATGACAACCTACAACTCATATGAGAATGACCTGTTTAAGTCAGATTATTTATTGGATAACACTCACTGCAAAAGAAAAGGACTAATAATAAGACTACGTGTCTTAGCTATGGCCAAGAACCGAAAGGAGACCAATTTAAAGCAAAAGAGCACAACTCATTGTATAAATATGTTCCTTTGCACTGCTAAGTTACCTTGCATAATCATATTATGCGTTGATGTTTATGTTCCATTTTAATATAACCAATGGCTGTAAAGGTTACAAAATTTATGCTCATGTGCCTTCAAAGTCCAAGTCAGAACACCATGATAAATAAATTATAATGTTCAGCTATAATTAAAATGTAAATGCATTTGCTGCATATGAAGCTGTCAATGGCTTTCAAATGTCTACTACAATAAAACACATGCTACTAACAAATCTTCAATGATTTAATGCAGATTATAATACACTAACTAATACCAAGAATAATCTAAATAAGCTAGAGCTAAGAGAAACCTTCAATCCAGCCGGAGACAAAGCATCAAGATCCTTAATTGGTCTGTATTCCATGCCAAACACACGTTGAACGCCATCTGTCATTGACAACTTAAGACATCTCTTGATCCCGGGAGCTGCTTTCTGATACCTACTTTTTAATGGACAGCTTATGTTGACAATCTCATCAACCTGCAAAATTAATTCCAATTAGATAAGAAGAGCATTACCTGGAGCAACAAAATATTGATACTTAGCCAGAATCTCATTTCAATGAGGCAATTAAAAGTTTTTACACTAAAAACAGCAAATTATAGAAACCTTATTTAGTTTTTTTCTTTCCAATTTTTCACTTTTCAAAAATTGATTGCTAACCTGTAACACATAACGCCCTGGAAGATCAACAAGGTGAAGAGAATGGACATTTTCAGGAAGCAAACCACCACCAAATTGATTCATATCAGAAACCAAGAACCGTTCAAAACAAAGCTTGGCTTTCACATTAACATTGAGGCCTTCAAAGCCCGGTACAGACCGTTCAAGTCCCTGAACACAAGCATCAAGCCATTCTCTCTTCAGCCTTAATCCAAGCCCTTGAAGAAAGTCACCAACGGGGCAACCGAATGTACTAGGATGAGGCATGTGGTGATCAGAATGTGGCGCTGGAGCTGGCGGAGAAGGAGGTGAAGGAGGTGAGAGGTTGTCAGAGACGTCTATGAACTCCTCATCATCATCTGAAACTTCAACAAAATCACCATCATCGGATATTTCAAGGGGTGAAACATGAGCCTCATTATTAGTAGTAGGACTAGGACTTGAAGGGAGAGAAGAAGGTTGTTCGGGGTGGGTTTGGGATTGGGTCTGGGGTTGAGGTTGATTGTTATTGTTCTCTCCTTCATCTTCATCCGAATAGTAAACTAGCCTACGTCTTCCCATTTTGGTGTCTCACACTCAGACTGAATCAGAGTTTAGTTCCCTCAAAACTTAAAAGGCTTTCAAAAAATTTGGGGTGAAGAGTGAAAGACAAGCACAAACCAAAAAGCCATACAACCAATTATTTAGTCCACATCATGAGCCTCACTACTAACTGTGCCATGTTCTGAAAAAGAGATAAAAGGGTTTTCACTATGATGGACTTTAGTAATGAATCAGTATGCAAATGCCCAGAAAAGTTTATTCAGAAAATAATAAAGAAACTAGAATAATTGGTGTATAAACCTGCTCAATAAGGTATAACAATGTAGTTGAGCTTGTATTTCAGAACAATGGACTTCTGGGCCTCTACTGTTCTTCCTTCAGCCTTAGCTTCAGCAGTTAGAACGTTTCAGAAGATGTTCCTAATTTTGAGTACCAAAAATGTCAATAAGTATTGCAAAAATTATGCTAACACAGCTAATAGACAAGTCAAATTTCAATTGCCTTAATCCATTCCAGGAAGTTGATCATACACCGGTTAAAAGAAAAATTAGAACAAGAGGAGCACATTGAAAACAAGGGTTATTTGAGAAAAAGACCGGTCATTTGAAGATAAAAAGGAAATGAAAGAAGAAAGAGAGTTGAGTTTCGGTACCAAGCGATTGGTTCTGAGTTCGCACTTTGACTTTGTTGGTCCACGGCGAGGCGGAAGGGCGGTTCCCGGCAAGGTCCGTCGAAGGAAAGGTTGCACTTTGTTTAGACGAGTAATGAATAAAGACAAGTGTTTTATCAAAAATTAAACCATTTTCCCTCTCTTCCCTCACAATTATTTATGGCCCATCATTCTTTCTCTTTAAAAAAAAAAAAGGGAAATTAGATCGTATACCCTTTTTAAGTTGGTGTCTCTCATTTTTACTTGCGGTTCATATTTCTTTAATTTATACCCTCTTTTTCATTCTTTCTTCCAATTATACCCCTCCATTTCACACCTTTTCTCTAAATTTGCATAACTTTTCCCTAATCTCGAACTTTGTAGTCATCTCCTTCCTTGGAGCTATACCCTCTAATTCTCTCTCAAAGATTCTCAACCATCAACAGCAATCGGAGTCGTCCTCAAGTTCAAACCGTTGCAGCCACACCACCATCAACTCCCTTACACAGCTGCAGCAGCAACTAGTGCTGTTGTGGTTGTTTCTCTTCTTCGTTGACCCTTCCTTATTTCTCACATTTTGATAATAATCATACAGTTTGTTAGTCTCCTGACTTCACCGAAGAAAGACCATTCAGAGAGAGAGATTGGTTCAATTCCCTATAATAATTTGATTTCATGTCTCTATTCTATTTAGGTTAAATAAAATTGTAATTGTACTTGTATTACATTTTGCATTTTGGTTTTCTATGAAGTATTTCAACAAACACTTACAAGGCATTTCAATTTAAGAATATGTTTATACATAAAATACAAGTAATGATCCTAACAAATAGACACACACATATATATACAATGTTGAGAAGAACATAGAAGGAAGGAGAAACCATAAAATCTATACAATAACAAAAGAAGAAAAGCAATACAAATTTAAAGATAGAAATAGAAGATTACGTACAGGAAAATGGGATTGACTCAATTTTCATTAATATGGTGGAGACGTAGTGTCGATGTTTATGGTAAAGGCGATGACGATGATGTAGTTTCGATGGTTGTAGCTAGGGGTGTTCATTGGATCACATCCAATGGACTTGGACCCATCCGATCCAATCCAATTATTTATTGGATATTGAATTTTGCCATCCGATCCAATCCAATTGTTTGAGTCATCCAATCCAATCCGATCCAATGGATGTATTGGATTGGATCGGTTTCATCCATTGGATGCTTTAACTGGATTTTTATTGGATTGGATTGGATCCATCCAATGGATCCAAAGATGAATCCAATCCATTTTAGCTACTCTTTAGGATGATTTTTTTAAAAAATATATGAAAAAACATAATTTAAAACCTAATAATCCAGCATAGATAATAAACAATAGTTTAATCCAAATCCAACCTAATTTTCATGATCCCATAATAAAAATATAACACAAATCTAACTTAATAGTCCAATACATGGAATGCAAATATTATATAAAATATTAAATCAATCACTCTCTTGAGTCTTGAGTTTAATCTTTGATGGTCCAATCTCACAAAAGAGGATGTTTACTCAATATGAAATATGAAATATGATATATGTATATAGTAATGTAGGGATATATAGTTATGCCAAATTAATTAAAATTGCTTTGAACAATTAAAATTTGAGTTAACGACATAAGGTCATTGCCCTGCCAGTACTAGAAGACGGCTCTATCACAACTCGTAAGGGTGATTTTTAGCTAAGTACCCAACTCAATTTTAATATGATAATACAATATGATTAAAATAAATAAAAAGTAAACGGAGTATATAGTGATGGTCGGGATATATATATCGAGCATGCTAAGTGCTAATTAGGTAGCTAAATTTTTTGCACTTCAAGTATATGCACTTCAAGTCTTCTAGGAAAATGCAAGAAATAAAATCAAAGATATTAATGGTGGAAATTATCTTAACAGTAAAGTTGTAAACTAATTAATAAACAACAACTGAGAGTGAGAGAGAGACTCACTATTTGAGAGGCTCGGAGAGAGAGGGAAGACGACCGGAGGAGCGCCGAGCTGCGGAGAGAGAGCAAGCCACTGGAGGAGAGGGAGAGACACCGGAGAAGCCACGAGCAGAGGAGGCAGGAGGCGGAGCGACTGAAACAGTGAACACTGAACACTGCGCTTAGGAGGAGTTCGTCTGAGGTGGTTCACTCTCGTCTCGCCGTCGTTATTTCGCCGTCGTTGTCTCAGGCGTTGGAGGTGTTCGATTCAGCGCACAGGAGGGAGGAGGTCTTCGACTTTCAAAATGGGCAGGGAGCGGCTGTAGTGTTTTACTTTTAGGAAGATGTAGATTTAGGGTTTTAAAACTTATAAATAATTAATATATTTTTTTAAAATAAAATAATTAAATATATAAAATTATAAATATTAAATATTATTAATTATTGGATGGACATTAGATGATATTGGATTGGATCAGTTCGGTTATCCATTGGATTGCATGTCTCATCCAACATCCGATCCGATCCAATTGAATTTTTAAAATTTACATCCGATCCGATCCAATTATGATTGGATATCCAATTTTATTGGATCGGTCGGTTGGGATTGGATCGGATGACTTTCTGCACACCCCTAGTTGTAGCAGAGGGGATTCCGGTGACTCTTGCAGAGGTGTTGTACTACTATAGAGTGTAGACTTTGAGAAAGAAGGAAAAGAGTTGTGTTGCAAGGGTAGTTTAAAAAAAGTTAATTAAAAAAGAAGGTAGAAATTAACTAAAAAACTTTTGAGGGTAATTTTGGTTAATTAACCAAAAAGAAGTAATTATCAACTTACCCCAAAACAACAAAAAAAATAGAAAATTGGAGCTTTTTTATTTTTACACTTCAAAATAATATTTTTTTTTCATTTTTACGGAATTATATATAGAAACTCCTATTGTAACTAGCGCTGCAACCTAATTTGCAACAAAAAATCGTATAGAAACTCCTATTGCAACTAACGCTACAACCACTTTAGAAACTCAAACTGTAAATTTGAAAAGAAAAAAAAAAAGTTAAAAAAATAGTATATGTATATAGGGTAATTTTCCTAGAAAATTGGTCAATAAATAAATAAAATTAAAGTACCATTAGATTTTTTATTTTAGAGTAATTTGCAGTATAAATATCTAACTTTAACTCTCAGTTATAAATAAATATCTATATTTAATTTTTAGTAGTAATAATACATAAGTTATAATTCTAGTACTCCGTATATATCTTATCGTTAAATTTCAATCATTTTCTTCTTAGTACATTAATTTTTTTTAAAAAAAAAAATAAAAATTTAATAATCTGAACCAATCAAGAATTGTAAGGTAATTTACTTAACAGTTAACAGTCAGTTAATTACAGAAGTTCAAGAATTATACCTTAGATATTATTACCGCCAAAAATTAAATTTATGTATTTATTTATAACTGAAAGTTAAATTTAAGTACTTATACCGTAAATTATTTTTTATTTAAGAGAGATAGGGTACCATTAACTACATTAATATCATACAAAAGGAAATATCATACAAAAAGAAACATGTGAAGGAAAAACAGAACCACTTAACTACATTAATATCATACAAAAAGAAATGTTAAAAGAAAGTACCTCAATATTTTGAAATGAGATTCTCCAATCATATGTAGCTATATACATGTTTTTCTGCTCATAAAAAAGAGTCTACTTCTAGCATTATTGCTTGAGGAATTGATTTTATTTAGGGATATTGGCGGCTAAACCATCTGAACTTTACGGTTTGTAACACTTAACCACCAAAATTAAAATTTTGGTGGCAAATCTACCTAAACTCCCATTTCGTTTTGCTCTGCACACCTCTGTCTAAAAATCACAGTTAAGTGTCGCGGTGGACTGTCCACGTGTACACTCTTGTACACGTGGTAAATTTTTAGTGGTCCACGTAATATTAGTTTTACAAAATAATTATAAATATTTAAAAGATAATTTAAAATAAAAAATAAAAAATAAAAAATAAAAAAAAAACTCTTTTTTCTTTTTTTCTTTTTCTTTTTTTCTTTCTTTTCTTTTTTATTTTTTTTAATTCTACTTCTTCTTCTTCATTGTTGCCCAAAAAACCAAAACCCCCCACCACCCACCTTAAAACCCATAACCACCCTGACGAGACCCCAATCTCGACGAAACCTCAGTCCATCTTCTCATCTTCTCCAACAGTCAAACACTCAAGCTCTCCGTCCATTAAATCAATACAAGAAATGGGTCCTTTGTGTAACACCTTCCCCGGGATAGAAATCTCCGATTCGAGCGACGAAGCATCCATTGGATTGGAGAACAGGACATAGCTCGAAAAAGTTCCAGCAGCAACAAATGGTCTGTGCTGGGATTGAGAGGCTTTGAGAGAAGAGACCCTCGAGGGAGAAACCCACGAAGACTGAGGAGCTAGGTTCGGTGTTTGGGAAAATGGAACAGGAGAACAGTGCTTCGCACATAACTTCTGATTTCGGTCCTAATCTGAAACGGAGGCTGACTTTGGATAAGGATGGAAATTTGAGGATCTATGGTTTCGATCCAGATCTGAGGGAGTGGACTAAGGTTTCGTCGGGATTGGGGTCTCGTCGGGGTGGTTCTGGGTTTTGGGGTGGGGGTTGGTGGGTGAGAGATGGTGAGGTCCAACTGGTAATATGGTTTCAGCAGAGGGCTGGGAGGGTTTCTGAAGAAAGAAGAAGAAGAAGAAAGAAGAAGAAAAAGAAAAAAAAAAGTAAAAAAGAAAAAAAATTAAATTACTTTTTTTGTTGTTTAATTATGGTGTTATTATAGAAGTACTATGTAAGACATGTTGATGGGCTTCCAATGGTTTCGGAGGCTGAGAGAAAGCGCGTAATAGAATGTCTTAAAGCAGCTATTGAGAGGAGAGTTGCTGAGGTATAATAGATAAGAAGAAAGACAAATTCGTATAAAACTAAAAGTTGAAATTTACTTGTTAACAGTCGCAGAAGTGATTTTTTGAATAAGAGTGTACATAAAATATCCAATCTAATCAAATTCGAACGATCCAATTCAATCCAATCTGCAAAGTGTAAATATCCACATGTGCAAATTAGATTGGATTGGAAAATCTAAAATTCGTACATGTGCTTTTACAGATTATATTGAATTTGAGTTATTATGCAAATTGGATTGAATCCAAAATATAAAATCCGCACTTAGTGCGAATTGAATGCACTGTAGTGCAAATTAGATCGGATTAACAACTCTTCTTTTGAAATTTAAGAAACCCAAAAACAGCTTTTACAAGCTCGGACAACCAGGACCATTGTCTAGACTAGAACGAAGAAACATCTCTTTTTTTTCAACTTGTGTTTGTTTAGTTGGCTATTCTCTTAAACACCAAAAATATAAGAGTAGGTATGCCCAATTCATGCTTGGTTGAAAGAGCACGCCAGCATATATGGATTAAGAGAAAGAGCACAGTTATCTCCAAATTTTGGCATTTTTACTAGTTACAAACAATTCAACCCTAATTTACATGTCCAACTGTGAAGGTAGAAGTACAAGCATTTCTTTTCCAAGTTAATGGATTGAACAAAATAGGGCAAACTAGTAAGCTTCGAGAATGCATCGGATTACATTGTCGACTACTTCGAATCCTCCTCCTACTCTTACATTACATGACAATATGTAGAAGCATTCTAAGATTTAACAGAAGGGTGATCCTTCCATCTAGGTATACCAGCAGTAAATGCCTTTTGTAAAACATCGATTCGCTCTTCTAAAAGAATCTCTTCCATTTCCTCCATTTCAGCATGCTTCTTCTTCATCATTACCTCCAAGTCTTCAAAATGCTTGATTTTGCAATTCAACTTCTTCATCTAAGAAAAATATTCATTCACATGATTAACCTTGTGTGGCCTGATATTGGGAAAGAATGAAGAAGTAATAAACAAAGAAAATTGTGTCACCTCAGTCCCAATTATAGTTGCCACTAGATGCTCCATCTCCCTTTCTTCTTGATCAGCCAATAATTTTGCACGAGCAGCAGCTGCACCAAGTGCCGTTGCGACAGCCGTTCTAACTTGCAATGTCAATGGTATATCATCTTTCTCAACTGACTTGCCCTGATTATCTGTAGATATATAAGATACATAAATATGAAGAAGCTAGTAAACAATGGCTAGTACCTTAAATGAAATAATAAACCAGCTAAAAATATAAAAAGATGATGTCTTCTTGTTCAAGAAATTAAAACTACAACAATGGAAATACGTGTACAAAAAGACAAACAAAATAATTATCGAAGAAAATAAACTAACCAGTTCATTTTGCTTGGTTGAGTTAAAAGTATCTACCTGATTGAGTAGGCCCTCCTTCCATCATTGCATCTTCAACCTCCAAGACCCTGATGAGTATAAGATACTAAAGAATTTTAGAATTGCACTACTATGACCAAATAAACAAGTAATGTTAACAGAATGTATATAACCTTTCGGTATCTGGAATCCGAGTGTGTAGCTCATTAGTTACCGAATCATCATCACCGTAAAATAACTCCTTTGGACATGAAATCTCCTCACACAAAGCAGTAACAGCAGCCTCAGCTGCAGCAGCAGTGATATGGGGTCCAACCTCGGTTGACAAAAGAGCTACCTAATAGAAACACTATTAACTTTAGTATACAAATCTTTGCATAATGTTACTAGGCAGTTAAATTAAAAAACACACGTGCACATTAATACATAAACCCACAGTCCAGTAAGCATGAAAAACTAAGACACAGGAGTGTGGAAATACTTCAAAGTTCATAATGCTAACCATTACTACATTTCGGAGTGGAATATTAATTATTTCATAACACCAAAATTACTAAAGCAAGCTTATTTTGCTGAAGATTTATGAGACAATTAATTCGGCAATGTATGGTCATCAAAATTCAACTAAACGAATAAAGAAAATCAAATATTCACCCCCATAAGGACATATAGCTGTTCAATAAATTCTGGAATGACATATTTCAAGACACCTAGTAACCTACCTTTTTCATCAGTGAACCACCAAGACCTGATAAGGAATCGATTCGTTGTCTTTTAAGAGGAGGTACATGTTCCACGGTATCTCCATTCTGTTCACCCGCATTTATCTTCTCATCTTGTTGTTCCCCAGTTTTGACAATTTCTTCATTCTCGGATGAGATTAATTCAACCTGCTTCGAACTGTTCAAGTTGCCATTGACATCATTGGAATTAACTTTTTTATTGGTAGCAGAAGCAGAGCCCAAAATCTCCCCAAGAGGTAGCTCAATGAGTTTAGCAATGCAATCAAGTTTGTTCTTGGTGGGAACATTTTGAGCAACAAGTTCCCAGTCATCCCCATACTTCATAACAGATTCTAAGAGAAGCAGTGTTTCAGACTCATTCCAGACAGCTTCATGATGACCGCTGTCTTGATTGGACTCAATAAAGGTGTAATCTTCAACTGACTTATTCTCCCCGTAACTTTCATTTTTGAAACATTTAGTGCAAATCAAGAAATCGCCCTGCTCAAGTTACAACTACAATTAAATAATGAATGGAAATTCCTTCAAGAAATAGTACACTACAGTAACTAAACAACAAAGAAAAACAGGGAAAATGAGAAAATCTAAACATTCTACAAATAGTTTATGGAAACCATTTTATAGTACATTTTCACACTGTTCGAATCATAAACGCAAAATCACATTTACAAATTTAAGCATTCATGAAAAGCTTATTCATTTCCACACACATAAAAAGAAAATGTGAAAACTCTGACCACAAAGCAGACTTCTCAACCTACTGTCTAACACTCTACTTACCTTTTTAACTATCCTAAAAACAGAACTAACAGGCAAGAAGATTCTCTTCACCAAATAACATCATAAGTTCTGTAGTTAACTATACTCACAAAACAAATTTCTGGAGATGGGTTACAATTGTTTTCTAATAATTTTCACAGGACTCTGAAATACACACTTCTATCTAATATATATATATATATATATATATATAACAGGCCTTAAACTAATCAAAGGGAGCACACTTTTACTGAGCAAAGCATAAATTTACCTTGGTATACTTATAGTATCCAGAACCAGAAGGACAGCGATCACCACAGTTGCCACAAACCAGCTCCTTCTGTTTTATTAAATCAGCAAAATGGTTTGTATAGGATGTAAGAGGAGGCAATTTAACTCCATAATGAACCGGTTCCTTCTTATTATTCCCCGTAGTAGCTTGAGCTGTAATGGGTTTGATCGAATTGGGCATTGCAACCACTCGAATCCCATTTGGTACTCCTTCTTCGGTCTTAACCTTAGACCCCTCTTCAACCAAAACCTCAGAACCATCTTCATCACCACCCGAAGATGATGCACCAAAATTAATCAAACCCCACTTCTCAAGAAAAAGAAAAACCCTACGGAGCAAATTAACATCACCCACCAGAGATTTACGAACCTCAGTGAACGTAAGCCTTCTAGATGGATCTTCCCTGTACTTGTTGATAATGAAATCCCTATACTCTTTGTAAATTTTTGGGGTTCTTGAGAATGAGCTTCCATCAAAGAACTCTTTCAGATAAATTCTCTCAGTGTCATGGATTTCGTCCCACAAAAACCAACCTTGAACAGAAATTGAAACAATTTACTTGGGAATTTTTTAACTCAGCTAATATTAAGTAGTAGATTTTCGGAGGGTTTTAGAGAATTGACTTACTGGAGTGGCTTGGAATGGTGTAGAGGTCGAGCTCCGGTTGTTCGGGTCGGACATGGTCCGGTTGCTGTTCCATCTCAGGAACGGACCAAGCTGAATCGTTGAGTCGGCCGATTTAACTCTCCGGTGGTTGCTGTTATATATATATATATATATATATATATATATATATGTTCTTTCAAATTAGTTATAGTTTTTTTTAGGGTTTTGTATATAATGAATAAGGTTTAGGAATTTCAATTGTGTATTCAGATTTCATTAAACAAAATAATTTTTTCAAGTTGAAAATTAAAAGAAAAAAAAATGAACTCTAGAAAAATTTATATTGTTTAATGATAACCAAAAGAGGTTAATACATAAACTTCTTCCATATAAGAAAATTTATCATTTATGCTAAGTCAAAACATGAATCCCAACATTAAAATAACACTCATAGGAGATAAATGTCTCCTAAAAACTAGACAATAAATTTTTTTAAACTACTTGAGCATAAAAGAGTGTATGTTAATGGTTAGGAGTTTGAGCCTCAAATTATATAATATAATATATAAATTAAGTAATATAATCGCTCTTCGCGCGACTAATTTAATTTTTTTTAGTATTATAATAATAATTATTTAAAAATATTATTCTAATAAATAGTAAAATTATAAATATATTATTTTATTTTATATTATTATAAATAATTTATTTATTAAAAACTAAATGCACAATCTTATTAATTATTATTTAGAATTATTTATTAAGAAATTTAAAATTTATTATATGTAGTATTTTAAATTAATTTGTTAAAAGAAATTATTTTTATAAAAATAAATAAATAAGGTGGTATAGAAAAAAATTATGGTATTTTCCATAAAGTATTATTTTTATATCTCGATCATTCAAAACTATTGTTATTATTGTATCTCACTTGTTGTCTCATTGTATCTCACTTATTTTCATTACCATATCTCACTCGTTATCATCAGTATATCGCATCTCTTGTCATTACCGTAGTTCACTTGTAGCTGTCACTATTGTATTTTTCAAATTTATATCTGAATTTCATTCAAATTTTAAACATTTTTAAGACACATTAGAGAAAATTCATTATTTGTTCTTTTATTATTAATTAATATGTTTTGAAAAAGTTATTATTATATTTTAAATATCTTAATTTAAAAAAAGAAAAATATATAAAAAATGTGATATTTTAGTTATGAGAAATGCTAAAAGACAACCTTCCTTGCTGATATCATACCGCTATTAGTGTAATTATATAGCAGGTTCCATATAACTTAAAAAAATAAGATTTAGGGAATATCGCTAACCAATCAGAAGGTGCCACCTAAGATTTAAGATATTCAAACTCCTCTAACAATTTATGAACAATTTTAATTTTTTAATACACTAACCTTGAAATGCAAAGTCGGGCAGCGAAAGAAACTTAGTGAAAGTGAGCACGAGCGTCGAGCCGTCAAGCAAACCAGACTATTACTGATTCACTAATTCACTGTCACACATAAATCCATAAATAAATTATAAACACATATTATATTTTTCAATATCCACTCATCAATAATTAATATAATATTTTTCACCTCTATACTTTGCTTACCTCCTGTTCAACAAATTGAAACGGATAAGCTAAAACATAATAAACGTATGCCAAATCCTAAACAGATCTAATTATGAAGTCCCCATTTAATTCATATATTTTCATCTGCTATTTTCTCTACTTTTCATTTTAAAAAGTAATGCCAAACACTCTTCTATTTTTCATTCAAAGACATAATGTTCTACAGTTATGGAAAGCATGTATAGAGATTAGAACAAGCCAAAAGAAAAAACACATAACAGTAATACACAATCACTCAAAGCATTATCTTTAAAAACCATGGCTTATTGAGAGCTGTTATTTCTTCTTCATCAAATCTCAAATTAAGTGCAATTTAAACTAATATACTTACGACCAGTAATACACAAATCCAAGCTAGAAACAACTTTTCAGATGGGTGAAATCATTTGCTTAAACATAAGAAAACAATCCAAACGAGTTTGCCATATTTTGATAGATAAGTAAGAGCAATGAATACCCAATTACCATAATCAAAATGAGTTTCCATATAATGTTAGACAAAGCATTTGTATACTGGAAACTTCTACCTTTGTTATGAAATACCCAAAATAAAACAATGAAATCAAACACAAATTGGAATTGAAAAATGATCAGAAAGAAAAAAGAAAAGGGAAAGGGTTTTACCTTGAGAGAGTTTGTGATTTGGCTAGGACTGTCTATCGACGGAGTCTAGGCAGCTCTCGTGGAGGAGGAGGAGCCGAGGTCGTCACTCGTCGTCGACCGTGGTGGGGGTGGGGGTGGGGGTGGGTGGGTGCGACTGTGAGAGCGTGGGGGGTGAGCCGTGAGGTGACGAGGTGGTCTGGTGTGCAGTGAAAGTGTTAGTTTTTAGGGTTTTTTATTTTTTAATTAATAATTTAATATATATAATGTAATAAAAAAATAAAAACATATATATAATATATTTAAATTGTGGGTTGGCGGGCGGTTTTTCGGGTTCAACCCAAAACTGGTACTCCTAAAAACTCTACCCGCGCAAAGGGTACTTGTTCAACCCGACCCGCCCGAACATTTTTTTTTAAAAAAAAAATTTGCGAGTTCACCAGTTCGGGTTATACTTCTTCTTTATATAGATATATAGATACTTAAATAGAAAAAAACAATTAAATTTTTAACATCATACAAACAATCTAACTTTCCATTCCACCAAAAGAACATCTATAAAGAAAAGAATAGATTAGTATCAAAAGTACCGTTTGGTAACACTTTTGTTTTTCAATTTTTTTAATCACAAAATGAAAGTAAAATTTTTGTTTTTAAAAAATTTATTTTTGAAAAATAAAAATGTGTTCTGTAACAATTTTTGTTTTTTAATTTTAAAAACAGAAAACAAAAGTGTGTTCTATAAAATTTTTTTTTTATTTTTTGATTTTATTTAAGTCGGGTGCCCAGTCGGGGTCAGATTCGGGTTCGGATCGAAGCGGGTTCGGCGCTGTGGCCGTGGGGAGGAAATTTGGTCCGGATCTGGTCGTAATCCAAAAGATTGATTACGAAAAAAAACTGTTTAAAAAAATATTGAAAGTGATTTTTTTTTGTTTTTAAAATTTTGATTTCTAATTATAAAATTGAAAAGTAAAAACAGTTTTATAGAACATATTTTTGAAAATATTTTCACTTTTCCACTTTTAAAAACAGAAAACTGATTAAAAAAGTGTTATCAAACGCCACATTAGGGTGTCTTTGATAATACTTTTTAATAAATTTTTTATTTTTTAATTAAAAAAGTAAAAATATTTTCTAAAATTATGTTCAATAAAATTATTTTCACTTTTCAATTTTTTAATTGAGAATTAAAATTTTCAAAATTTTAAAAACAAAAAAAAATTACTTGTAAAATTTTTAAACAGATTTTTTTTCTTAATCAATATTTTAGACTCCTAGGGATGCACATTTTCCTTACATGGACGAGCCCCGCGGGAACCCGCTTCTAATGCGGCAGGGATTCTCCGTCTAAATGGGGAACAGGATAGGGACGGAGATTGCTTTTTGTCCTCGAATGTTAAACATGTCAGGGACGGTGATCACACACCCCGCCCACACACCGCGCCTCGACGGGACCCATTTAGTATTTTATTTTATATTTCTAGTAATATTTTATAATTTATAATGTATGTTTGCATTTTTTATTATATTAGTATTATTTGTATGAATTTTAAGTTATGTTTTGGATAATAATTAGTTCATTGAATAATAATTAATGTGTAATATTTAAAATTTTTAAGTAGTTTAATATATTTATATATTTAAATTTTTATTATAAACTTTATTTTTTTATTAGGAGATTCTCTGTTCCGTCCCCGTCCCCGCCCCATTAGGGGATTCCCCGCCCCATCTCCGATGAAAAATAAGTGGGGATGGGGATTAAAATCCTTAATGGGAATGGAGACGGGGGAAGCACTCTCTGTCAATTCTCTGCCCGTGTGCATCCCTACTCCGACCCCAATTTAAACCTTGGAAATTGGACCCCAACCCCGACCCTAACCCCGCCTCAGACCCACCCAAACCTGGACCCCGACCCCGAACCCAAACCTCGACCCGAACTCGAACCCCGGTCCCCAAACCCAAACCCCGGACCCCAACCCAGAGCTGGACCCCAACTTGAAACGGGATCCAGACCCGAACTCTAACCCAGACCCCGACCTAGACCCCAGACCCGAACCCTAGACCTGGACTCGAACTCCGACCCAGACCTGGAATTGAACCCAAACCTGGAATGGAACCAAATCGTGGACTCGAACCTCGACCCAAGCGTCGGACCTCGACCTGGACCACAAACTAGACTCAGATCCTGACACCAGACTAGACTCAAACCCCAGCGCCAGCACCGGTGCCGAACCTCGAACTAGGACACAGACCTAGACCCTAGATCGGACTCGAACCTAGGACCCCAGACCTGGACTCGAAGCCGACCCTAGCTCCCTAGCTCCGACTCCAGCTCCAACCCCAGACCAAACCCAAACCTGACTTAAATAAAACCAAAAAATGAAAATTACAAATAATTTTTTTTTAATTTTAAAATTGAAAAATAGAAGTGACTGTAAAGCATATTTTTGTTTTTCAAAAATTTTATTTTTACTTTTGTGAATAAAAAATTTAAAAATAAAAGTGTTACCAAAAACTTTCATTAATAAATATTTACTAAATATTAAAAAAATAATTACATTTAAAAATGAATGATCTAAACTGTTAGAATTCAGTGTGTATATAATTTATTCCTTTGACCAATAAAAAAACTTGTTAAAGTCCTATAAGATTCATGATGGCATTAATAGCATTTAGAGGTGAATTTCCATCCCACCAACACAACATCTACAAAATAAAGAAAAGAAGTAGATTAATCTCAAATACTTTAATAAGTGTATGTAACTTTTCATACTATAAAAAAATATGAGAATAATTGTAGGATGTAAAAGCCAGAACCTATCTATAAAGTCTCTATTGAAGTATCACCATTATATCTACTTTTTCTTTAGACCAATAAGATAACTACTAGTACTACAGAGCCAAATTGTCATTATGTCCAAAACCGACTATATTAGCCATACAAAACTAAAATTAACCAAAACAAGTACTGATCTCACAAAAAACCAATCAATCAATATAAGAAATTTAATTTTTTATGTATTTGTTAGGCATAAATTGTTACACTAGACATAAGTATATTTAAACTTGTAGAATAGATTAATTTTTCATTAAATCTCAAAATATGCTTTTTATATTTCAAATTGCATCTCTCTCTCTCTTCCTCTATTCTCTCTCGTTCTTTCAACGGATCCCAAAGCACCCACGACCACCGAGCAATGGACCGAAGCCAACCCACGACCATCTCAAGGCGCCACTCCAACCCACTGACCGCCGAGCTCCTAACAATGTTGAAGGTAAGCTTTTGTAGTCTTTTTTTTATTATTTTTTTTTTCATTGTTTTTTTTTAGTGATTTATGGTTTTGAGATTATTGATAGGTATAGATTTAAAGTTAAAATGTATGTTTTTATTTGTGATTTGTGAATTTTGTTAGATTTAGGGATCAATTTCGGCATTAGATTTGGTCAGATCTGTTATTTGAGCGAGAACCTGGTTTTTAAGTTAGGCCTGATGCCGGTCTGATACTAGTCCGATGGCTTTATGAAGTTGAAAAGCTTTTAGGTTGAAGACTGATAGGGGTCCAATAGTTATTTGATATTGTAGTTAACAAATAATAGACTCACAAAGAGTAAGGTCGATCCCACGAGAATTGTAGTTAAGTACTTTAAAATTAAACATTTACTTCTATTTGGTTATGTCAAAATTAAGAGAAAATTAAATTTAGAAAACAATAAAGAAACAATAAAAACAAGAAGCAAATAAATCAATAAGGAAATTAACGATGATTAAAAGTTAGGGCTTTCGATTTCAATTGCATTTATTGATTATGGTTTAATATGATTCTATTCCTATTACCAAATTCAAGAATACACTTGGAACAAAGAAAATTATATTTTAATTGAGAGATTATGACTAAACAGAGTTACACTAAAAAAATGAAAATACCAAAAAATATTAATGCAACAATAATAACAATAAACAATTATTAATACTATATTATAATAGAATTATTTTTGACTAAATATCATGTTTATACATGTATTATAATTTGGAACAAAATTATTAATTTTACGTAAATAAATTTACAAAATATATGTATATATTTTATTAAAATGTAATTATTCTTATATAGAGGTATACTTTGTTAATACGAGACTTAGAAAATGTATAACTAATTACAATTTAGATGTTATTCTTATTTATAACGGGCCCAAATTGGGACTTGATTTTTTTTATAACAAATTAGAGGTTATTCTTGAATAAAGTATTCTTAGATAAAGGTTCTACTGTAGTCGCTTGAAGCTTCCGTGCTTCCTCCACAAAAATGATCCACCATCAATGCAATTTAAATGTGACTTTTAGTAGCTAAATGAGATGGTTTTTAGGTAAAATTAGTGTTAGGTTAGGGTATGAATGAGTGAGTGAGTAGTTAGGGTGGATGGTGAAGAGAGAAGAGAAAAATATGAAGTTTAGAAGAGAAAGGGTATTATGAGTACAAAAATGAAAGTTTGAGCATTTTTCTAATTTTTGCCAACTTATGTTCAACTTACTCATTATGTCTAAATGTATGCATAGTTTCTCAAATCTTCCTATATATAAAGATGAAGTATAAAGTGGTAATATGACAACCTAAAATTACTCAAAATACTTCTATTAATTCTTGCCTTAATTTTCTTAAATTTTCAATTTTTTATAAGAATTATAAATACTCTCTCCTCAATTCTCTCATTTTTTAATTTTTATGATTAAGTTTATAAATATTATATCATATGTAGATATATATTTGCAAACCGTTATTTTTTTTAATAGACAGTTTTTTATTCAACTAGTAAAACATTCATCCCTTAAAAAAGAAAGTAGATGAGTTGAAGCATTATGTTCACTAAAAATATAATATGGCATAAAACAAGACTGTTTTGCAACACGATGAGCAATCCTAGTTGTAAATCGTTTGACAAAAGAAATTAAAACATTTTTCAAAAAGAAAAACAACACACGACAATCTTGCACCAACATTCTAAACTAAGAAGGCATTTGAACCATACTATTAATAGTTTGTATCACCACTAATGAATCTGATTCAACCTCCACATCAAACAATCCACTTTGTTTTATCTAACTCAAAGCCTCTTTCACACCAATTGCTTTTGCAATCTCATGAGCAACCAAGCCTACTTTACTAATTGACAGAGCCTCAATTAGCTTGACATCTTGATCACAAACTACATAGCCCACCCCAAATTGATTTTCAGCTTCAAAGATGGTCCTATCGACATTAATCTTGAACTTATACATATCTAGTTTCTTCCAATGCTCACTACTACTACTAAAATTGACATTTAGTAATGGAGTTAACCTTTGAGATTGAGCATTTTTCCACTTGTCAAGAGTAGTTCTAGCCAACCTAACTACTTCAAAAGTATTACACGATTTGTTATTACAAAATACATTATTTCTAGCTGTCCAAATTCGCCATCCAATCATAGTAGCTTCCTCCACTACTGTTGCTCGATCCTTCAGTAGATCACATAACCACTCTACAAAATTAGCAGCTTCCACACCAGTGACAATTGATAGATTCCATCAAGACTTTGCAAATCCACAGTCAACAGAACATGGAAAATAGTCTCAGGAACAAGATTACATAATGGACAAATTAAATCCACATTAATATGTTTAGAATTTAATTGAACTTAAGTTGGAAGACACCCTAAAACAGATTGTTGGACTTTGGTTGGGACATCAATCTACCAAATTTTTTTCCAAAAAAGGTCATTCTCCACTAAGTTCCTACATGTACTTATAGGCGCTTTTTACTGAATAAACTCTTGATGTAACCATTTACTAGAACCAACAATCATTATCTATCTTTGTTGATTTTATGGTCTAAGTATTTTATTGGCTCTTTTTCAATTTTTTAAGCAGAATTTTTTGTTTTATTGGTATATTTCTAGTGAGACAAATCAAACAATAATTTTATTGTCTAATTTTTTTAAGACATCTTTACATGCTGGTACGATAGATAATAAACTTTATTTGATGAATCCTATCTCTTTTCTATTTTTAGTCAACTAAATTAGTGTTGACCAAAAAAAAAAGTTAAATAAAATTATGAGTGAGGGGAGAATTGAAAACTAGGGGTGCAAAATGTGAACAAATTTATTTTGGAAGAAAATTTACAAATAAAGAACTATACATTATTTTTTATTTTTTTTACATTTTTTTTTCTTGAAAAAACTTCATCAAGCTGAAAAACTAGTGGTGAATACATCACATGGGAATTAAACCTCCATAATGTTTTTTTAGAAAAAAAAAAAAACGAGAATTACAAAGATAGAAATTATGGTAGTTTTCATTTTTTTTTTAGAAAAAAAAAGGAAAATATATTTTTTTAGTGCAATCTTTTTTTGATGAAATTTAGGATAAATCTTTTTTAATGCAATCTTATTCCCTGGAAATATTACAATTTAAGATAAATTTAATATGTTATTTATTAAAATAACACAGAAGATATAAATTTTCTTAATAAATAATAATGTGTCATTAATAAACTTTAAAATTATATTAAAATATTAATTTTTTTAAAAAAAATTCTTCTAAATTAATAATTATTTGTTTACTTCTTTCAAAAAAATACTATCATTCACGTGCTCAAATGTATTTAAAAAAAATAAATAATTATTTTCCAAATAAAATATCACAACATTTTTCAGATTTTTTGTTTAGCTTTTCTTTTTTTTCTTTTACGCTAGGGTTCATGTTTTTTAATAATGATTTTTTAACACTATTTAAACGAAAGAAGAAAAAAAACGTGCTTTCTTAAATCCTATTTGACTTAGTATTAATATCTACTAATAATCCTACTCAACTTAGTATAATCTCTACAGCTACTACCTATAAATTAAAGCAAATGAAAAATGATAGTTAACATTTTCATTAATTCATGCTTAGTTATTAATTAGAAAGAAACAAAAGACAATCATGAAAAACAAAACTAAAGTAGACAAGAAACCACTATGTTTGAAGTTTGTTCTTAAGAAAAAACCTCTAAAGATGCGTTGTGCTTCATTTTACATACCCAAACAAAGCAAACTCAAACTCAAACCCTTAGGAGAAGATGCTCATTTCGTGTCTTGTGATGAACAAACTATTGGAGTTGCAGATGGCGTTAGTGGATGGGACAAAAGTGGGATAGACTCGGGCATATATGCTCGATCTCTAATCTTTAACTATGCCAATGCTATCAACGACAAATTATTACCTGAAATTATTGATCCGAAAACTATCATTAGAGAAGCTTTCTCTAAAAATAGTAATCTTGAAGGTTCGTCAACCATATGTGTTGTAACACACAACAACGGTATGTTGAGAGGTGCGAATATAGGAGACAGTGGATTCTTGGTGTTTAGAGAAGGGAAGTTAATATACAAATCGCAAACTCAACAAAAGCGATTTAACTGTCCTTTTCAATTGGGAAACCATAAGGGGGGTGATGGTCCTGAATGTGCTGTGGAAATGGAGTTGGGTGTTAAGGAAGGAGATGTTGTTGTGATGGGAAGTGATGGATTATTGGACAACTTATTTAATTGGGAAATACAAGACATTATTAAGACAGAACTAAAGTTGGATGATCATGATGATAAGTATAATAATAAGTATAAAGATTTGGCATTTGCAATAGCTGAAGCTGCTTACTATAGGTCGTTGGATAAATATGGTGTGTCTCCTTATGCCATTGCTTCTGCAAAGGCTGGCAAAAAACATAAAGGAGGCAAAATTGATGATATTTCTGTGTTAGTTGGTCACATTGTCTGCAATTGGGATATTTCTTCATCAGCATCCTCCTCCTAGTTTTTTTTATTCACATTATTCATTTTTGTAATGTAATTTTTTCATTTATTTTTCTGAATTAATTGAGCAATAAAAGAACAGTTATAATTGTTTCTCATATACTCTCTAGGTTTAACTGTTAACCTTTCTTATGTAAATTTCTTAAGTGAATTTATATGACCAAATTATATCTTACACGTATGTGATCTAAGCTTCTTATCATTATTATTATTTCATTAGCTGCTAAAGGAAACATAAAAGAAATCTCTAAGTTTAACCAAAAACAATACAATCAACTTTCTTTAATAGCTTAAGAATAAGAATATCAAGTACAGAACACCAAAACCTCTTAGGAAGACACTAAAGTAGTCAATCTGTAATATCAAAACAAAGCTTGGCCTCATCCCAAGGGCCATTGATCTCAAACTTGTATTCTTGAATTCGTATGAGCCAATATGGGCAAACCACATTTACAAAAACCAACAAACCCATAAACATTACAAAAAGCAAGCTGTGCATTGTATATACAAACCCCAGTGTCAGTGTCATCAGGCAAAATGAAAGCAAGAGGTGCAAGCGGAACGAGTATTTCTTAATGCAGTAAGTCACCAACGGAGCGAAAAGGAAGACCTGTAGGGAGAATAGCATGATAGCAAACACATGAAGCCTCGATGGAAGACGAGAAGAAAAAAAAACCGAGGCCACAACAGAAGAATTTAAAGAGATGCAGCTGGTCAAGGTAGGATTCTGAAGAGCCCCCGGAGCTCTTACAGTAGATCCTGAGTAATCGTGGAGAAACAGATGGAGCAGAAGAAGTAACACAGTTACCGCCCAAATGGAGTCCGAGCTGATTGACCTAGTAAGGGTGTAAAAGATGGGAGCTAGAATATACAAGCCGGTGGCGAAAAAAGATATATTAAGGAGATAATGTGAGAAAAGATTGAGAGAAAGCATTCCTCCAGTTAACATAACAACTGTGAAGCCTAATCCAAGAAGACTGACATTAAGAACCAATAGTGATTTTTCATTAAGAGTTGATGTAAGTGTATAAGTCCATACCAGGCCAACAAGTGCAACAATACATAAATACTGAGAGATGGAAACAGAATCCTGCATCACTTTTAGCAAATTCCTTTTCACAACATTGGCATTCATGACCATGTTTTCAAGAAAAGAGTCATCAGTATGGTTGTCATCAAACCCAGGTTGCATCCCTCCATATGCAACTTTTCTCCATTTTGGTCGAGTTTGAGATGGTATTTCAGTAATGACAGCATCCATGGTAATAAAAATACTGTGCTGTAAATATGATCACAGTACAGTATGCAAATCAAGCTCAGAATGGTAATCAGACTTACTGATGCTGACACTACGCTACGATAACCAACCTGCCCAAGCCAAGCAAAAAATCAAGCTCAAAATGATACTATCCTAAACTACCACCATATAGACCAAATGCTCATTCTCTTACATTCAGCATTTACGTTACACTTCAATTTCTCTGTTTCATCATATATGTTCTGGCAGGCTTATTGAGAACATAATTTTTTTTTTTCAATTAAAAACTGATATTGACATTTTTCTCAAAATCACTATTAATATAAACATGTAGAACTTAAAACATAGTAGCAGAAAAAAGACTAACAGAAAGCACAAGATACAAGGGCATCAATGCCCATAAATTCAGGCTCAAAATCTCATATAGATTTCAACTCAAATTCACAGCAGTAGTCAAATCAAAGGACAAATGGATTCTTACATAAGAATTCAAGACGCAGTATGAATAGGAATGACAGATCAGAACTATAACCCAAAACTCCTAAAGACAAAGATATGTTTTTTCTGAAGAAAACATGTAATGGTGCAGAAATAAATTCTCTATTTCTAAAATAAACCAAATTCCACTAAAAGAAAATCTAAGGAGATTCATTTACTACTATCTCTATCAGATTCCTATTTGGTATATGAGAATCAAGCTACAAATTGTATAAATAACTCTTTATCATAAAACCATAAAAGTATATACACAAGAAGTGTCAATTTTTATTGTTCTTCACCAAACAAATTGTATGAATATAAGTATAACTCTCATCAGAAATGAGATTTTTCTCTCTGTAAACCAAGTTGAGCTAGACTCGTCCAATAAGACCTTAAATTATCCGAAAAATATGCATATAATAGCTTAGCTTACCTTTCTTGTGGATTAATGAAATGGGATTCGATATCCGAAGGCTATGATTAATTGGAAATGTCGAATGAAAACCCTACAAATTGGGGCTGAGAATGGAAGAAAAGGGGCTGAGAATGAGCTCAACATAACTGTAGTATGATCTTGAGATAAAAAATAAATAATATGAAATTTACTAAAATAACAATGAAAAATTTTACAATGGAACAAAAAGGATGCATCGCACCCTTATCTATTTCGGCATTTAAGAGAATTTTTTAGTATAATTTTTTTCATAATCGTGTACGTTGTAGTTATTTAAGATATGTTGCAAAATTTTGAGACCTGATAAATTTTATGTGCCGAAATAGGGTTTAAACAGTATGTTGCAAGAGTGACGATTTTATTTTATACGAATGTGATTAGGTTGTTCATTGGATCACATCCAATGTTTTTAGACCCATCCAGGTCCAATCCAATTATACATTGGATGTTGGATTTCTCCAACCGATTCAATCCAATATTGTAGGTTCAACGAACCGAACCGATCCAATAAATCATAGGATTAGATCGGTTCCATCCAATGGATGAATCTCTGTATTGGATGGAATCCATCCAATACTTTTGATCCAATATTTTTTAGACCGGATTGGATCCATCCAATATTTTTAATCCAATATTAATTGGATTGATTGGATCCATCCAATCCAATCCAAGAGTAAAACTTGATTTTTCACCTAAACGGCTAATATATTAGTTCATAATACTACAACCCAACATAAATCCAACCTAATTGCAACATAAATCCAACATAAATTGTAACATAAGTCCCACATAAATACACCCTAAATTGTAACATAAGTCAAACATCAAGTTATAATAATACATGTTACAAAAATAAGAGTACATAAATTATGAGTATCATAAAATCCTTCAGGAGTCCCAACTCCAAAGTGACAATGTCACTCAATTCTGAACAAATAGTTTTTTAAGGTTTGTTAATACTACTCTTACTTTATTAATTTATTTTTTTTGATACTAAAGATTACCACCAAGATGAACGATTTTTCAGTTTCTTATTAATAATGCTTTTTTTAAAAGCAAAGAAAGTATATAGTTATTATGAATTTAAGCTCATAACAAAATTGGTAAAATTGGGGTGGAAGAGGGAAGAACATATGATTTGGATGGTGGTCAACTCTGAAACAAAGAAATGGACAAAAATGTTGTGATTTTTGTATAGTACTGATCTGAAATTTAAAATAAAACATTCAGACTTTGTTGAATTGTTATTTTGTCTATGATCCGGTCGAATCAAATTTATTGCACCCTCATTGTTTTTTGTCCTGCCTTCACTTCTTTAATGCAACTCTCTTTTATATTTTATTTACATGTATCTATAATACAAAAATCTAAAGAAAACACTTAACTTTGATGTCAAATGTTAGCAAGTTCATTCCAACAAAATTTAATATCTGAAAAACACAAAGACATATATTTACAATCAAATATGTATTCTGATTTTTCAACTCATCAAATTAACTATTATGCTTACATCTTTTGACCAAGTTAATTAGACAAATTACGGGACAAAATTGAACTAATTAAGTCACTGGTTTTTGGGTTACTTTTAACTATGAAAAATGAAAAATAAGAGAAAGTTAAAAGACCTGAGTTGCTGCCGTTTGCGAGGGAGGAGCTGTGTCACTTCCGTCGTTGGAGAAGATGGCCGTCGTCGACTTAGGGAGCTATGTCACTTCCGTCGTTGAAGATGCCGTCGACGACTTAGGGAGGAGATGGCCGTCTTCGTCAGCGAGTAGGGGAGAAGATGTCGTCGTCTCCGTCTTCTTCAAATCGTTGGGCGGCGAATCACCGTCGTCGTCCACTCTCTGAGCAGTGGGCAGGCGGCTTCAAAGAGAGAATACGATAGAGAGAGAGAGAGAGAGAGAGAGAGAGAGAGCGGGGGGGGATCTGATGAGATTGGGTTTTGTTTTTTTTTTAAATGTTTTTTATATATGTATTAAAATATAATATATTTTTGATTGGTCAGCTTTATTTTTTGTTTTTTTTCTTTATTTTAGTTTTTAAAATATAATATATTTAATATTATAAATTTATAATATATATTTTCTATTTTAATATCAAATAGTATTGGACGATTGTTAGATTGAATCACTTGGTTTGGTCTATTGGATTTATATGTCATCCAAGAATATATCGATCCAATTTTAGATTTTTAAAAATATCATCCAATTCAATTTTATTATGATTGGATATCTAATTTTTAGTGAACGGTTTACATTGGATCGGTCGGTTTGTTATTGGATTGAATCATTTTTTTTACCGCCCTACATATAAAATAGATTGTTTAAACTCTACTTTCTATATTATAAATTATTCTGAATTTTTAAGAATTTTGTATAATATTTTAAATAACTATAACGTACACGGTTATGGAAAAAAATTAGACTAGATAATTTTTTTGAATGCCGAAACAAATAAGGAGTACATCGGTGCATCTTTTTAGAGGTGTGCATTGTAGAAGCACTCAATAATATACTTGTTTTCTTTTTACAAAACTAAATAATTATGATAGACAGTTTTACGATGCACCCCTTTAAAAAGAATGCACATCTCTATCTATTTTGGTATCTGAAATAATTTTTTAGTCAATTTTTTTCTCATGGTCACGTACATTATAGTTATTTAAGGCATCCTGCAAAATTTTAAAAAATTTTAAAAAAATTAACATTTTGAAATAGGGTTCAAACATTATGTTACACACGTAACTATTTTATTTTATACAAGTGTAAAATAGACGGTTTGAATATTAAATTCTATATGGTAAATTATTTTGAATTTGTCAAAATTTTACAAGATGTCTCAAATAACTATAACGTATACGACTATAAAAAAATTGAAGTAAGAAATTCTTCTAGATGTCAAAACAGTTAGGGGTTGCACCAGTGGTGCACATATTTTTATAGGGTGTATTGTAAAAGCACCCACAAATATATATCATTGTACAATTAATAATATATATTAGGATAATTATCAGTGAAATCCCTTTTTGTTTTCATTTTTAAACAGTTAACTCTTAAAAGAACAAGGTAAATTGTCTAAAAATAAAAACGAAAAATGGGCTTCGCCACCAATTGCTATATATATTATGGTAAATACTATTTTGGATCGTGTATTTTACAAAAGTTACTGTTTGGACCATCTGTTTTGTTAACTAACAAAATAGACCCTGTATTTTCTAAAACGGTAAAAATAGGACCCTGAGCTCAATTTTTAACAATTTTTTAATATAACCAACTTAAAGATAATTCTTAATACGAACAGATATAGATAATGTAACTAATTTTGTCATAACACCTCTAGATCGAATTATTATTAAGTTTTATTTTGACAAAAAATCAATTCAAGGTCCTATTTGTAATATTTTAAAAAATACATGATCCATTTTGTCATTTAACAAAACAGAGGGTTCGATTGGTAACTTTTACAAAACATAGGATCTAAAATAGTATTTACCCAATATATTATTCTACAAATAAATTTTATGAAGAATTTTTTTAGCAAAAAGTCACTAATTATTAAATTAATTGATATATTATTTGTCAAAAATAAATATATATTATTGTACAAATAAGTTTTATGAAGAAATATTTTTAGCAAAAAGTCTCTTATTAGTAAATTAATTATTGATTTTATGAGTAAGTTTTTGAGAGAACTATGAGTAAGTTTTGGTAGCATTTAAATTCTTCTTATGGTGGCGGTATTCATTACATGAGTTAGGAAAGAATTAGTATACATAAAACTATGGGGGAAATGAGCTTTCGTAATCTTTGTGACTTTAATTTGACAATGTTGAGAATGCAAGGGTGGCAGTTACTGACAAAACCAAACTCTTTGGTCAATAGGTTATATAAGGCTCGTTATTTTTCCAGGGGTAATTTTCTTTCAGCATCCCTTGTGAATAATTCAAGTTTTGTGTGGAAGAGCGTCTTCGAATCGTAGGAGCTTCTTAAGTCTGGGGTTTGTTGGGCAATAAATTTTGGTGTGAAGGTTGATATTTTACATCAGTCATAGTTTCTGGATGATGTGTGTTCTTTTATTACTTTAGATGCCTAATATTTGGTGGGTCATACGGTGAGCTCGTTGATGTGTACTGATAAGAGGGAATGAGATTTAGATATTATTAACAATCTTTTTAAAGATTTTTTTTTTTTTGTCTAAGAAGCATCATGGTTTCTACTCGGTGGGTACTGCATACAAGCTGATACAAGCTTGAATATGAAATTGGATTGCAGCTGATTATTTTGGGTTATGGCGCAAGCTCTGGAATTTGAAGGTACCACCAAAAGCTCTCAATTTGGTATGGCGAGAAGCTTCAAATTGTTTGCCCACCTTAACTCAATTAAGTGGTAAGATGGTCCCAGTTCAAATCGTGTTCAATTTGTCAAAGAGGTGAGGAAACTATTTTTCATGCGCTTATTTCCTATTCATTCATTGCTCAATGCTGGTAGAGACTTTTGGCGGGGGATAGGCCGATTGTTGCTACTGATTTTTGCAGCTGATTTGATTAAATTTTGCAAAGGTGTAGTATGGACAAGTGTGGAGAAGTTGTTATGTTGTGTTGGGGGTTATGGGAGGCTCGAAACGATTTGATTTAGAACCAAAAGTATACTACGGTGGATGGTGTTCTTATCTCATTTATGACTTATCTTGTTCAATGGAAGTCGACCCAAAATAAAGGTTCAAAGGCTTCTTTTTTCAGTTTTTGAAGCTGGTGATGGAGCTAAATTTTGGGTTAAGCCGCAAGAGAATACAATCAAGGTAACTGTTGAAGCCGCCATTTTCCGTGATCGAGTTGTGTTTGGTTATGGCATAGTCGCTCGAGACTCTCAAGGGGAATTCGTGATGGCTAAGTCGTGCAGTTTTGTTGGTATAAGCGCTCCGAATTTGGCTGAATCAATTGATATAAAAGAAGCGCTACGCTGAATTAAAACTTAACCATAGCAGAAAAATGTAGCCAGAGTCAGATAGTTTGGTAGCAGTATAAGTTATTCGAAATTAATTACTTATGCTTTCTTCTTTTGGGGTTATTATAAAAGATTCTCGTAAACTTTTTGTATCTTTAAACAATGTTTTCTTCTTTTTTATTAAATAATTTGCTAACATGGGTCCTAATAGTTTTGTTATAGCATCTTGTTCTTTTTCAAATCAAACGTTCAACCAAAACAATATTTCTATTAATATACAATCTTTTCTTTTGACTAATTTAACAAATTAATAAAAATTGTATATTTACTTTTAAAAATATAATTATATATATCCTAAATATATTATATAATAGAATAATAGAATACTCAATATTGTTACAAATACTACAAAAATACTTGAATCTGACTAAAAGGAGCTTGATAACAGTCATGATAGAAGTAGCATGATTGAATATGAATTATTCAAGAACTCAAAAATTTAAATCCTTATAATAATTAAAAAAAAATATATTATTACTATTACAGTTTCAAACAATTTTTTATTTTATTTTTACAAAAATGCACATAAAAACACTATACCAACCCAGTAACTTAAATCACAACTAAAATCTATATTACAACTCACATAAAAATTACCAGAGTAACTCAAACTCTAAATTTGAAAAAGAAAAACGGCGGCCCATCCCCAACCTGCTCCAGACCCCCAGTTTTTTTTTTTTTGCCATCCTTACTTGGAGAAGCATCGTACGAAATATCAGTTTGAAACATAGCTTCAAAATCAATAATTCCAGGAATATTATTGTAAGCGTCTGTGCCTAGAGGATGGTTCAATTACGTTCTCTTGGTTTTAAATGGTTCTTAATTACATCTTTTGTGTGTGTAATTTCATTTTCCAGGGAATGTAATGTATTGACTATTAAAAGCAATATCTATATAAAAGTAGATGTAAGAACTTGACCAATAAAATACGATTGGTTATGGCTTTGAGAAAAGAATCATTAAACCAAAATTCATATCTAGATTAAAAGCATAGAGAGCTAAGGTTCCTTCCTCAAATGGTAAATAAGAAAAAAAAATAAAGATTATCAGGATATTCTATAACAGCCCATAACAAAATGTGCTTCAAACAGCTCTTCCTTGGTCTTTTTTAAGAAAAAAGAAAAACTACTAACTCACAATAACACAAAATGCTCAATCTTCTTAATTCATTCTCTGTGCGGCTTCCTTGGCCAAAACTCTTTCCTTGGCTTTTGTTTTTGCTTGTGATTTACTTCCCATGATGCCACCACCCCACTTCTTTCGGAACTCGTCAAACTTGTCATTAAAGTTGGCCTGAAAAAGCAATTAGAATTGTCATTATGATTTAACAAATAAGATAGAAACTTACAAGCATAGAATGTGTTTCGGGATTTACCTTAATAGCCTCGAGGATTTTGCTGAACTCCATCTTATCTTCATTCTTCACGGTGGTCAAACACAATGCAGCAGCTGTCTTCTGGTGAACAATCTGTCAAAACCAGAAGTGATTAGATGATGCCATCAAAAAGCAAAGCCTTATATCATCAAGCATACAGATGAAGCAGATCATTACCGATCCCAAACGGGATTTTCCCTTCACGATGCAGTAAGGGATCTCCATCTTTCTGCACAAGGCAGGGAGCCAGACAACCAACTCAATTGGGTCTACATCATGGGCAATCACTACCAATTGTGCTTTGTTCTGAAAAAAGCATAAAAGGGATTATGTAATGTGAGATTTTACTAATGAAGCATCCACAACAAAGTTTATTTCAGATAGCAGTTAATACACTAGAATATCTAGATTATCAACCTGCTCAATAAGGTAAGTGACGTGGTTGAGCCCGTATTTCACAACAATGGGCTTCTTGGTCTCGGCAGTTTTTCCTTCAGCCTCAGCTTGAGCACGTTTCACAAGACGTTCCTTCTTTTCGGCTTTGTCCTCAGGCCTGTACTTAAGAAGCAACTTGAAGAGACTTGTGGCTGCACAATATTATGAAAAATGGAGACCATTACAGAGTACAGCAAAATATTATGGTCAGAGATTCAGAGTAAACAGGCAAGTGAAATTTTGCCACCAAAAAAAAATAACAGGCAAGTGAGATTTCAGTCCTGAAAGTACAAATAAGAAAATTAAACACTTCAGCAAAGGAACCAAAGGTAATAACTTGAACATTTCATTTTCTCTAGCACTGGAAAGACAATCAACATATAGATAGCTATTTTGAGCATAATACAGCTAATACTAGGAAAAACACTATTTAGAACAAGGATTTTAGTTCCTCATGTTGAACGTACACAACAGCATTATAGAGCAATGTTTATCATCCGATACGAACAATTTTTGTGTTTTACACTTCTTGGCAGATTTGCCTGTAGTTGGTTCAACACCGTAAATACTGTCTTTCAACTTAAATCGTTTCAATTTCAATCAAAAGGCAGTAGATAATCAAGGTTGTGTAATTAATACTTAGAGTCATATAAGTTATGTACGAACATAACATCAACAATTTCCCTAAACTTAATATGCAACATCAAACACACTAGTCTTATTGTTTTACATGGGATTACCATCCAAGTAGTCATCATTAATACCCACACTAATTCCACCATCATACAATATCAATAACTCACTTCCAGTTCTAAACAAAACAAAGTAACACATTTACTGCATATTTATCATTATACTCATTCCCAACTCATAAAAGAAAAAACAAAGCTTATCCAGACCATAACGAAGAAAATTAACAAAAAAGGGTTGTTGTTCCGGTTCATACCAAGGTTTTTGTCCAAAGTCTTGGTGAACTGGTTCAACTGAGGTGGAACCTTCAACCTCTGCTTAAGGATTCTCTTCTTCCTCTGAAGTTGAACAGCCTTAGGCCATTTGACAAATCTGTGCAAATCCCTCTTCGGTGGCAAAGCACCTCCAATACCGAACTGTTTAGGACGCTTCTCAAACAGTGGGTTCACAACCTTCTCCTGTTTCACAACAACACACATAATTAAGATTCGCAATCACACACTGTTCAGCACTAAATTTAGAGCTAACTAAACGCTCAAATACAAAAAGGTAAAGGAATGACAAAAACAAAAATGGAATACTGATAATTACAGGTTTCTTCTTCGATAGTGCCGAGGCCTTTCCGGTTTTCTTCGGAGGCTGCATCATGGTAAAATCAAAATAATTAATAAATGATAATGCAAATATATTTACAGAAGTCTGTGAGAGAGAAATGAGATTACCATGGTTGATGATGGTTGAGATCTTGTGCGAAGAAAACCCTAAACTAAAAATGGAGTTAGCTCTTGGAGGCAGACAACAACTAGGGTTTTTGTTGAATATATACTATGACTTACTGTGAAGACATGCTTGTCAATTCTGATGGGTCGGGTCAACCCGACTTGGCCCACTACAAACTTATAGGGCCCATTCTTAAATGTTGCTGAGACAGTTCTGAAGCCCATATACAGAAAGAAAAATAATTTGTTTTGGATAGTTAATTTTTACAAAATACTTGAATTTTTTTCAAAAATATTGTATTTTTATAAAATAGCATTAGAACACAAAACAAAACAACTAAAAACAACAGTAGAACAACTAAAAATAACTGTGGAACAATAGTAAAAACTGAACACAGTATAAAACTTACACAATAATTTAAAAAAAAGATTCTACCCCACAGTAAAAAAATAAAAATAAATTAAAAATTTCAGTATATAATGTAAATAATTTTTTTTTCTTTTTCTTTTTTGCCACTGATGAAATTTTCAATAATTTCATTTAAATGAAATTTTATACTTTAAGCCATTAATTTATCTATATATTTATAAATAAATCCTACATTTTTTTCTTTTTATGTTATAGATTTTGTGAGATCTTAACATATTGTCTAAAAAAAAATAGTCTATTTTATTTTTGCGATCCTTCACAAAAAAAAAAAACTTTACTTTTGCAAAATTCTACATTGTTTAGAAAGTGTTGTGAGTCTATTATTATGGACTATAACTAAAGGTTTTATTTGATAATTATCTTTTATCTCAAAATTAATATTTTTTTATACTAGGTGATTGATAAAATTATCTTTACGTGATCAGTTATAATTTTTAAAATTTATATATATATTTTTTTTACTCAAATTGGTAATTTTATTAACTAATCAAATCGTTAAAAATAATAGAACGTGCTTCAGAGGAACAATCTTCCAACTGAAGCACACGACATAGAGAGAAACAAGAATCTCTGGCTAAACAGTGAACCAGCTTGTTTGCAAATCGTTTAGCAAAACGCAATTCAACATTGTCTAAAGATAAAAGCAATGCACGGACATCATGCACTAAAAGACCAAAAGAAGATGACATAGAGACTTTACTTTGAATAGCTTGTACGTATACCAAGCTGTCTGATTCCAAATATTTTTTTTGGAAAATCAGCCATTCATTGCACAAAATTCAAATTCTATACAAACTAAGAGCACCACGCCCAATAAGGGAGGCCTCGGTGTGTATCTATAGAAAATTACAAATTATTAAACCACATTACATCTTACTTGCATACTTTCCTTGGCCAAATAAGAAGTAGCCTTTGTTTGACATTCCTTTTAATCTGAATCACCACTTGTTCAGCATTGGGGATTTTGTTTTGCCATATCAATTCATTTCTGCTTCTCCAAACATTGTAAATTAGGCTAGCAAGGGCAGCTGCCATCAATCTGATTCCAAAATTACTTGTCCCCAATTGTGATGATCAATCTAACTTAATGCTTCTTTGATGCCAACCATCTCAACAACTTCAGGTTGAACCCTCCCTACATGACCCCGATTGAAAGCCTCCACGATTATTATCATGGCAGTTGCGAGCCACACAACCCCACCCAAACCTGTCTTCAACCATCTCCAATCAAACAACCATAAAACATCTCAAACTAGAAAACTTAGTCTCTCAAACCAAAAAACTTAGACTCTCAAACCAAAAAACAATGGCAAAAACCAGAATAATCTCAAACCAATAAACAAGAACCAATCTCAGACCATAAACAATCACACCATGTCACAAAAGACAAGACTTGCAGTAACGGAATTGAACGGAAGACAAAAGACAAAAGACAAGGCGGTGGCCGTCGTTGATCGGCGACTCCGGCCGATGTGGACCGAACGGACGACGACCCGCAGGCGACGCTCCTAGCCTCAATCGCCTGTACGGTTATGGCAGAAGCTTCTCGACTTCTCACCCCTCGACTAGTCGACTCGCTGTAGGGTTTCTCTCCCCTCCGCATTATGTCATTGACTTTTAGAATTAACACTAGTGGAAGTATAATTTGAATCCCATCTAATTTTGTGCACAACTTTTCAATTCTATAATTAACACTTAAAGGGAACCAGTATTCGATCAGTTAGGAAAGTCATGATTCCATAATTGTAGATCATGTTTCCAACCATTCCCATTATTAGCTTCCCCAAAATAGAATTTGTAAGAATGATCTTTTATGAGAAACCTTAACGAGTGAATCAAAGAAACTAATAACATGAGCAAGAGTTCATGATTATTCAGGATTTAAGGTGATCTACTATAGATCATTGCTATAATATGAATTAGGTCTTTACAGTAAACATCATGTTAGATAAAGACAATTTCATTCATATCGGTCTTTGTCATATATAATTTCTATTATATACAACACATTCACTTTGATGTCATACTACATCCGTAATTCGAACTAAGATTACTTGCACCGAAGAACAAGCATCAGTGAACCGTACTAGCAACTATTGATTAAAGATTCCCAAACTTTAATATGTTGTTGATAATTTTATTCATAGCTAAGTGGTATTAGTTATTTGTAAAACTACAAGCCACAATCTCATATATGAATAAATAATTTTTTGATATTTAATATAGATTATTCAATAACATTCAAGTATATATCAAAATGTTGAACTCTTTATTAATAATGAGAAATGTCTTTATAGGTTTTTCAAGGCATAAACCCTAACAAGCTAGTCTTCCTCCCGAAAGGAGTTTCAGACGACTAGTTATTCCCTACTGAAAGGGAGTCCCGGATAGTCGACTCCGGCTATCGCTATTGATATTCGGAAAGTCCCTTCAGCGTACACTTCAGTCTATCTTATAAAAAGCGTACGACTCATCCGAAAATGCTTTAACTTGAGCTAACATGGAGATATTTCTACGAGGAGTTTGTTAAGTTCGTTAATTCGTAATTAACTCAACAACTTATCATTTGCAGCCACCAATTTCGGGATCCATATCCCTAATCTATAAATACACCATCACTTTGTTGGGTTTTATGCCCTAAATAAAACTCATTTCAATATAATCAGATTTACTTATTAATATAGATCAGAAATAACATTTAATGTTGCATGGTTCACATGATTTATTTCATGATTATATGTACATAATGTATAAATTCATCTGAAACCCTTTTCACATACTTGATCCTGTTTATTGTGTCGTCAACACATTGGAAAGTAAACATGACTATGTGAATAAAGTTTCCTAGATTTATCAGACATAGGGTTTTACTGATATGATAATCTACAACAAGAGTTTACTTGTATTTGGAGAAATACTATGTTCTTTCCAGAGCATTGGTTAAAGTAAAGCTCAGGTTGGATGCATGGAGTATGCATCGGAAGGGACCGATATTGAACTTTGACTTAGATTTATTAAACTTACCGTAATATCTATTCAAGTCAATATCGCCTAGTTGATCCTAGATCAAATGATCTTAATCCTGATATGATTAGGCTCAATCTTGAAAGGCTATTCGTGTTCTTTGATTTGTTAGTTAAGCCTACTTTTAGGTCAGGGTGATACGTACATTTTGGGAACACGGTAGTGCAATTGAGTGGGAGCGCTAGCATAAACATGGAATCTATAGCTTCTATCTGGCGAATAGTAAGCAAAGGATGATCTCCTTCGAGCTTGACCAAACGAACATAAATGGTGGAGTACTCATTTCACATTAGCTGAAATATCATTTATACGGGGTCAAGTGTTTTAAGGAATAAATACATTGTAGGGTGTAACGGTAATTTAATCCCTTTACAGTGTAGATCATTCATATAGAGGATCATTGATCACATTAGGATTATAACAATGGATAACTAATGATGTGTCTATATGGTGGAACATATAGAGCATTCTATATACTGAGAGTGCAATTCTAAGTTCTATGCGTGGATTCAACGAAGAATTAATAAGTTAGTGAATTTTAGTGTTAAATTCTTGATCTACTTATTGGAAGCTCGGTTATATAGACCCATGGTCCCCCCACTAGTTGAGATAATGTTGCTTGTAAGACTCATGTAATTGATTTTGATTAATCAATTATAATTCACAAATTAGACTATGTCTATTTGTGAAATTTTCACTAAGTAAGGGCGAAATTGTAAAGAAAGAGTTTATAGGGGCATATTTGTTAATTATGATACTTTGTATGGTTCAATTAATAAATATGATAAATGACAATATTATTTAATAATTATTTATAGTTATTAAATAGTTAGAATTGGCATTTAAATGATTGAATTAGGAAATTGGCATTTTTGAGAAAATCAGATACAAAAAGTGGTAAAATTGCAAAATTGCAAAAATAAGGCCCAGTCCACCTAGCCTAGGGCCGGCCACTTATGTCATCTTTTTTAAATGATTTTTTTCATTATTTTAATGCCATATAATTCAAATCAAGCCCTAGAGGAATGCTATAAATAGATAGTGAAGGCTTCAGGAAAATTACACTTTCTGAATCAGAAAAACCTGAGCCTCCACTCTCTTCTCTAGCCGCCACTCTCTCTCTCTTTTCTTCCTCAATATTTCGAACCTCTCTTAGTGATTAGAGTAGTGCCCACACACATCAAGTGATACCTCAATCATAGTGAGGAAGATCGTGAAGAAAGATCATCAAGAAAGGAGATTCGATCAAGGATTCGAGAGAAGAGATCCAGGTTCGGATATTGATAATGCTGCTACGAAAGGAATCAAGGGCTAGATATCTGAACGGAAGGAGTCATTATATTCCGCTGCACCCAATGTAAGGTTTCTTAAACTTTATATGTGTTTAATTTATCGTTTTAGAAAGTTCATATTTAGGATGTTAATAAACATACTTGTGAGTAGATCTAAGATCCTGGTAAAATAATTTCCAACAACTGGTATCAGAGCCATGGTAATTGATTTACTTACATGTAATTTGGACTTTAAAACGATTGTTTGTATGTTCTTTGGATGGTATCATGTTGTATTGAGTGTTATTTGATGATTGATTGATGATTGTGAAATTTTCGTGAAAAATAATTGTTATTTCGGTTCTGGCATTATTTTTATTGGATAGTATGGAAAAAATTAAGCAAGTTAGCCTTTTACAGAACTCAATTTGGATTTTATTTGAATTAGTTATGATTTTTTGAAGATTTGACAAAATCGGCGTGCCGATAGTTTCCTGCGATCGCAGAACTGTCCGTACAGTTTCGAATTTTTTCAATTTTCTTCAATTTTTCATACTTTTTCATGGAATTAACTTCCAATTTTTTGTATGGTTTTGTATATATACTATTACTATTCCTAATTCAATTCTAATTATCATTTTGAATTAATTTAAATTTTTTTTTAATTTAATTCAAGATATTAGTGTAATTTGAATTTGAATAGAATTAGTATTTATCTTTTTGCTTAAAAATCTATCTTATTTTTAAATTTGATTATATTTTTTTTAAATTTAAGCGTCGAGATATTTTAAGATATTTATAATATCTTTTAAGATATTTATAATATCTTTTAAGATATTTAAAAATATCTTATCTTTTAAAGATATTTATAATATCTTTTAAGATATTTTAAAAATATCTTATCTTTTAAGATTTTTTAATTAAATCTTTTTAGATATTTTGACCATATTTAAATTTAAAATAAGATATTTATAATCATGTAATTTTAAATAGATATAAGATATTTTGCTAATTTTTTTTAAATTTTGTTATTTTATTTATTTAAATTATATTTAAAAAAAATTTGAAAAAGATATTTATTTATCTTTTCTAATTTTTATTTAATTTTTATTTATAAAATAACATTTAAAATTTAAAAGTAGTTAGCAAATTTTTGAAATGATATTTAGGTTGGTTGAAACCTAATTTTTCAAAAATTGTAGGTTTAATTTTAATTTTTTTTTTAAATTTCGAATTTTTTTAAATTTTTTAAAAATTTTCGAAATTTTTTTTATTTTTTTTTATTTATTTAATTAATTAATTTCGAAATTAAATATTTATTTAAAATTAAATAAATCCTACATCCAACTATCCAGCTAACCCTGTTGCAGGAGTATGTGTTTTAGCTTGTTTGTAAGTTTTTTAAAACCTATTATTACTTGATTGCAAATAGCCATGGTTACTTTTTGCCAGATCTAATGATCTGATGGCTCCCTTGGTCAAGATAATAATTTGTAACAGGTATATTTACAATCTTAACTTTCATCCGTGTATGACCTAAGAACATGATAGGACCCATCCAAAGTGTGCCTGTGTGAGCCTATGTGTTTAATTTTATTATAGATGCATATAGGTTAATGTTGCTAAATAAAATGTCATAGTCATTGATAGATTTTATTTAGGCCCATTTAGTTTTGGGCTTATTCAATTAATAACAGTTGTTCTTATTAAGGTTAAATTCCTCTCTTTTGGGCCTTGTGTGAGAGTTGGGAGCCATAGAAGTGGGTACGACATACTGAACCCAAGACTCCCCTCACACAAACCACCCCAATTGTGAAGGCCCATTTGCCTGATTTGAATGACTGTACTAGGTTAATTAAACTAGTTTAACCTAATAAAATTGATTAGCAACATAATTAATTTCATTTATTTTTGAAATTAATTTAAGAAAATTATAGTTTAAAGAATTTTTTTATTCTAAGCTAAACTATATGTATTTTCTTGTATTTAATTAAATATAGAATTATAACCATCTAGATTCTTTCTGGAACTTAATTTAAATTTTTCATTAAATATTCTTATTTAAGTTGATATTTAGTTATCTACAACTAACCAACTTAAATCTGAATATCTTTTGAATTTCAAATTTCAAAATTAAGTTGAGGAATTTTAGGCATTGGTTATTAAGATTCTTTAGATATTTTTTAAGTTAATATCTTTTCAAATATTAACTTAAAATGGAATATTTTTCAAATTAAGTGGTTACAACTTAATTTTTGATATTTAATTAAATTTAAATTTGAAAATATTTAAGTTCTAGATTTTTCTATTACAACTTAAATTAGATATTTTTTCAAATTTTGTGGAAAAGATACTTAGTCAAATAAGATATTTTCTAGATAGTTATTTCTAGACTACTTATTATTTCTAATATTAAATAGGAAAATATTATAAATTGTGAAATTAATTATTTATATAATTAATTTTGGTACAATTTATTTTAAGTATATTTTTTTTCCTAGTATTAAACTAGAGATTAATAATTAAGCCTTCTCTACACTTAATTATTTATTTCTTGAATTTAATACATTTAATTAATTTGAAAATTAAATATCTAAGTTGATTTTTATCATCATACTTAAATATTTCTTTTTCATGACATTTAATTAAATAGAAAATTATTTTTAGTTGAAATTTATTTTTTCAACTAAATTTAAATAATTTTCAAAATATATTTTTTCTTTATTTTATTAATCAATTTTCGAAATTGCATTTCTTAAATGCTAGAATTTCGAATTTATCTTGAAAAATAGATTAAGTTGTAAATTAATTATTTTAATTAATTCTTGGATCAACTTAAATCAATGATTTTTTCATTTATTGATTAATTTAAAATAAATTGAATTAAAGTATATTATTAGAAATAGAATTAATTAGTCAAAGGAAAATCTAGATAGGTGATATTTTTGCTTGAAGTATTTTTCTAGTGTATTTAATTAAATAGAAAATTAATATTTAAGTTGATTTTCATCATCATACTTAAATATTTGTAATTTTTCTTATATATTTAATTAAATAGGAAAATTATATTTTTTGTTGTAAATTAATTTTATTAATTAATTTTGGGCCAACATTAAATTAGAATAATTTTTCCAGGATTTATTTTTTATTTTAATATGCATTTTTCGAAAATTGTATTCTTATATACTTTAATTTTTCGAAATGCAATATATATTTATAGAAAATTAAATTTGAGTTGTAAATTAATTTAAATTAATTTTGTAACAACTTAAATATTTTTTCTAAATATTTATTGGAAATTATTACTAAGATGGAAATAATTCATATTATTTTCATATCCATCTAAGTAAAATTTATAAATATTAAATTAAAATTTATATTTAGAATTTTTCATTCTAAATTGAAAATTTTAATTAAATAAATATATATTTAAAATAAATAGAATAAATAAAGAGAATAATAGAAAATACAACTCTTTTCAAATAATGAGCTTTATTATAGAGACATTCGATCTCCATTGTGGGTTTTACACCGCGTTTGTTTTAGTGAGTAATCCTCCCTAATGGAGGAACGTTCATTAGCAATTTCGCACCGTTTAACCTCGCATGATAAGTAGTTTGTAAGTGTTTTGTATGGTATGGATCACCCTAATGGTGGCGACCATACTTGACTTGCAAATTATGAAACAATGGTGGAAGCTCATAAGATAGAATTGCCTTGACTCTCGCCTAAACGGGACAACGCTGAATTCCAATCTTGATCGAATAAAAGGTTGCTAGAATGTTTAACATTTTAGACGAGCTGACAACTCTATTCAATGAATGGTAGCTTTGACTCTCGCCTAAACGGGACACTGATATCAGTTTGTTGAAAACCTTGGAAATTATTTAGGATTGTAAGTTTTAGTATTTTCACTTGTCATTCCTACTTGCTATATGCTTATAATTTCTGAATTGTGTATGAATTTATATTGAACCATGTTATTTTCTGTTATTAAGTTGTAGTTTAATTTCGAATCTTCATTGTTGGTCTAACTTGGCTTGTTTATCTAATGAGATAAATCCCTAGTGGATTTTCACCATTAGACATTCATAATAGTGTTAGATCTCGAAAGATAAATATTGTATATGCGACATCTAGCTGTTCATCAATTGATGACACCTTAGACTAGTATTTTTACAATATGAAACAAGAAGATTACATGAATAAGATTACTTTGTCTTTCGCTAATCGAAGCATCGTTGGATTCTTATTTATAAACGAAATTATCCTAATTCCTCTTAGCTTATTCATTTCGAATTAGCTCCATAATATATCATTGGATGAATGGTCTATAAATCATTTCATGTCATTATATTTTCTCTTAAGAAATTAAATGACGCATATGATTATAATCCCGAAATTCTATTCCCAATTGATAAAAATCCTCAATCTTAGAAATCTCCTACTTGTATAAGCAAATCTGACTTAGAGTTTGTATTAGTAGTGGTGGTCCAAGAAAGAATTACTCATTAAATTTGGTTGAATTTAAGTCTTTGACTTTAATTTTAGATTCCAAATAGAAATTTTCTTAAATTTCAAATTCCAGAATACAATACAGTTACACTTTCTCAAGTGTTTAATATCCATCTTTTATTAATGGATTAAAACTGTATGGAATGTGAGTTAGGTATTCTGTGACCAGGATCCACTTGAAGTATTCTAAGAACTCTTTGATGTAACTAAACCTATGTCATCATAGACACTACCACATTTTCTTAATCTATGGCATTTGTATCTTGTTCATAGTGGATTTGACAAGATCAATCTCTGCAAAGAGTTAATATGCCTATATCCACTGAAAGTAGTTCATCTCATTCGCAGATGAATGTACATTCAGGGGTGGATATGAGTTTTTCGTTGTATTCTTAAAACGATAACTCTAGATTATACCTTATGCAAAGAAATTTGAAATGTTTGAAAAATTTCATTAATTTCTAGCAATGGTTAAACACCATTAAGGTATGTGGTTAAAGATCTTGCGAACTGATAGGGGTGGAGAAATAGTTAGTAGATATGCAGTTCAAAGATCATTACATTGATTTTTGAATTATATCCAAACTTACCTCCCCAGAAATTTCGAGTTGCATATTGATGATTAGTTACTAGTCGTTGCCTAATTCCTTCTATGGTAATACAATTTCAGAATGATGTAATGGTTGGCTACTTAATGTAAATCATTACTAGATTCATTGATGACCTAATCAAAATCTTAAGAAAGGCTAGAACTGTTAACCATGGTTTCTTAGCTATTCTAAGTGATTAGGGGTGGACCATCCCATTGTCAATAGATAAGAAAGTGTTTGTTCAAACAAATACTACTTTTCTAAGAAAATGACTAAGTCTGAAAAACAAGTAGCAAATAAAGGAGATATTTAATTCTTGATTCCAAAAGTGTTCTATCATCTTATATGACATATGATGATCCCACTGCCTCTGTTGTCTTGTCACAACCGAAGAGATCAATACCATTTAGTTTTCTTAGACATAATTCACGGTACCTTGTCGTAGTGGGAGAGTTTCTAGGAACTCACCTTCTTATGACTTGGGAGACACTAGTGATTAAAATCCATTGTGAGTTTAAACAAGTAATGGATTGTCAAGATAAGAAACTAAGAAGAAAGCCAATAGAACTATGGTTTAATCCATTCACATGGAGTAACCTAAAGTTTTCTATTACAAGGACATAAAAGGAAATTTTGTTTATAAGTCCATTCAATGGACTTAACAAAACTTCTTGTTCCTAGTATTATAGGTTTGAGTTTATCTAAACCTATGGCTTGTGGTATACCTGGTAATTACTTACTCTAATGCAAGCAACTTACTTTAGTAAGATGCTGAAGCATTTTCTTTCTAATGGCAATCTATAGAAGCTTCACAACTTCTTAGGTATAGATTTTATTTATCTAAGGAAAAGTCTTGACTATTCCAGAAAAGATAAAGCCATGAAAGAATTTCTTACATCAACGATTGAGAGGTCTTAGATATGCTTTTGTATGCCTTAGACCAGACACCTGCTGTTGAGTGGGAGTAATGAGTAGGTATCAGATTAATCCAGGAGAAGAACATTGGAAGACAATCAAGTAAATCTTAAGATAAAGAAGAGGAACTATATGTTAGTCTATAAGAGTGTGTTTAAAAACTCTTAGACTACACCATATCAGATTTCGAAATTTGCCTTAGTGCTAAAAAAAAATCTTTCTCGATAAGATGGTGGTTACTCCGGGGGTGGAATAGTGATTTTGGAGAAGTTTAAAAACCTATCCGAAGTCTCCAGGTCTACCAGAGAGAGACTGAATGTTAAAGCTGCAGGAAAGGTACTTATTCAGTCTAAGGAAAGTTCTATACATCTTTGGCACCATTCCAAATTGCCTTAAACTACTAGTGTTAATTTCCTGATTAACCAAAAGTAGTTGCCAAAGGTATAGAATCCAGTATCCCAAGAGAGTAAACATATAGAGAGGAATTTCACATTATCAATGATTTTGTGATTAAAGGAAGAGTAATAGTGGAGAAAAGGTTGTGGTTAATTCAACCTTTCAGATCCTATTACGAGGAGTTTACTACTACTACACTTGATTTGCATATCAAGGTGTTGAGATTATTTGAAACGCACTTTTTGTTTTATATTAGTGCAAGTGGGAGTTTGTTGGGTTTTATGCCCTAAATAAAACTCATTTCAATATAATCGATTTACTTATTAATATAGATCAGAAATAACATTTAATGTTGCATGGTTCACATGATTTATTTCATGATTATATGTACATAATGTATAAATTCATCTGAAACCCTTTTCACATACTTGATCCTGTTTATTGTGTCGTCAACACATTGGAAAGTAAACATGACTATGTGAATAAAGTTTCCTAGATTTATCAGACATAGGGTTTTACTGATATGATAATCTACAACAAGAGTTTACTTGTATTTGGAGAAATACTATGTTCTTTCCAGAGCATTGGTTAAAGTAAAGCTCAGGTTGGATGCATGGAGTATGCATCGGAAGGGACCGATATTGAACTTTGACTTAGATTTATTAAACTTACCGTAATATCTATTCAAGTCAATATCGCCTAGTTGATCCTAGATCAAATGATCTTAATCCTGATATGATTAGGCTCAATCTTGAAAGGCTATTCGTGTTCTTTGATTTGTTAGTTAAGCCTACTTTTAGGTCAGGGTGATACGTACATTTTGGGAACACGGTAGTGCAATTGAGTGGGAGCGCTAGCATAAACATGGAATCTATAGCTTCTATCTGGCGAATAGTAAGCAAAGGATGATCTCCTTCGAGCTTGACCAAACGAACATAAATGGTGGAGTACTCATTTCACATTAGCTGAAATATCATTTATACGGGGTCAAGTGTTTTAAGGAATAAATACATTGTAGGGTGTAACGGTAATTTAATCCCTTTACAGTGTAGATCATTCATATAGAGGATCATTGATCACATTAGGATTATAACAATGGATAACTAATGATGTGTCTATATGGTGGAACATATAGAGCATTCTATATACTGAGAGTGCAATTCTAAGTTCTATGCGTGGATTCAACGAAGAATTAATAAGTTAGTGAATTTTAGTGTTAAATTCTTGATCTACTTATTGGAAGCTCGGTTATATAGACCCATGGTCCCCCCACTAGTTGAGATAATGTTGCTTGTAAGACTCATGTAATTGATTTTGATTAATCAATTATAATTCACAAATTAGACTATGTCTATTTGTGAAATTTTCACTAAGTAAGGGCGAAATTGTAAAGAAAGAGTTTATAGGGGCATATTTGTTAATTATGATACTTTGTATGGTTCAATTAATAAATATGATAAATGACAATATTATTTAATAATTATTTATAGTTATTAAATAGTTAGAATTGGCATTTAAATGATTGAATTAGGAAATTGGCATTTTTGAGAAAATCAGATACAAAAAGTGGTAAAATTGCAAAATTGCAAAAATAAGGCCCAGTCCACCTAGCCTAGGGCCGGCCACTTATGTCATCTTTTTTAAATGATTTTTTTCATTATTTTAATGCCATATAATTCAAATCAAGCCCTAGAGGAATGCTATAAATAGATAGTGAAGGCTTCAGGAAAATTACACTTTCTGAATCAGAAAAACCTGAGCCTCCACTCTCTTCTCTAGCCGCCACTCTCTCTCTCTTTTCTTCCTCAATATTTCGAACCTCTCTTAGTGATTAGAGTAGTGCCCACACACATCAAGTGATACCTCAATCATAGTGAGGAAGATCGTGAAGAAAGATCATCAGCAAAGGAGATTCAGCATCAAGGATTCAGAGAAAGAGATCCAGGTTCAGATATTGATAATGCTCTGCTACAGAAAGGAATCAAGGGCTAGATATCTGAACGGAAGGAGTCATTATATTCCGCTGCACCCAATGTAAGGTTTCTTAAACTTTATATGTGTTTAATTTATCGTTTTAGAAAGTTCATATTTAGGATGTTAATAAACATACTTGTGAGTAGATCTAAGATCCTGGTAAAATAATTTCCAACACACTTATCATTTTGAAAGACGAGAGTTTAAGGAGTGACTTCAAAGTTGAAGATTGAGACGAAGAGAGAGATTGAGTTTGGGATTTGTATGAAGAATCTTCAATAGATGAAGAAGATTCTTAGGTAAGAGCGTGAGAGATTAAACACTTTGAGATAATCTAAACAAAGGATCGATCTCAACTGTAATTGATTATTCTTGCTCAATTAATAAATAAGATTTCAGTGGTGTTTCAGAATTAGAGTAGAGCCATAGATCACATCGATCTAAAAGACTTGAACTAATATCTATCTTGGTGTTGATTTTATTGTTTTATTGCTTCAATAGTTTTTGGTTGTGATTACTCTGTTCTCTCCTGCTTTATCTCTGATGTTTGTTTGTGAATTGTTAATTTCTTATCATTGCTAATTGTTTGTTGATTAAGTTTTTAGTTGATTTGATTAGTTGTAGTTTTCCCACATAACATTTTGTAATTTTGTAAAGAAAAAGTTAAAATCTTCAAAAATATAAATATAAAACTATAAATTCGTAAAAATATATTTTTTTTTGTTAATTTTGTGTACTTATAAAATAATCTCATTTATATAAGGCCCAAGCCCAATTATGATAGAATAGCAGACCCAAAATCGGTCATATTTCTCCAATAATCTTTCTACTAACATTGCCTTTCTTCAGTTCCGGGACCATAATCATTAGCGTTACGCTAAAAATACTATCAACCAACTAATTGAGAATTGAAGAGGAGAAACTCTGTTAGGGTTTTCACTTTTGAGGCTGCTAAATGATAGGAAATTGGGTCTTTTCGCATATTGGGTCGGGCCCTTCCCCAACGGAACAACCTCTAACCTGTGTGACAGCTGGGCCTTATTCGGGTCGCTGCCCCAATCCAACCCGACACTTTTCATTTTGGATCGGGGGCCGACCCGCCCCAGTTTAGACTAGGGCTGTGCAGAAATAATTCAATCCAATAATAAATCGACCGATCTAATGTCAACCGACCACTAAAAATTGGATATCCTATTATAATTGAATTGGATCGGATGATATTTTTGAAAATTCAATATTGGATCGGTTGGTTCTTGGATGACATGTAAATCAAATATATCAAACCAACCGATCCAATCCAACAATCATCTAATATTAAAATAGAAAATATATATTATAAATTATAATATTAAATATATTATATTTTAAAAACCAAAATAAAAAAAACACAAAAATAAAGCTGACCTATAAAAAATATATTATATTTTTATTCAAAAAAAAATATATATATTTTAATGCATATATAAAAAACATTAAAAAAAATATAATATATTCTCATCAGATATCTCTCTCTCTCGTATTCTCTCTTTGAAGCCGCCTGCCCTCTGCTCAGAGAGTGGACGACGACGGTGATTCGCCGCCCAACGATTTGAAGAAGACGGAGACGACGACATCTTCTCCCCTACTCGCTGACGAAGACGGCCATCTCCTCCCTAAGTCGCCGACGGCATCTTCAGCGACGGAAGTGACACAGCTCCCTAAGTCGACAACGGCCATCTTCTCCAACGACGGAAGTGACACAGCTCTTCCCTCCCCAACGACGACATAGCTCCTCCCTCGCAAACGACAGCAACTCAGGTCTTTTAAATTTTGTTTTTCAGATATTAAATTGTGTGCTGGAATGAACTTGCTAACATTTGACATCATACATTAAATTGGAATGAATTAGTGTCAAAGTTAAGTGTGAATTGAATCTAAGATTTGTTTTGTGGAATATATTTGTGTTTGTGTGAATTTCATGAATTGAATTGTTATGCTTTAGGTGGAACATCGTATATTCGAATAAGTGATATAGATCTCCCCTGCTATGAGATTAATTTATGAAAACTTTGATGGGACTGACTGAAGATGCATGTTTTCCCAATCTTAAGATTCAAAACTTCATTTTTTCCATCTCTTAACACGAGATTGTGTGAATTTTTTAAAGTTTGTTGCTAGAAAAGACATTAGTTTAGCTCATATCTTGGTCAATTGGGCTAGGAAGTGTGGTGCTTCCTGTGCTGGTTTGCTTGGAGACCAATTTCGTTACCAATTTCAATTTCAATTAACCCCTAAGCCAGAAGTTTATTCAGAAAAAAAAAACTGTAAGGAAGCATTAAATATATGACTATGACCTATGAATCTAGGCTTGAAATCTTCCAAACTCACCATTTAGTTCCATGTCTTTAGATATATATTATTGCCATTTGTAATAAGGAGATCATTTTGACATTATCTTCCAACATTATTCTAGATTGGTTAGTGATGATGCTCATGTGTCCATTCTTTTAACTTTTATTACAGTGTTGGAAGATGACCATCGTGTATGGTGTATCTCTTGCATGTACTAGTATTATTTCTTTGTTAGTACTCTTTTTTTTCTTTTTGCATTTATAGCTCTTGAGGTATTAATAACCATCTAACAAATGGTTCATGGATATTTGAATAATGTTGTATCACTTGGTTAGTTTGACCCTATCCATATGTGCCACACTCATTTTTTAGCAAATTACCCCTTCGAAAAAACATGACCCCACACCAGATCGATGAACCTCATCTGTCATGCTTAATTAATAGTTTTCTCTATTCTCTTCATTTTCATTGGACTCTTTTTTTCAGACTTTACTTTCTTTTTTTCTCTATCTATTCTCTTTAAGGAACCTAACACATCTATACCACCCTCTTTTTCGGTTGTTTCCTTGGCTCACTCAGTGCACTCTTTCTTTTCACTTTTGTTCTTCTATTTAATAAGTACATCACCCTTTTACTCATCTTTATCACTCATTCTTTTAATTATCTTTTTGCTTGACTATGATATAAATAAGAAACCTATCTCATTTATTGATAGAAAAGAAAAACGTTATTCTCTTTAATGAAGTTGTTTACTCTAAACTGTATCTTTTAAGGAAGTTGCTGTAACTTTGAGTTTCAACATAATTAGAAATGTTTGGTCCTATTCAAGTATGCAAACAAAATTGATCGTTTGTTTATGGGATTTTTATTGATGAGTGTAATTTCTTTGAATGTATTTTTTTTTTGTGATTTTTCTTTTTTACTTTACATAGTTGGTAATGCATATAAGTGAGTTACTATTTCAAAACTTGATAAAGCTATGACTCGTCATTGGTTGCAAAGAAAAAAAAATTTGTAGCAATTTTACTTCAATATATGGAGATGTTAAATAAGATGACACTTCTTTTCATACTCCAAATAATTATTATTTGTTGTAAGAGACAAATAAGTAGAAATATGTTTCTTGAAAGTTCTTTCCGTAGGCACCAATTACGTCAACTAAATCTTTTTAGAATGATACATGCTAGTGACTTAGTTTATATAGAAAATACTCGTGTGGATAGGAAAACATTTGGTATTTTGTGTCACCAACTTAGAACTATCGGGGTTTTGAAGGGAACAAAGAATATGGATGTTGAAGAAATGGTTGCTATATTTTTACATATTATATCTCATGACATTAAGAATAGAATTGTGAGACAAAAATTTGCACGTTCAGGTGAAATAGTAAGTAGACAATTTAATGTTGTTTTGAATGCTTTGATGCATCTTCACGGGCTATTATTAAAAAAGCCTGAACCAATTCTTGATGGTTCAACTGATGAGAGGTGGAAATGGTTCAAGAATTGTTTATATATGTACATTTTACTTTTTATAATTATTTATTATTGTTAATTTTTTTTTTATAAAATTATATGAAAAATAATAAATAAAAATTATTTTGAACATTTAAAAAAGAAAAAAAAAATTTAAATCATTAGTATTTTTTTTTTTAAAAATAATTATTATTGTAAAAAAAAAATTGTTACTGTTATAAAATAATATAAAGTAGATGAGAAGAAAGAAGAAGAAGATGAAGAGAGAAAGAGAAAGTGAATGAGAATTTCTAAGTTGTTTATTCCAATGGGGTGAACCCCTATTTATACAAATACAAGAGTGAGATATTAAGAAACTAAGAAAAAGAGGAATATTGATTACAATTAATGGTAATAAATAAAAGATTTGGACATCCACATAATTATTAATATTTATAACACTCCCCCTTGGATGTCCATAATAACTGCCTTATTAAAAATCTTACTGAGATCTTGATCAAAGGAAAAAGAGTATAGTGTAAACTAACTCCCCCTCATTTAGGCATTTGTGGAGATCTTCTAATCGACGAATTTCGATCTTGTCTGCCGTCTTCTCAAATGTTGATGTTGGTAATAACTTTGTGAATAAGTTTACAAGATTGACACTTGATTAAATATGTTGAACACCAATATGTATTTTCTTGAAGCGTATAAAGAAGAATTTCGTGAAATGTGTTCTAACTCTATCTCCTTCAATGTACCTCCTTTTAGTTGAACGATGCAAGCAGTATTATCCATAGAGAATTGCTTGGGTTGATACTTCTTTATTGAGTGCAATCCATATGTTTCCCGAATATGCTATGCCAATGATCTCACTCACACACATTCTCTACTTGCTTCATAAAATGCAAGTATGTTAACATGATTTATAGTTGCCTCGTTAAAAACCTTGCCAGAAAAATCCAGTGGGACAAAATCTGAGCTAGGGAAAAAGAGTACAATATATATTTCATATTCATAACTATTTGTAAGTTGCCTCGTTAAAAACCTTGCCAGGAAAACCCATTGGGACAAAACCTGAACTAAGAGAAAAAGAGTGCAACATGAATATGTCTCCCACTCATGCACATATGATCCATAATTCTTTTGGTGGTAATATATCTCATAAGATTATTGTTATCACTTTTAAAATATCACCATATACAATCTTTGATCATATATTTTCTATAACTCTTTCAGAGTATGTATGGACTTCTAAATTATAGATGAGGGGTTCGTGGAACATTAGTCTTTATCCAACTAATTGTATCATTCATGTGTGTACACAACTTTGTTCATACGAAAATTTAACATTTCAAGTAGATATGAACATAACACATTAATGATAATATGAATTTTCATTTGTGACAATGATGGTACTCCAAGACCATATATTTGTTCCATCTTGTTGTATGATCTTAATTTTCATATCAAATGATCATATATCTATAATTCTTGATACATATGAAGTACTTCAGGACTTCAATACTAATGAACAAACTTTATACATTAATATTTCTCGAAATACAAAAGAAATAAAAGTTTGTTCTTCAATTAATCAAAAACTCTTCAAGAGTCTATCACAACGTATAATTTACGTATTTATACTGCATAGACAACCATACGTATTTTTCAAACAATAATTTACTTACATGTCTTTATTTCATACAAAGATCTTTGTCATATAGTGCGCGCGACTTAGAATTTATATCACTTAAGACATGTATTAAATTCTTTTAGAATTTTTAGATAAGGCTTATTTCAAATTCTCACTATATTAGGAGCTCCAAATAAATAACCTTTTGTTGCAACATTTATGTGACGCTTATAAATCCTCATAAAATATATTACAGGCTATAATCAAATCATGATTATATTTTCTCAATATTTAAGCCTTACTTCAATCAATCTCATGTCTATGCAAACTTTGTACAACAATTCATTATGTACAAATACATATATGCAAATTTCTCATTAGAAATATTTATTTGCACACCCTACAGGTCTTACTTCACTTTATGTGAGTAAATTTGCCTGGATTGCGTCATAATATTTTGGCCAAAAATCAAAATGTATGTCGATGATTCTCGACAAATCTAATACCATGATCCTTGCTATCTCATGTTAATTTATTGCATATGCAAACATTCAATATTTATTGTCGACAAAAATTTCAATAAATGATAATTTCCTCCCATATTGACATAACTTATAGAGATCTCTTTAAATTACATATTTTTTCAAATATGTTTATCATTTATAGGTACCTATATAGAATCACTTCAGGGATTCAATTATGATCAAATGTGTTATGTCTAACTTCTCTTGGGAGTCTCTTCAAGTACCGTTTTCATCACGGTTATCATTTTAATACTTTATAACATTAAGGTATCTCCATGAGTACCTCTAGATTTAACAACTTCAGGGCAAATCAAATGAACATTTACTAATAATTTCTATATTGTTCATTTACGCTTCAGGCGTTTTCAACTCATTCTATCTCAACTTTGAGTAATATTGATTTGCAGTTGGTATATATCATTTTGAACTATATTGTTCTTATACTTTGTGCAAGGATCATTTTTTAAAAATTATCATCGATCCCAACTGCTTCTCTCCCCCTGATCGAGAGAATTTTAAGAAATTGTGATATCTAATAATATTAATATACCTGTAGGGATTTCAGTATATCACAATGAATCAATATTTGTTTAAACTCATATATATTACATGACATTGAACTTCAGGTTCAATAACTTCAGTTTCAAGTTCAATACTTATGAACTTAATTCATTTCTAAGAATGAGTCATACGTGTATAATTAGAAATACATAAATTTACACATTTTGTAAATGCATGATCATATAATCTTATCACATCGATAAGAAACTATACAATAAAAATCTAATAATGGCTCAAGATTGTTAAAGAAATATAATTTAAATATTTTCTATGTGCAAATATATGCACATTCTTCTTTTGAGCCTTATAAATTAACAATGAGAAGAATCTTCTAGTTCTTCAACAAAATTTAGTCAAATTCTTTGACAATTTATTGCATATGATTGATCATGTCAAAATAATTCAATTCATGAACTTCAGGTTCACTATAATTTGTATTTCAATGAAACTTTCAAAATGTAATGTAAATTCATTACAACATAATCATTACAAGTTTCATTTTTATATACACGAATAATATAATTATATTATTCTCCAAAACATATACACTCTTCAGGAGTCACTATTATGTTTATCAAACTTTATATTTCTTCAGAAATCACTATCATCAATTCAATGATGTGTATAATGTAAAATGTATATGACAACTTCATCATGTTGTTATAATGGTCAAATAGATATAACCATAATATATCATTCATGTTTCCTGGTATCTTTTTAACAAGTCGTCTAATTTATTAATAGACTATTCATCAGTCTAATTATCATGACTTGATATATTATATATTTAAATGTACAACCAGTACATATAATAAGTCATCTCTTATTACTTTCATAACTAGATAAAAGTTATACATCTAGGTACATACAAAGATATTTTACTACTCAAAGTAGCAATTGTATGTAAGACTTCTTCAGGAAGCTTTTCAAATAATCATTTTGTGATTCTTTATCACTTTGATTATATTGGATCACTAACAAATGTTAGTAAGTTATATATTCACTTTTGGGAATATGCAAACTGAATTATATAGTAACTATATATATACATATCATGTACTAACAATAGTTTGAAACTATTGATTTCAATAAATAATAAAATATGTATATATTAATTTGCTTTTGGCATTGCCAATATATGTGAAATCTATATTCTTTGAAATAGAATTTCATGTCTATTCATTCTCTTTAGGGAATGATATTTAAATATTCTAAATGTACAATAAGTTTGTACAATTCACATTCTATTAAATAATCAAGTATACTTTTATCTTGACTATAAGTGTGTCCGTACTACAGGTACGCGACCACTATTATTCAATTCCACACATGATATATAGATTTCATGCACTTTGATTGTGTGTGGTATCTCATCTTTTGGTTATTTCCAATTTCTTCTGGAAATATTTGAGTAGCAAACAATGCCATTGATTATTTAAAATCATTACATTCACTTCGGGGAATGACGTTGAACAAGTAGAACATTATTATAAATTTCTTAAAAATTTATTACTTGTTCATATATAAAAAGAAATTACTCAGCAATTTCTTTAACAATATTTCAAAGAATATATGAATACAATTTTTGCATAATCTCCAAGATGTATGCAAAATTTGATCTTTAATATATGTCACATGCAATAATTTTCAACATTGCAAGCAATAACAGTGTATAATAACATGACTAATACAAACAATCTTTAAAAGTAGTTGACTTCAATTCGTATCATTCTCTGCAGGGAATGATGAACAATAAATACATGTCTCATGTATTTAAATAACATTAGTCATGCTCACTGTTATTCTTATACTTTGATGTTTCAATGCAATTTTCTTAATATTCTTTTTAGGTATTCAAAACCCACTATAAAATTGCATCAATAATAATCATTTTTAATGATTCTTTAGTTGTATTCACATAAATACAATCATTTTTTTTTTTACAAATATAAAACATTTACTTCTGGAAATGTTTGTCAAAATCTATATCGATATTAAATTACTTTTCATTGTCCTCAAAGAATACAAGAACATATATATAAATATGTATTCATCTCTTTCATTATATATCCATCAACTATATAATGGATATTACGTTTGCATAATCTTCAGGATATATGCAAGATTTTATTGAGGACGCATAATCATCAGGATATATGCAATATTTTATCGAGGATGCATAATCTTCAGGATATATGCAATATTTTATCGATGATGCATAATCTTTAAGATATATGCAATATTTTATCGAGAATACATAATCTTCAGGATATATGTATAATTTATATAGATTTTCTTTATCATATCATAGGCAAACATATATTGTAAATATTATGAATGATAAAAACATAATATGTATATATATGAATCAATAATAAATATATAAAAACATATACATATATATATAATATATAGATATATATAGGTAAAAAGAAAAAAGAAAACCAAAGGATTCTTGAAATTGTTTTAGTCAGATAAGTATATATATAAATATATATTTAGTGTATCGTGACTTTGAAACAATTCAAGAATTTTAACAAAATACTTACATTGGGTCTTAGGCAGAGACTCATGCTTGAAGCTTGGGCAGAGATTCGTGCTGATAACGTGTTATAAAATAATATAAAATAATATAAAGTAGATGAGAAGAAAGAAGAAGATGAAGAGAGAAAGAGAAAGTGAATGAGAATTTCTAAGTTGTTTATTCCAATAGGGTGAACCCCTATTTATACAAATACAAGAGTGAGATATTAAGAAACTAAGAAAAAGGGAAACTAAGAAAAAGAGGAATATTGATTACAATTAATGGTAATAAATAAAAAATTTGGACATCCACATAATTATTAATATTTATAACAGTTATATTCTATTGTCAACCAAACAAAATAATCTTCATAACATAATTGCACGTACCCAAACACATTAATGTTGCTTTACTAGGTTTATAATTTCCTTCATCACTCTCCAGCAATGTTGAAACCAGCATACCAAACGGCCCCGGAATGCTCAAGACCTAAATCAAAATCCCTAAACAATGGGTCGGTGAAATCTCTTCTCTTCGATCCCGTTGATCTAACAAAGGTTAGGGCTCTTTCTTTCTCTCTCTATTTCTCGTTTATTGAGTTCGTTATCTTCAATTTCGGATTTTCTCCTTTTAGAATTTCTGGGCGAAAGTTCTATGTTTTCACTACAATAGTTTTGGAATTAGAGAAATTTATGTTTTCTCGGTTTATGTTAATTAGACTCAAGCCTAGCATAAATTAAAAGTCTGGGTTCTTTGTGTTTAGAGGTTCTGCTGTTACTTGTTTTGATTTTGTTGTTAGAAAGGGAAAGAAAAGAAAAAACACATTTAGGATTTTGAGGGAAAAGCTCAAAATTCTGAAGCTGTTTCCCTGGCATTGACACCTAAAATAGGGGCTTAGTGTAATATTTCTGATCTGTATATAGCTTGGTTTGAAAATACTGTAGCTTTTGTGGTTTCGTATATACATCAGTGCTTCTTTCCAAGTAAGTATATTTATTTGAAGCTGAAGTTTTGAATCTTGCTTAGTTTGGGGGTCTGGATTTAGTGTGTATTGTTAGGACTCAGTTTCAGTATTTGGGTGGTCATTTGTTTTCAATTTTTGTTTAACTGGATTGGCTTTTGAGGTTCTGACAATTCCTTTTTGACTTCTTCATAAAATGGAGGTACTTTAATTATCATTATTATTATCAATTTTTTTTTTGAAACAAATAAGAAGAATTTATTCTATCAACCACCAACCCATACAAACCAGCTACCTAAGTAGCAAAAACAAAATAAAAAAGAGTTAATCAAAGTGATTACATAAGCCTCTCGCCTTCCAAGCTTAGGAAACAAAGCACCTTTCAATCTAGCTTTAATAGCCAATTTAACATTAGCACTAATGACCTTCACAACACTACAAGTGAGATAAAAAAAATACATCTATTTCGATTACACCACACAAAATAGATAGTTGCAGCTAATTGTAGCATTAAAAAGCTGCTCAACTAGACAATTTCGAAGCAAGGCACACCAATCAATCCAAGCTTCAAAAGAGGCAGGCCAAGAGAAACGACCAAACCAACTTTGAATCTCGATAATCACCTTTCTTGTAAAACTGCAACCAAAAAAGAGGTGTTGATGGGTTTCAATCTTTGCCTCACACACAGGGCAGCAAAGAGACAGAATCATTAAAACTTTGCTGAGATGATCTCTTGTTAAGAGATGATTGTTAACGACTTGCCAAGCAATAAAACGATACTTTGGGATACAAAGCCTATTCCACACAACCTTAGTATAGCAAACTTTAACAGCAGTAATGAGAGAAAGGTAAAAAGTTTTTACCTTAAAATTTCCTTTCCTTCCAGCAGCTACCAAATCCTGAAAATCAATAGTATTTCTAAGCTTGAGAAGCTTCTTGAAATACCAACTATAATCCTACTTAGCGATGAATCTCCAAAAGTTCTGCCCCTTTAAGTAAATGGTATTGATCCACTTTACCCAAAGGCATCTTGTTTAGAGGAGATAGCCCAAAGGCAATCATTATCATTATTTTTTTTTTTGCAATAATTGGTCTGGTTTTTCAAACATGGTAGCCAACTCATTGTATAATGATGTTATGAGCTTTTTTTTTCTTTACGTAAAATATATTTCTGAGCATTTCATTTACCAAAGTGGGAATTTCAGATTTATTTTAATGTTGGAAGTTTGTGAAATGTTGGTAGTTGTTTTACAGTGATATCTAGTCTTTGACAGTGCTAGAATTAGTTTTTTATTTTTTTTTATTTTTATTTTTTTATTTTTTTATTTTTTTTATTTTAAGAAATAGCAATTAATCTTTTTTTTTTTCTTACAATTGGGTCGGTTTATAAAGGGAAATTTCACTATTTGATCTTAATAAAACACCTCATATCAAAATTTATACCTTCTACTAATTTGTACAAAACAATTCCACTATTACTCATTTCTACCCAAAATACCCCTCAAATTTAATTTTCCTATTCTCTCTCTCTTTCCGTCTTTCCCTCTCTTTCCCTCTCTCTCTCTATCGTTCCCCCTCTCTCTTTGTCGTTCCCTCTTCGACGACGACCCAACGACCACCCGTCGCACCACCACGACCACGACCCCACTCCAGCCATCCACCCACGACCCCGACCCATCCCTCTTTTTCTCTTTCTCTCTCTCTCTTGGTGGGTAGCGAAATCGACCCGTGCCTGTCGAAACCACCACGAACCACCACCAACTACCACGAACCGTCGCCGCCACCACTACCCGTGGTCGTCGACACCGAACAGAGGCCATCACCACCACCACGAGCAGGACCCGTTGCCACCACCACGAATTGCATTCAAAGGTAAGGTTTTTTTTTTGAAAAAAAATATATTTTTCATAGTTTTGGATGCCAATTATTGCATGTTGTTGAGATTAGGGGATTTTTTTTTATAGATTTTGTGCTCTTTAGGTTGTAGATGTTGGTGTTTCAATGGTATCTGTGATTGTTACAGAGTTATCGATGACATGTCGATAGAATATCGATAGGATGTCGATAGAATTGGTGTTTGTTTACATTGCATTGCAATTATTGTATGTCGTTAGGATGTCGATAGCATATCGATAGGATGTCGATAGAATTTGTGTCTGTTTGCATTGTATTGCTGTTATTGTATGTCGATAGAATATCGTGTGTATGTCGATAGGATGTCGATTGAGGGTTTAGCTTATTTTTTTCCCTTAATTGTCGACAGCTTGTCGACAGTATGTCGATGTGTTGTCGACAAGATTAGGATGTTGCTTTTAAGTGTATTATCGAGTGCATATCGTCAGGATGTCGATATTATGTCGACATGTTGTGAAATTGTTGTCCTCTTGAAATTGTCAATATGTTGTCGACATGTTTTAATTTATATTGATTTGTTATTTATTTTTTGGCAGTAATATTGATTTGTTATTTATTTTTTCAGATGGCTCCTAGACTCATAATTCTAAAAGTTGCCAAAACGGCTTTCCTTCGTCGTGTTATTCAAGTTGTACTCCTCAAACCGAGACTTGATTTTCGCAAAAGTTCCAGTGCCTCTGTATGTCACGCGGCCAGTAAAATGCTCCGATGCTGGAAGAATTATGAGTTTGGGAGCCATCTGAAAAACTAAAAACTAAAAAAATGTTAATGTCAAAAAATTTAAAAAAAATGGTCGACAAAATATCGACATCCTGTCGATATTCTGTCGACATTATCAAACAGTAAGCAAGAACATAATTTGTTCGACAGCATATCGACATACCATCGATATGCTGTCGACATTCCAATAAAATCAACCCAACACAACATCACACAATATTATCGACATTGTGTCGACATTGTGTCGACATGGAGTCGATATATCACATAGAAATTAACAGCATAAAGTGTCGATAACATATCGACATACAATCGACATGTTGTCGACAATAAATTAAAACAATAAATTTACATTGTGTCGACAACATATCGACATACAATCGACATATGGTCGACAAAATGAATTTAAACACTAAATCCAGTTCAAAAAAATTTCACTCAACATCTGTCGACATTCTATCGACACACTATCGACATCCTATCGATACACTTTAACACACAGAAATTTCTAAAGGTCATTTTGTCGATATCCTATCGATATCTCATCGATAACATTGTTTTTTGGTCGTGGATCGTCGTGGATCAATGTGGAACTGTGTGGGTCGTCGTGGGTGGTTTGGTCGCGTCGTGGGGGTGAGTCGTCGTCCTCAGTTGCGTCTGTGGGTTTAGTCGTGGGGTGGGTTTAGTCGTCGTCGTGGGGTCGCGTCTGTGGGTGGGTCGTCGTCGTCGACGTCTGGGTTTAGTCGTGGGGGTGGGTCGGTTGAGATATTAGTGTGGTGTGGGGGGTGGGTCGGTTGACAGAGAGGAAGAAGAGAGAAGGACGAAGAGAGAGAGTGAGAAGAGTAAGAGTTAAGGAGGAAAAATTAAAATAAAAGGGTATTTTGGGTAGTTTTGGAAAATAATGGAATTAATTTGTATAAATTAGTGGAGGGTATAAATTTTGAAATGGGGTATTTTATTAGGGTCAATTAATGAAATTTCCCTTTATAAATGGGTCGGGTTTGACTCGTCCCGGTTTAAGAACCCTGACGGGTCGAACTGGTCAAAACACTAACGGAGCGGGACTGACCAGCCCTATTTGCTATCCCTACAGCTAATAGGGTTGAAACTTTGTCTTGAGTTTTCTCAAGTGATTCTTTCTCTTTTTCAATTATTTATTTAGTTATTTATTTATTTATTTTTGTATAAAGGGGTATGATTTACCTATTATCCAATTCTCTTTTCTTTTTCCTTCTTTTTAATAATAGCTAGGTTTTATAGTGTTTAGTTCTAAGATTTAGAAATTGTGTGTATTATTACCATTTGAAACGTTACAATATGAATATATGTGTTAATAATGAATCATACCAGATTTTGTTCTAATAATCTGAATAGAAAGATTTGGTGTAAGGACCAGGGCCAAAGAAAGTTTCATAATTTTCTGATTTTGGTTCAATAAAAAAAAATTTCTGTTTCTTTCATGTGAATCCCATTTGTTTGTATTTGTTCCTTCATATTTTTTGTTTCATTACTGTACTGTGTTTAAGTTTGGGATGATTCTATATCTTGGTGTTGATGAAGTGTTTGGTAACATTGTGAAACTTCTCTCCAAATAAAATCTAATTTATGGTTTTTCTAGGCAATTTGAATTGTAATTATTTTCAGTTTGCAGGATTTGGAACAAAGAAAATTATATCTATTTCTATTTTTTTTTAAATTTTGTTATTGTCAATCAATATACTCCTTTTGTTTCTATTTTTTGAAATTATATTTTTATGTTCTTAGTTGTAATTGTGTGAAATCAGTGTTCATAGTGCTAGGATTTCCAAAGGCCTAATTGGATTTAAATCGGCTTTGGTTTGTGTCTCCTTCAAACTAGAAGTTTAATTTATGAGGCACAATTTGCAGTGGCTGCTATTTGTTGGAGATCAAATTATCCAAACTGGACTTTGATGTCTTTGTTTGCTTGTTTTCTCTTTCTAGATATGTTCATTTTCTGAGTTATTACATGACTTGTGTTAGTTGTTGGTTTTAATCTTTTGATGAGGTTTTGGTCTCAAATTTTATTTATCACTTGGAAATGTTTAATACTGCAGTCGTTATTGTTTTAATTCAATCTGGATGAAAGTTTTGTCTTATTAAATATACAAAGATAATGAGTATCGTTTTGGTACACAATTTGTGCTAGGCTTCTGCTAACTTTTTTTTCCCTCTCTCCACAGGGGTTAAGCAGTTTTTGGAGTGGTAAAGTGACAAGCATTTGATCGGAATTTGGTGCTGGTACTCATAAGAAGAAATATCAGATAAGTATTTGTAGTGTGTCACAATGTCGGTGACAGCAGGTGTTAGTGATACTGTGATTGCTGTCAGGGATAAGCTTAGAGGTAAAATCGGTCAAACTAAAGTTAAGAGGTATTGGCCTGGTAAAGCTCCTGAGTGGGCAGATGACGCCGAAGAAGAGGGAGATATTAGAATGTCCAAGGCAGCTGCCTTGGAGAAAGCTTTTCCAACACAAGAATATTCTGAAACTGTGAGGAAAGATGATCCCAGGCTGCGTCGTTTGGCTGAAAGTAGGATAGATAATCGCGAGGAAGTGAGAGCTGACCATAGGCGTATTCGGCAAGCAGAGATTGTTTCTACAATTGAAGAGGAAGCCAAAAGACAGGAAGGTTTGGATGCAGAGGAAGATGATGCAGATGCTTTAGAGGAAAGAAGGCGGAGGATTAAGGAGAGACTGCGTCAAAGGGAGCAAGAAGAAGCTCCACTTCTCCAATCAGAAGATGAGGAAGAAGTAGAGGAAGAGGAGGAAGAAGAGTCCGAGTATGAGACTGATTCAGATGACGAGCCCACTGGTATAGCAATGCTTAAACCTGTCTTTGTGCCCAAGTCAGAGAGGGATACTGTTGCAGAGCGTGAGCGTCTTGAGGCTGAAGAGCTGGCTGTTGAAGAGCTTAAGAAAAAGAAATTGGAGGAGAGGAAAAGAGAGACGAAAAAGATTGTGGTTGAGGAAATCAGGAAGGATGAAGAAATCCAGAAGAGTTTAGAACAGGAGGCAAATATTGCGGATATTGATACTGATGATGAAATTAACGAGGCTGAAGAGTATGAAGCTTGGAAGGTTAGGGAAATAGCCAGGATCAAGAGGGATAGGGAAGAGCGCGAAGCAATGTTAAGGGAGAAGGAAGAAATTGAGAGGGTGAGAAACATGACGGAGGAAGAAAGAAGAGAGTGGGAGAGGAAGAATCCCAAAGCTCCTCCCAAGTCAAAGCAAAAGTGGAGATTTATGCAGAAATATTTCCACAAGGGAGCTTTCTTTCAATCAGAGTCTGATGATCATACTGCTACTGCTGGACCAGATGGTATCTACACTCGTGATTACTCTGCTCCAACTGGAGAAGATAAGATGGACAAGACTATATTGCCTAAAGTCATGCAGGTCAAGCATTTCGGTCGTAGTGGAAGGACAAAATGGACACATCTTGTCAATGAGGATACTACTGACTGGAACAACCCGTAAGTTCTCGAGTCTCTCAGGATTGATAATTTCTTCTCTTTCCTTTTTCTTATTAAAATTATTTAGAAACTACAAGTTATAAGGTTCTTGTTCTTCTTTGAATGTGTCATTACATGCATTGGAATTTGGCTTTCTTTCTTTCCTTCCTTTCTCTCTTTGATGAAAGGAGGACTAGGAGGAAACCAAACCGAAGTCTCATTCTAATTTTCATCTCTTAGATTCTTTTGTTGTTTTTCCCTTGATTTTGTTTAAGATTTTCTTGCATACTTTTTGTTTCTTGTTCGCACTTGCAAGTGTGTTATTATATCCTTTGCTGGGCAAAATTCAGACATGCACTGTTCACCAGCAAATCCAATGTGCTTCATGCTTACATTATATACTCAAGGAATGAAAGTAAATGATTTGAACAACATAAAATAGAATGTCTTATAGAATTATTGTATGTTAGCACACTCATGTAACTTAGCTTGTTTATCCTTAAATATAATTACACTTGAAGATTATGTCATTTGCATACATACACTTTTCTAGGTACTAATATGGATTGGTACTACTGTCAACCATTGCATTTGTCTTGTCAGTTAACTAGGAGATATTAAGTTGTTTTGTTGGAGAAGTGATCAAATAAAAATCATTCTAAATGTTTTGTAAATTTTTTTTCTCTCTTCAATGAATCTTCTTGTAGTCGATTGCATGACATATCTTTTGCTTTTTCTTCATTTTGACTCAAATCTATGAAAGCTTAGTGTTCTTTTAGGGATCACAAAATCGACCCTTAATCTGAGTTTGTGAATATTCTGCAGATGGACATACAACGATCCTCTTCGAGCAAAGTACAACGCGAAAATGGCCGGAATGAACGCACCAATAGCTAAACCTAAAGGAAGCAAGAAATTGAAAGACTGGGAAACTCGTTGAAATATATGCAAATGACACCTTAGACAGTTTTGTATTTTATTTTTACCTTTAATATTTAGTTATGTTAGTTAAGCTCATATTGTAACATATAGCAAAGTTTATTATTGTAATTTTCATTGAAGGGGTTCGAACTTCCAAATTTGCTTTTTTTTTTTAATATCTTGAATTGAAAAGCAGAGCTAAATGTACATATGGCTTTGAATTCTGTCTTAGTTGGTGTCAAATTCCTTTATGTTATATCGGATGGTTGTGGGTGGAAAAGAATTGCCCAACCAAATCTCATTTGGGAGGAAAATGCAAATTGGCTAACCAAAATAAACCATTTGAAAGTGATTTTTTTTTACCAACTTTTCACAAAATAGTACTCCAATTCAGTTATGTCATTTGACTAGTACTAAAAACATCATAATCCATTACAAAAGAAAAGTTTAAGTTTTGTGCATTATTATTTTATGCACGTAACTAACAATAAATAGTGTAAGGAGACCTATGTTTACACCGGAATAAGTTGAGGAATATTTATTTTTTGTATTCATTAATAAAAAATTACTCTCATATTATATTTCATTGAAATGTATTCACTTTTTTGAGTGTGTTATTTAATATATCCTCACCCTTTACTTTAGTGTAGTATATAATTTACATTAACCTAAGAGTATAATGGACAAATTATCTATAAAAGTGTGTATATTTTAAAATATGTAAAAATGAAGGTAAAAATTAAAATAAATAAAATAAAATGTGTATATAATTTTCTCAAATTTATAAGTACACTCCATTTTATTTACATATATATTATTTTTATAAATACACCATTTTTTATTACTAAATTGGGTTTCTGTTAAAAGAAAATACACCTTATATAATAAGTGTAAATCTTTCTCTCTTTTTTTCCTTTTTTTATTTTCAGTTCTGACTTTTTTTTTTCTTCTTTTGTATTCTTTCTTTTTTTTTTTTGAATAATTATTACTTTTGGAGATGAAAATATGCATACTTGCATATACTTCACGAGATTTTTTTAAATTATTATTATTAACAATCAATTAATATCTTTATATACATAACATATTGTATGAAAAATAAGGACTATGTTCTTCAAAAAAAAAAAAAAAAAACAGATGAGGATTGAATAGTATGACCAAACAATGGAGTAAATGAATGAAAAGCATAACCAAATAATGGAGTAAATAAATGAAATCTCATACATATATATATATATACTAGCAAAAAGCTACGTGCAAGGCACGTATACTAAATTTTATGTTAATTTTTTTCTATGTTATTTGAAAGTTATACAATTAAAAATTAAAGAAAAAATATTATTAGTTATTAGGTGAGATTATTATTATGTGTATAGGAAGAAATCACAAATTAATTAATCTTATAATCTTAACTTTAATCAAATAGGGTTCTAGATATATGAACAATAAATAATCACGTAAAAATAAAAAATAATTATTTGAATAAAGAATTCAATATACACAGTTATATATATGAATCCCATTATTCAAAAATAATTATTCAATATATGAACAATAATTTGTCATGCTATATGTTTCCTAATAAAGAAATTCACCTCCTCATAGTCAAAAATAAATAATACATGTAATACAAATCTTTTTAATGGAGTACCTAAAAGAAACAAAACTTCAGTTACCATAATCGGAAAAGGTTTAAGTGAACTAAATAATAACTAAGGAAGATCTAAATTACAAAATAAAAATAACATGCCTATATGAGTATGATTTTTTTGCTATATGAGCATGATTGATCTAAGAGAAAATAGATAAACATATAAACATATAAATATACTTAATATTAATTTTGACAAAGAAACAATTCAATTATAAACAATTCTAAATATCAGATTGACAATTTTAACACACTAATTACTCAATAAATAACCATAATGTATACATCATGATAATTTTATTTTATTTGATATCAAATGATAGAGATTATTGAGGTTTTCAACCATGGAAAATACACTATGATCAAAAAGTAATGTTCATTAATTGTATATTTCAAAGAAACCCTAATTTTCATGAATGTCCCTAATAAGATATAAACAATAAAGTTGTAAATTAAAAAAAAAAGTAGAAAAATTTCAGTTAATATAAGAAATAGAACAAATTGAAGATTTATATAATACTTTAATTTGAACTCTTAGAGGCCATTAGCGAAGGGGCAAAACTCGTTAGATCCCCTAGTAGGACACTACCTTAATGGTCTGAACACAAAAATTGTAGAAATTAGCATCATCAACAAAAGGAAAATTAAAGGGAAAAGACTTAATAATTACGTGACAAATAATTATTAATTGAATTAAAAAATTAAGATTATAAGATTAATTCAAATTATTGTTTATATATTGATTCTAGAATGAGTAAAATTAAGATTATAAGATTAATTGAATTAAACTTTTTGATATTAACAAAATTGTTGCTTTAATTTTTCATCACGCTGGAAACATATTGTTTTAGCTCTATTAGACAACCATATTTTTTTTTTTTTTTTTTTATAATTGAAAGATGTGATGTTTGAGTAATTACATGTATCGTGTAATTGAAGATTTGATGTTGAGTCATTTTTTTGTTTTTATTTAATGATGTTTTTTTTTTGATTTAATGAGATTTATTTTATTATATATAAATAAAAAGTGACCCATGAATTTCTCATAAACTATTTTATTTTTAATAATAACCCATTTTATTTTTAATATAAATAAGAAGTCACCCATGAATTTCTCATAAACCAAGAATTCGGTTATATAGGCACACTTTATATAGAATAGATATATATATATATCATAGATTCATATGAAAAGAAATACAAAGAATTTAGAGACTTTACAATTTAAGGAAATAATTAAAAATATAATTTTTTTATGCTTACATCAAATGTTCTCCATTGATGAAATCTCAATTGTTTTCTTTCATTAGTGATTTCTTTGTTTAGGACTTGAAGGAAGGAGATACTTAATTTTAATTTTAGGGTGTCTATATATTTGGTACCTTGTATTTTTAATAAAGTTTATTTGGTACTCTGTATTTTAAAATCATACATATTTAGTACCCTAAATTCAAATTTTTTTGATAAAATTTAATCAATACTATCAATAGTTCAAAATTTTATGAATTCTGAATTCAAATTTATTTATTTGATTACATATAACTGAGAACTGTTTGGTTCAATTAATAAAACTGTATTAATTAAATTTTATTTTAGAGTACTAAATATGTACAATTTAAAAATATGAGGTACCGATTGAGTATTATTGAAAACATAAGGTACTAAATATGTTTTTCATAAAAATACAAGGTACTAAATGAGTATATTCCCTTAATTTTATAAGCAAATGGAATGGAATTATTAAAATTGAAAGTTAAAATAAACTAATCATTTTTTTTGGCTGAAATCCTTAATTATTTTAAATATGCAAATGATAGAAAGCTAAAACATGGATGAACTCATATATTATGCATGGTCAAATATATACAAGATTATATAAGAAAAATTTTCTCTCTAAAACAGAAAATGGAAAAAGTTATTAAGATATAATAAATTAAAAATTATAACAATAAATGTTGCTGCCCAGGATCGAACTGGGGACCTTTAGTGTGTAAGACTAACGTGATAACCACTACACCACAGCAACTTCTTGTTTGACTTTACATTCATTAAATTAACAATCGTTTTAATAATTATCAATATTAAACCAAAATGACTTTTAAAAATGTCATTTTTCTTAAACTTCTTCTTCTTTATTCAAGGGAACACTCCATAATAGAACAAAGAAATTTTTTTAAAATAAAAAAATTAAGCAATATAAGATCATGATCATTATGCACATGTTTGTATTCCATAGGTAAACACCTAACCTCCCACTTGTTCTTTTTCTTTTTTCTTTATTTGTAGTCAAATTCTTATTGCCAACAACTCCTGGGCATTCAAATATAATTGTATATAAAATTGTTGGTAATAAGAACCTTTTTGAGATATATTTTTAGAATTTTCTTTTATAAAAATTTTCTTGGTAAGATATGTCTTCATTTATGTGCCTTGTGCTTGTAGTAGTTGTAAGAAGACCCGTGAAGAGTACTTTAACATAATATTATACCATATTTATATAAAATATAATAATAAACACTTTTATATATTTAATACAAAATCATAAAAATAATTATGCATCATTTACTTTAAATACTAGATATGTTTTAGAAAGCAAATTTTGTTGTATATAAACACTCACTAATTCTTATTAGACAGTTGGAAAGTTTAGCTAGACACTTCTAAAATTGGTCAGATTTCTGGCCCCATCTATTTTTCTTTTTCTTTTATTTTATTTAATCAGCTTTATTCAGTTTATTTATTTATTTATTATCTGGAATTGTTGAGAAGTGTTGATAGGATTGAAGAGAACACCATTAATAAAATAAATTCAGTGCATCCAAATCCAAAACATTAATACTTATAACTAATATTGAATTTCAATCATATATATAAATATATATATATATCTCCCACTCATGTCCACTTACCATACACATATACAATTCATATATTAATTATATATATTCATCAACTTAAATAATAAATTAAAATTAATTAACTAAACATACTTTGACTAATAACCAAATGTAAACACCATGAAACTTCCATATCTTTTTCCTATCAAACAAAATATATTGATAGCCCTTCACAAAAGAAACATCACTTTACATAAAGTCTCAGACCTGAATTTTAGTTGGTTATAGAAAAAAAAAAATAGACTTTTATTTAAAAAATGTGGTATATATTTTTTAAAATTGGTAAAAAAAGAAATATGTAATTTTAAAAAGGTGATAATTTTTTTTTAACTTTTAGGTTAAGTAGGTCCTAGACACAAACTTAAATCTATATTCAGAACCAAACTTGTATAAAGTATTGTTATTAAACATCAGTAGTATTTAATATTATCACAAGATAATGTCCTACATTAATTTTCTATAATAATTATTACTTAATTTAAAAATATATTAAACCTAATATACTAGTACTTAATTATAAATTCCAATAAAAATATGACAACTCAGTACTATATACTAATATATACCTTTTAACATTTATCTTTTATATATTTTATATTTAATTATGTGAAGTCCACCTTCCTTGGTAAGTTGCTATGTACTAGTACTTTTCTTATAATAATATATATATATATATATATATATATATGTTGAATATATATATATAGGTCATAGTTATAAGCTTTGGTTGTTATTTTATGTATATGGCTAAGAATAATGAAGTTGTTAGTAGTAACACAACAAGTTGTTGTACTACTTCTTCTTCTTGCTCTACTATATTAGCAGGTAGGGTTAAAAGTAGTCCAGCTCCATTTCTGTCCAAGACTTATGATTTGCTTGAGCTACAAGAAAGAACCAGAGCCGTTGGATCAAATGATGATCATGATAATAATAATAATGGATCAATAATTTCATGGAGTGAAGAAGGAGATGGATTCATAGTATGGTCTCCACCTGAATTTTCTGAGCTATTACTTCCTAAGTATTTCAAACACAACAATTTCTCAAGCTTCATTCGCCAGCTCAATACCTATGTGAGTCATCATATATACATTTATATATATATTTTTTAACATTTTAGTGATTTTTGGCAAAATTGATCATTTTCTTTATGTTCATAATTGGCATATAACAATGCTTTTTTAAAAAAAAATAAAAATAAAAATAAAATAATAATTCTGTACATAATAATCTTTTCTAAATAATATATTTAGTATATATATGTTCGGTTGAGTAATAATTAGTTCAAAAATTAAGAAGATGGAGTTTTTCTCCTTTAAAAAACAAAGTATGGATTTTTCCTCTTACTAAAAAAAAATAATTAATTAACATAATTAAACTCTATTTTTTTTAATCAAAATAAATAATATTACATTTCAATAACGTGTTGTTTCTCCTAATTTGATAAAATAAATTTGAAATTAATAGTATATTCAGTATTAAATTTAATTATGCACAGCCATTAATGGAAGATATATAATACATTTATATATATATATGAAATTATATAGGGTTTTATTTTATATAAATAATTGTCAAAACAATAAAAACATGATCATTTCTGAAAAAGATATAAAAAAATATATTTTCAAAAAAACATGCATGGAATTAAGAATTAATAATAGTCGGTGGTCAATATTGTTGTGCTCATCACATGAAAAAGTTTGTACTGCTTAATATATTATCTATATATATAGGAATATTTTACCTCACCCAATTTGAATATTAATATAGCCACTATTTGACAAGTTTTTTTTCCTTTTTGAAAAGTGCACTATTTGACAAGTTAAGAGAATAGTAATATACATAGATCATGTAAATTAATATATAACTAAATATTAATAAAAAAAAAAAACAAATTGGGTGTGTGTATGAACTGAAGTTAGGAATGTCAATGATAAAACTCAATGACCTTTAATTCTTTTTTGCTATAGCTAGACAAAAAAGACCATCTACCAAATTAAGTTAATTAACAAGCTATAGAATTTTCTGTATTATATTTAGATATATATATGGATCATTTTTTAATAGGTATTACCCATTGATCATTGATGGTTACTAAATAATTTAACTATAAATATTAATTTTAAAAATATTAAATTATTAAATGTTAATCCAATAACAAATAATAAAAGAGAAATTTAAATTTCTATACTTAATATATCTATTTAAATAAAAAAAATATCACTTTTTATATTATATTAAAAATATGTTTATATACAAAATATTTTACTCAAATTCAATTTTTTTTATCGAAAAACTTTTTTCTCTTAATTTTTTTTTCAGTTGATGGAACAATCCCAACTCATATAATATAAAAATGAGAGATATTTTTAATTAGATAGAAAAACTAAGCATAAAAACTGAAATTTTCATAATATTACTCATAAATAGGTAATACCCATTAAAAGTACACCCATATATATATATTATATAAAATAAACCAAAAAGGTCAAAATTAGCAAAGTGTAACATTAATACATCATGTGCAACATTAACTTAATTTATGTGTGTTCACAAGTGTAAATTGAAACACTAAAAAATAAATGATAAAATTATAATAATTGCATACAAAGTATGCTTAAAAATAGTAACTCTCTAAATCATTTCAAGCTATAGGGATTCAAGAAAACTTCATCCAAGAGATGGGAATTCAAGCATGAAAAGTTCCAAAAAGGGTGCAAGCACTTGTTGGTGGAGATCACTCGAAAAAAATGCGAACCGAGCGTTTTTCCAGCCTTTCTTAAGGCCTCGTTCGAGGAGAACACCACAACCACCACCCAAAAACACAATCGGTTACAACTTATGGCCGAGGAGAACAAAAATCTAATGAAGGAGAAATTAGAATTGCAAACACAAATTGCACAATTCAAAGCATTAGAGGATAAGTTGTTGGATTGTCTTGCTCACTACATGGGGGACAATAAGTTTAAGGGCTTTTGTTAGTTTTGATTAATTATTAGGTTAACACACATTAAATTGGTGTTTTTGGTCAAGCAAAAAAAAGAATCGGTTATATACTTTTGTATTTTTGTTATTATTATATGTTATGATATGGTCAATTAAAGTTTATATTAAGCTATTCATTATGTCTTTTTTTATTTAAATTATTCTACCGCTAAATGGGTCCAAATTTTATTTTTTCTTTGTTATATAGTTGGACTATGGAATAAAACAAATTATACCGTTTTTGACAAGAGTTCAAATGGAATATTGATTGGAAATTTGGTTACAAAAGCATATTGTAATGTGGGTCAATTGATATTTTATTGGGCTAGCTATTTAGTGTAAATTTAACTATTTTATTTAGTATTATTTTATAAATATCTAAAAATTAAAAAAAAAAAATCTTGAATCTACAACATTTTTTATTTTTATTTTACAGATTTTCTTACATAAATAAGTATTGTTGTTTAATGTTGTTCTAACTAAAACTTTAAGCATAGACGGGTTAGACTTGTGCCTAAAACATATCTAGTCCAAGGCCTAATTTTTTTCAATTTAGAAATACATATTTTTTTACTGATTTTGAAAAATATTACATTTTTTTTAATTAAGGATTCAAATTTCTTTTTCCATGACCCACTAAATTGGAGGGTGTGCTATGTATTATTTTCTCATTTAATTTTATTTTAGGTAAATACTATTTTGGACCTTATATTTTACAAAAATTACGAATTAGACTATTTTTTTTTATTAAATAACAATTTAGACCCAGTGTTTTTTAAAATGGTACAAAATATACCTTGAACTCAATTTTCAGTAATTTATTTTTTCAATATAACAAACTTGAAGCTAATATCTAACACGAATATATGCAAAATATATATATATATATATATATATATAACCAACCTAGTAATAATAACTTCAGGTCAATTATTATTAAGTTTCTAAAATAACCGTAAAACAACAAAACAAAACAATTAAAAACAACAATGAAACAACAGTAAAAACTTAACACAATATACAGTATAAAAAATACATAGTATAAACAATTAAAAACAACAGTGAAAGTTGGTATAAACTTAACACAGTATATAGTATAAAAAATACATAGTATTTTTGAAAAAAAAAATTCCACCCACAGTAAAAAAGAAAAAAAAAATAAGAAATTTGAGTATGTGGTGTAAAAACAAAAAAAAAAAAGGAAATTTACAAAAATACTATAATTTGGGTTAACTTTTACAAAAATATTGTCACACGGAAAAGTTTTCAAAAATATTGTATTTTTATAAAATACCTGTAAAACACAGAACAGAATAACTCAAAACAACAGTAGAACAACTACAAAACACCAGAAAAACACCAATGAAAACTTAACACAGTATACTCAGGGTCGGCCCTGACTTTTAGTGGGCCATAGAAAAAAAAATTATTTTGGACCTTTATTTAAAAAAAAATATAGTATTTATCAAAATCAGTAAAAAAAATAGTATAATTTTAAAAGGTAAATATTTTTTTTGGGCCCCTGGGATAGGTGGGCCCTAGGCACAGGCCTAGCCCGCCTATGCCCAGGGCCGGGCCTGAGTATACTGCAGTATGAAACTTATAAAAAAACACAGTAAAAAATACCGTTTGGCAGTATTTTTGTAAAAAATTAGTAAAATTTAGTATACCATGTAAAATTTAAAAAAAAAAAAGAGAATAATTTGTATTGGGCCTCTACTATGTGAGGCCTGGCCCAAAATGAGCCCATGTAGACAAAATTCGAAATCAGGTCCGAAACCTTAAACCCCCAAATTTTGTCTGAGAACCAAAACCCTAAAACCTCCATTTCCATCTTCGAAATCCAAGCTCCATTTCACTGAAAAAATGAATTCGAAGCTCTTCTCCGAGATCCTTATTAGAAATGCGAGGTCGAGCAGATCCTACTACACCAACACGGCCAGCAAGGCCTCACTCTACTCCAGAATCAGTCCTCTCGGGAGTCCTACCACAAGCGTTGTGCCCGAGCTTGATGACTGGATTCAAAAGGGGAAAAGGGTTCGAGTCGGAGAGCTTCAGCGCATCATTCATGATCTTCGCAAGCGCCGGCGTTTTTCTCAGGCCCTAGAGGTACGACGAAACTTTTTTTTTTGTTGTTGGTTTCAATGGTTCTCTTGTTTGTGTTGATTATGAGTTTTTATAGTGGACAATTTGTAATATGTAAAAACTGAATCTTGTAGAATTTCTGTTCTAATCACCATTTTCTAAAACTACATTCACAGGAGTAAATTTTTGGAATCAACTTTCACAATACTAATACTATGCAGAGTGAAGATGGTAGCTGTAAATAGTATATATAGCTTTGGGCTTTGTTTGAATCTTCCATTTTACAGGGAATTTATTTAGAGAGAAGTAAAGAAGAAATGGATGAAAATGTTTTCCATAAATATGATTTATGTATTTGTAATATTTTAAATTTCATAAACTTAAATTACATTCAAGTTTTGATTTTTCTAAAAATAGAATTCAATTCAAACATGATTTTTTCCCCTCTTAAAATCCAAGGTGCAAACAAGTCCTTAGTACTTAGAGTAGAGATTTACAGGTTATGATGAAAAAGGTACATTTTCAGTTGGACTTATTAGAGTTATTTTATTTTGGAGATTTAACTTAGTCAAAAATATTCAGAGCTTCATTACATTGGGATGTGTATATGGGGACATGAAATAGATGATGGATAATTGATCAGAATACTGCAAATGATTCTTGGATTTTGCTTTTTGGCACTTAAATTTACTTAATTTCTTTATTGTGGTAGATCTCGGAATGGATGAATAAGAAGGGTGTTTGCGTTTTCTCACCTACTGAACATGCTGTGCAACTGGATCTGATTGGAAAAGTTCACGGGTTTGTTGCTGCAGAAAGTTATTTCGATAATCTGAAGGAGCAAGATCAGAATGATAAGACTTACGGCGCCCTTCTGAATTGCTATGTTCGACAGCGCCAAACTGATAAGTCACTCTCTCATCTACAGAAAATGAAAGAGAAGGGTTTTGCTTCTTCATCTCTTACTTACAACGATATCATGTGCTTGTATGTAAATATTGGTCAGCATGAGAAGGTCCCTGATGTTCTAGCAGAGATGAAGGATAATAATGTTTCTCCCGACAACTTCAGCTATAGAATTTGCATGAATTCTTACGGTGTAAGATCTGATATTGAAGGAATGGAAAGGGTTCTCAAGGAGATGGAGAGCCAACCCGAAATTACTATGGATTGGAACACTTATGCTGTGGCTGCTAATTTGTACATAAAAGCAGGCCAACCTGATAAAGCAACCAGTGCTTTAAAGAAATCAGAAGAGAAGCTAGATAAGAAAGATTCAAGTGGATACAACCAATTAATTTCACTTTACGCTAAACTGGAAAATAAGGAAGAGGTCTTGAGGGTATGGGAACTGCAAAAAAGTGCTTGTAAGAGGTGCATAAACAAGGACTATATTGTTATGTTAGAATCTTTCGTGAGGCTCGGTGAGCTCGAGGAAGCTGAGAAAGTATTGAAGGAGTGGGAGTCTTCAGAAAACAATTATGATTTTCGTGTACCAAACTGTCTCATTGTCGGTTATGCTGAAAAGGGAGAGTGTGAGAAAGCAGAGAAACTGCTTGAGGACCTTTTGGAGAAAGGAAAAATGACCAGCCCCAACAGTTGGAGCATTGTGGCTTTGAAATACCTGGAAAAGAAGGAGACAGAAAAAGCTTTGGAGTTGATAAAGGTAGCTATCTCACTTCACTCACTTCATTCGGAAGTAGTGTGGAAACTCAATCCTAGAGTGACCACAAAATTGTTTAGTCAGCTCGGTGAAAATGAGAGCCCGGAAGCAGTGAAAGAATTCGTGGACTTATTGAAGACCGTTGTCCCGGTTAACAGACATATGTATTATGCATTGTTAAAGGCACATATAAGAGATGGTAAAGAAGTAGATGCCATTTTGGAGGGCATGAAAAGTGACAAGATAGATGAAGATGAAGTAACAAAGAAAATCCTTGCCATGAGACAAAACTCAACTTGAAAAACCCTAGTTTGGCAAGGGTATTTACTAGTACCAACTAAATTGGTTAGAATCTTGAAATTTTTGAGGCAACATTTGTATGGATCAACCAAGGAATTTCAATTTTTGGTTTTATTAAGATTACAATTTTCGGTTGTTGGATGCAAATAATTTTTGTTTTTGTGTTTTCACTTGTGTTGTTCTATTGAATAATTTGTTAATATTAGAACTCAAAAGTTGTAATTTTTCTTCTTAGCTTTCTGCCTTCAAAACAGTTAATATATGTCACATTCGAAAGCTTCAAAAATGAGAATTTTCTCAAGTCAATTTCAAAGCAACTAATGATATTTTTTTGATAAAAATATTCAAAACATGAAAGTTGTATCACTTCACCTTACTTTTTCTAACACCATTAAGAATAAGAGAACATTATTATTAATGATTTGAATTACCCAAAAATTCACGATGAACACATCAAATTTCATTTCCTAACTGTAGGGCATACTTTGTCAAAGTCAAAGTTTTTCTATATACATATAATCACTGTCAAATTTTTCTTATATTTATATGTATAACATAGAATTATGTACATACTTGTGGGAGTTCCTATGCGTTTTTATTAGGTGCCGTTTGGTAACACTTTTTTAATCAGTTTTCTGTTTTTAAAAGTAGAAAAGTGAAAATATTTTTCAAAAACATGTTCTATAAAATTGTTTTTATTTTTCAATTTTATAATTAGAAATCAAAATTTTAAAAACAAAAAAAATCACTTTCAATAATTTTTTAAATAGTTTTTTTTCTTAATCAATCTTTTAGATTACAACCAGATCCGGACCCAAATCCCCTCCCTACAGCCCTGGCGCTAAACCCGACTTTTGACTTCAACCCGAATCCGACCCCGGACCTAGACCCGACTTAAATAAAATCAAAAAATAAAAATAAAAATGAAATTTACAGAACACACTTTTGTTTTCTATTTTTAAAATTGAAAAACAAAAGTGGTTACAGAACACATTTTTGTTTTTCAAAAATAAATTTTTTAAAAACAAAAATTTTACTTTCATTTTGTGATTAAAAAATTAAAAAATAAAAGTGTTACCAAACGGCGCCTAAAAAAATGTATTTTAGAATGTAATTATTATTTGTATGGGTGTACTTCATGAATTACTAAATATTTTTTGTATGATTTTATTTTTATTCCAATTTTTACAGCTTTTACAATTATTACGGAATTATCTTTTTAAAATTGTATTTTACAATATAATGAATAATACTTTTTTTTGCTTTTATAAGAAAATTGTAAAAAGTTTACTATAAGTGATTTTGGTGGCAAGAGGGATCGTTTAAAATTTTAATAAGTATACATTAGGGATGGTAATTAAACTTGTGGGTTCGGGTACTTGCAGATATTTGCCCCTAATGGGGTGGGGGCGGGGTTGAATTTCAGAAGCGGGAACGGGGTTGAATTTCAGAAGCGGGAACGTGTATGAGTTTAAATGTTCATATCCGAGTTGGGTTCGGAACGGGGCGAGAGAATAAATACTCTCCCGAAACACGTCCCAATATAATATATGTAAATATTTAATTTTTAAAATCTTAACTATTACAATTATAATAATTTTATGCTTTAGGTTTTTTATTATTACATTAATAAGACATTTCAGTTTTCATGAAAATATTTACGTTGATGCATATTAATAATCGCACTTAACAGATTTTAAAAAAATTACACTTAACTACTTATTTTTTATTGCCAATTTTGTATTTACTAACTTCATTTATTATACACACTAATTACACTTATCTTTTTGAATAAAAATCATAAGATTTATTAATTAATAAATTCGTTCAAAACAATAGAACGCACTTCAGAGGAACAGTCCTCCAGCTGAAGCACACGACCTGTAGAGAAACAAGAATCTCTTGCCAAGCAATAAGCTAACTTATTTGCAGACCGTTTTACAAAACACAAATTAACAAAAGATAAAGCCAAAAGCAAATTTCGAACATCTTGAACAATAAGACCAAAGTGTGAAGATATAAAAATACCACTCTGAATCGCTTAGACACACACCAAACTATCTGTTTCCAACATGACTCAATCCCACGAATGAGTAGCAATCCCTCTACCGTCTTGCTGTTATGGTATTTTTTAGTTGTTCCAATGTTTTAATTGTTCTACTGTTTTGTTGTTTTACAGTTGTTTTATAAAAAGATAGCATTTTTAGTAAAAAAATCTCGTGTAGCAGTAAAACTGTGAACTTTTACCTAAATTTCAGTATTTTTGTAAAAATTCCTATTATCATTACATACGATGTGTATTACAATAAATTTTATAAACAGTTATGTGATAATTTTTAAAATAAAAAAACTAATCATATTTATTCAAATAGAGACTCACTTATTTTTTTATGTGCTCATATAGTACTTGACTACTTGTTTAAACTTGAAAAAAAAAAGTACTAAGCAATGGAAAGTACAAGAGTGTGCTTCATAGGAGCTTGGTGAACAAGAAAGAGACTCGAATGTCATGGGCGGTGTTTTGTGCCCCTCCCCATCAAACGATGATCGGACCTTTGCCGGAGCTCATCGATGAACACAACTTGCCTAAGTTTTCTACCAAAACATATGCAGAGTATCGCCATTGCAAGTTCAACAAGCTTCCACAACAAAAGACTAAAACTAATGTTAATTAGTGTATGAGAGAGAGGCACACATATGAACTCATGTTGGGTCTCTTCTACCTTTCTAGTTTTCCTAATAAAATAAATCTCATGTAAGAATTTCAAGACTCACAAATATGTTATGTTTTGTGATCTGAAGGTTTTCTCTTCAGTACCTTTTATAACTTCTTTTGGAAGAAGAAAAGAAGTATGTTTAAGTTTGAATTAAGTTTTAAATAATAATGTTTCTATTACAATAATGGAAGGTTGTTTCAACATAATTTGTCTTTAATTTTAGTCAAAAAAGATCAAGAACCTAAGTTCACAATTAAGAATAGTACAATTACTATAAACTAATAAACTAACACAAAATCATCATATTGCTAGTATAGACTATAGAGCATTGATACTAAACTTGACATTTCATGCAATATTTATTTACACTAATAATAGTATAAAAAATCTCAATAGGCATCTCGAGCCACATGGCATCACATGAATGGTGGAAGATTACTGCTCGGGATGCCCATAGCAATAGCATTGTTCTAACGATATAGGGTGTTAGACACTAGGGTGCTTTTTATTATTATTTCTCTAAATATTATTTCTCTAAATATAAGGGGGGAAAGATCAGATGCATCAGAACCATCTCAAAACACAAAGATAAAACCAAGCTAGTAACTGAGATGTATCAAAATTTGGAGTTTACAAACATTAATAATATGGGATATAAAGCCATATCATAACATCAGAACACTATTTCAGAAAACTATGCAAACCAATTCTTAGAAACAGTGTCAAATGTCTCCTCAGACATTTTTATGACAATAAAAGATTTTACTCTGTCAGTGTAGATTTAAGCTCTCCATTGTCTTTAAGCTCCAGAATTATATCACAACCACCTATCAGTTCACCTTTGTAATACAGCTGAGGAAAAGTTGGCCAGTTCGAGAAGACTTTCAGTCCCTGTCTCACTTTCTCGTCGCTTAAAATATCAAAAGACCCGAAAGGCACACCCTCCTCCTTAAGGGCATTAACAACTTTGGAGCTGAAACCACATTTGGGAGCATCTGGTGTACCTTTCATGAAGAGCATTACTGGTGAAGAAGTAACCAATTTCTTTAACCGATCTTCAAGACTCTCTTTCTGGATGATCCCTTTCTCGGCTAACACTTTCCTGAGTTCCCCACTTTTCTGCATCTCTAATAAGATGTCTGATCCACCAATCAGTTCACCCTTAACATATATTTGAGGATAACTGGACCAGTTTGAATAAACCTTAAGCCCTTGACGGACTTCTTCATCGGAAAGAATGTCGAAAGATCCAAAATCCACCTTTTCTTGCTTGAGGATTTCAACTGCCTTATGACTGAAACCGCATTTGGGTTCATCAGGTTTTCCCTTTATAAACACCATAACTGGGCTTGAATTAACTATACTTTTGAGCCGAGAATTAAGGGTTGCACTCAAGCCAGTAGATTCCGAGATGCCACCCTTTCCAGTTCCAGCTTCAGCTTCTTTAACCATTTCGGATTCAGTTGACTGAATTCCATGGTCTCTAAAAACATCCTTTAGTTCACCACTTTCGTGCATTGCGATTACAATGTCACACCCACCAAGAAGCTCACCTTTGCAATAGAGCTGAGGAAAGGTTGGCCAGTTGGAGTACTTCTTTAACCCCTCACGAACTTCATTGTCTGACAGAATATCAAAGCTTCCAAAATTAATCTTCTCTTCCTTCAAGATGTCAACAACTTTTCGGCTAAATCCACACCTAGGCTCCTCTGGAGTTCCTTTTATGAATATCATAACTGTGTTAGAGTCAATCAACTGCTGCAACCGCTTATTCAAAGCATCATTAGTGCCAGTTTTTCCTTGGTTGCCAACATGGGAAGATCCATTATCTTTCGCAATATCTTTCACAGCTTCAAGAACAGTAGATCCTGCAGCCATCCCAAGGCTGGCAGGAGCAGCAGGTTCTCCAGGATGTATGAACCCAGCAACTTTAGCAACTTTATTGGCCAAACTAGATGGATCCGCACCCTCTAGTGTATCAAAAGTTTTACCATCCTAACAAAACAGAATATACAATGATATTAAACACCCTCCCCCTCCTCTACAATGAAGTAACACGCATTACAAGAACTAATATAGGTTATAGCTGAACAAAAAACAAAGAATTACAAAACAACAAAACAATAGGTTTAGCTTATCCGGATTCAATTTTTTCTTCTTCTTTTCTCACTTAACAGAATTCCAAAAAAATAAGTACTTTTGATCAAAAAAAAATTTGGGTAGATTCATCAAAAGTTGTGATTTTAAGTCCACAAAACCATTTATCAAAAAGGGTAAAACAAGTAACATGGATGTTATTCATGGAATATCTAAAGTCCCCCCCAAACACAGAAGGCGAATGAATCAAGACCTTTACTTTATCACACACCAGAATGTGAAAAACAAAAGTTGTATTTTTTAACAAAAACTATTATTTAAGTGAAAGAGCAGTAATTTATGTACCTAGGCAAATCAGCTAAATAAAGAAAGTGATACAATCCCAATCAAATCACTGTAATAATTAACAACAGCAACAAGATCAACCCATAGCCTTAGAACAACTCAAACTCCTAAATGCCCAAAACAAAACTCTGATTAACAGTACACAAAAACCATACCTTGGCGAAGACAAAGAATGGCACAGCCGAAATGGAATAAGCCTCAGAAATTTCAGCTTGCTGTTCAGCCTCAACCTAAAACATTCAAAGGAGATCAATCAACATCATTAAAAAAAAAGATTTCGTACCCAAATTGACAAAAAGAGGAAAAGAGAGAAACCCTTAAGAAATTAGCAAGAGGGAAATCGATGGCGAGGTGGGAGAAGACTTTGTCCATGTGCTTTGAAGCTTCACACCAGGAAGCCCAGAAATGGAGGATGACCGGAGCACCGGTACGGACAAGGTCGTCGAGCTCCTGCTTCGATTGAACATCTTTCACAGAACCACCCATGGATTCTAGAGAGAGAGAGAGAGAGAGAGAGAGAGGAGAGAGAGAGAATAGTGACTAGTGTAATGAGTTTGGTATTTCGGTGTTTTTGTGGTGATTTTCACTTTGGGCTTTAGGCCCATAATAATATTTGGGCCGTCAGCTGTTTATTCCTATAAGGTGAGGAATACCTTTTTTGTATCAATTAATCAAAAATATCCTCATATTATATTTCATTTAAATATACCCACTTTTATGAGTGGATTGCCTAATATACCACTGCCCTACACTTAAGTGTAGCACATGATTTATATTAATCTAATGGGTATAATAGGAAAATTATTTATAAAAGTGGGTATATTTTAAAGAATATAAAAAATAAAGGTAAAAATGAAAACAAATAAAGTAAAGTTAGTATACAATGTAATTTCCACTTAGAGTTAGGAATATACACATTTAGGACGCTGTATTTTTTAAAAAAAATATATTTGGTACCCTCTGTTTTTTATCAAATGGTACAGTCCCGTACGAACAACGACCACAATCCAAATTGGGCATCACCTACCCGACCTAATAGTCAATAGGGGTGTACGTCGATCGATTTAGTCGGGTTATACTATATTTTTATTATCCCAATATAAATATCGGGTTGCAAAAATTTAATCGTAACCCGCCCAATGAAAATTTAGAAAAAGTTCAACCCGCCCAATGATTTTGTCGGTTTGGTCCGGTTAACCCGTCCAAACCGTTCTTCATTTTTTTTTTTTGGGATTTTTTTAGGAATATACTAAATTATGTAACTTTTTACAAAAATGACATTTTTTTAAAATGAAAACAAAATGACGTGAGACGTCATTGTCTTCCCCACCATAATCTTCAACCAGAGAAACGGCTGAACCTAAAAGACTGGAATCACGCGCGTGATTCCTAACCTACAAACGAATCATATATAATCCTCAATCTTCATTTTAAACCTCATTCGAAACCAAGAACATACCTAGAAAAATATCGCACAGTCGCAAATCTCCACCACCAAAATATCGCACAGTCGCAGAAACCTCCATTGTCGACGAGCTCCATTGATGAAACCTTCTTAGCTTCAACCTTCAGCGAATTAGCAACGATTGCAAATCATAACATAATCGAACAACAAAAAAAAAACGATGAAATGAAAAAACTGAACATAAAACTTTTGAAATGAACAAATGAAATGGCTCTGCTCAGTCTACGTGATGATTGCGTGTTGTAGGTTGTATCAGCTCACCCTCACGTCAGTACGTCACGCGCCCACGCATACAAAGAGTGTGTGTTTTAAAAAATTGGGCCGAAAAAACCGGGATTACAAGCCCAATATACAAATCGTTAAAAATAGAAAATTACCATAAAAACGTCAACTATATATACGGAAACTTAACATAACAAAAATAATGTCATTTTTGAAAATAATTGCCAAAATAAGGTGGCCCATGAAAATTTCCCTTTTTTTTTTATAATTATTATTGTTAGTTTCTAGAATTCAAATAATAAAAGTTAAAAAAATAAAAATATATTATTTATATTTCAAGGTAAAAAATGCTATAGTTTAAATTAATTTTAAGAACTTTAATATAAGATAAATATAATTGAGTAAACATAAAATAATTGAATAAAATAATAAAAAAAAAAAGTGATAATATGGTATATAGTTTAAACTTTAACTTCAATATCCAAATACACTAAAAATTATTAACTATAAAATCTATGTTTTAAGTTAAAAATTAAAATGTCCAAACTTTAAATACAAAATAGTTTAACTAATAAATGTAATTTATATAATATAAGATGGCAAATTATGTAAAACCTCAATAATATTTGAGGAATTTAATACCTCATATGGATGTGAGCCTTTGGATTTGCAAAGGAAGTAAATTTTTGGTATCCAATGGTGAGTCTATATCCATATAAAAGTAAGGGTATATCTTTTTAGTAAACCTGCAACTTGATAGAATTGATCTCTCTATTGTACTAAAAATAATTTTTTTAAACTATTTAAGGTAAAAGCAAAGTGTTTCCCTAATCAAAATGTTAGGAAGCAAGTTTTTTTTGGAAAAATGTATTTTTAGGGATATGATTTTGTCCCGTAATGTACTTTCACGGAATGTATTCCGTGGTACATTAGATGGGTCTCAGGGTACATTAAATGAGTGTCAGGGTACGTTTCTACTTTTTAACCCTAATTACCCCTAGATCAATCTCAGCCGTCAGATCAAATAACTCCCTCATCTGACGGCTACCGTACATCACGAATTGTACACGGATTACAATCCGTGAAAGTACAATAACGGGACAAAATCATATCCCTGTATTTTTATTCTCTACTATTTTTTTATCAAGTATCCTCCAGCAATTTCATTTTTCTTTTGTTCCTTACAAAAAAAAAAAAAATCTTTTGTTGAATCATCTATCTCCACCAAAAGCAAGAAAAAATTATAATTTTTATTATAATATATTTATCCAACTAGACAATAAGTATTGATCAAAATATCATTAGAGATAAAATATCGACAACTGTTAGTTTAGCTCCCAATTTTTTTCAGGAATATTGGCGGTAAAAACCACTTGAATTATACGATTTGTAACACTTAACCATATAAACTGATTTTTTAACGGCTAAAATTCACATTTTATTTTGCTCTTTACACTTTCGTCCACAAAGCTCTGTTAAGTGCCAAGTAGGACATGCCATAGTGTACAAAATTTACACATAGCAAGTTTTTAGTGGTCCACGTAATATTAATTATTTAAATATTATAAAAAATCATTTAAAAATATATAAAATAAAACAATAATAAAAAAATATCTTTTTTTTTTTTAACTTTTTCTTATTTTCTTATTTTTTTTTCCTTTCTGTTTCTCTCCTAATCCTTAGATCTCTATGTTAATAATAAAAAAAAAATTGCGACAAAAGTCCCTAAAAAATTTATTATGATGCAGATTAATTCTCAACCTCGAAAAATAACGTCAATAGTCCTCATGTCACATTTTTTGTAAGCCCCTTAGTCCTAAATTTAACGGATCCGTTAAGTTTTTTATAATTACCACATGTTGAACCATTATTAGTCCAAATAATAATTTTAATAAAAAATAATTAAAAATTAAAAAATATTTTAAAATATAATTTTTTTCTTTTTCTTTTTCTTTTGTTTTTTCGTTTTTCTCCTTCGTCTTCTACCTCCAGCAGTCCACCCCCACCACCCCACATCATTTTCTTCCTCCACCCACACCACCCCAACTTTGTCTTCTTCCTCCAATCACACCCCGACCCCGATTCACCTCCATCTCAAGCCACACTCCGGTCCTCGAGTTAACCGGAGTTCCACCGCGCACGGTGGTTGCCTACCGTCGACGGCGAAGCTTGTAGAACCTATCAACAAGATCTAAAAGATCTTTACAAATAGAATACATTTTTAAAAGTCGTTTTACTCAATGGATCTCAAATACGACTAGACCAGACCCAAAACTTTTTACTGTAGGAGCTTTTTAACGGGGACTGAGCAGTGAAGGGAGCTACGGGAACCTCAGAGCTTGTGGTTTGAAACTCGACAAAAGCCATGGTGGCCTTGAGTCTAGAGAACGACGTCAAGGCCCATGGTGGCCTCCATTTTCGATGACGAGACTTCATCGGTGGTGAAAAAACATTGAGTCCCGAGATAGAGGGAGATTTGGGGCCTTGCAATTGGGGCCGGGACTTAAAGGTTTGTCTTTTCACACTTCTTCCATAGGTATGGGAGGATTGAGTTTGAGAAAAAAAAAAGTGAAGAAGAGGGGTCAAGTGTGGCTGGAGGTAGAAGAGGAAGGAGAAAAGAAAAAAAAATTATATTTTAAATATATTTTTAAATTTTCAATTATTTTTTATTGAAATTATTATTTGGACCAATAATTGTTCAACACGTTGCAATTATAAATAACTTAACAGATCCGTTAAATTTAGGACTAACGGGCTTATAAAAAATGTGACCTTAAGGACTATTGCTGCTATCTTTTGTGGTTGGGGACTAATCTGCATCATAGTGAACTTTTTAGGGACTTTTACCCCAAATTTCCCTAAAAAAAAATAAAAAAATCCTTCTCTCTCTCTAAACTTGAGCTTAGCTCCAATGGCGGTCATGGCTACTCTCAGCAAAGTTCTATTTTTTTGAGCTTCACTTCCGCCATTTCAATCCTCTATCTCCAAGAATTATCCCAAGCCCTTGTATGTTTTGTTTATACCCAAAGAAATAACGTCGCCAAACCCAAACTCTCTCGCACTCTCCCCCCGCCAATTCCCTACAGCTCTCTTCTCTCCAGTTTGTAAAGTTCGTGCCTTTTGCTTCTGGGAGAGACAAAATCCACTGAGACCGAAGAAAAAGGAGAAGTTGTTCTTAAAACTCAAGTTAAGGTTTTCTTTTCTAAAAAAAATACCCTATAATCCCTCTTTCCACACATTTTCTTTTCTTCTTCTTGGTTGTGGGAGACTCGCCATTAATGGCAGCGAGCTAACATTGGTTGTGAGAGGGGAGATTCGGTGAGTCACTAATAGTGGCGGAATAGAAAAACACAAGGGAGTGGAGATCTAGTTCTTCCTCAACTTTTCATGGTCGTTGAAGCTAGAAATAGCCCTCGTCTCCTATTGTGGGAGACTCGCTATTAATGGCAGTAAGATGGTGGTTCCTCGAGTTTTCATGGCCGATCGAAGAGGACGGCACGCTGACCACCGTTGACTATGTACGATGTTAGTGATGAAGGAGACAACGACTTGGCTGCTCCCCATTGTTGTGAATTGAGCTTTGAGAAATTAGGGTAAAAATGTGTGAAAAGAGGGATCTTTTCTTTGGGTATTGAAGAAGAAGAAGAAGAAACTAAAAAGAACAAGTAAAAAGTAAAATGTAATTTTTTAATTATTGTTTTATATTTTTTAAATGATTTTTTATAATATTTAAATAATTAACATTATGTAGACAACTAAAAATGTGCCATGTGTAAATTTTTACACTGTGGCATGTCCTACTTGGCACTTAACAGAGGCTTGTGGACAGAATTGTAAAGAGTAAAATAAAGTATGAGTTTGGTAGGTTTTGTCATCAAAAAATCAATTATGTAGTTAAGTGTTACAAATCGTATAGTTCGGGTAATTTTTCAGCCAATATTCTTTTTTTTTTTTTTGCAGCAAAAATATCTAATGCATACTTCTATTGGTATCGATTAATAACCACTCTAAGAGAGTTGATAATTACTAAAGAAAATAGCAGTAAAAGTATGTAAATATGTGTATGGATCGGGCTAGCCCATATTTTGAAAAAAATTCGTAAAAGTATGTGTCGTATCGTGCCAACCCATAAAGAGATATGGGCCGTGTCGTGTCGTGTTGTGTCATGCCAATATTTTAAAAGATTAGCCCCTCATGATCCATAAGTCTATATTTTCGTGTCGTGCTCGGACTTGTGTCATGCATTGCTCAAGCTGACCTATTTTTCATAAATGGGTCAACCTATTTTCTTATATGGGCTCAAATTTAGGGTCCGGTTTTCTATTATTTTTTTACAGTTAATAAATTAATCACTAAATTATATATATTTTCTATTGTTTGAATTGTTTTTATATAATTTTCAACAATACTTTGTTAGAATATTATTCATATGGAAATAAATTATTTATCTGATTTATAAAATATAATTAATTATATTTTTCAAAATATTTTAATTATGGTAAATTAATTATCAAATATTTCAATTACCTGATTTAATTTCTTGAATTAGTTGTCAAAATATTCTGATAATTAATTGTGTCACAGATACTAATAGAGTATCTCACCTATAAATATAGAGTACTGGTCCCCAAGTTCAGTGCTCACTTTGTAAAAAATAGTATCTAAGAGAGTTAAAGAGGGCTTGAAAGCTCAAATACTCACACTAACTAAGTTTTCGTTTTTCTTTTTGTAGATTCAAAGTTGATGTGGAATCAAAGCTCAAAGAATTAATGACTGGAGGTATTTCGATCATTTGTTCATAATGCGTATATGTTCAATTTTTTTTTTTCCTTTTAGCTATGTCTATATATTAGAATATTTCTAATTAAGGAAATAAAATAATATTATTGATTCTGATAAATGAATATTTTATATTCATTGAATTTGGACAGAATCAATTACGTAATATTCTATATATGGTCAGATTTCTATATTCATTACCTGATTTGATTTCCTGAATTAATTGTCAAAATATTCTGACAATTAATGTGGCACAGATACTGATGGAGTATCTCACCTATAAATATAGGGTCTCGGTCCCCGAGCTCCTCACTCATTCTGTTCATAACAGCAAAATCCATCTAAAGAGAGTTGAGAGAGCGAGGAAGCCCGATTACCCACACCAACCAGTTTCCCTTGCAGATCAAAGCTTATGTGGGTTTGAAGCTCAAGAATCAATGGCTGGAGGTATTTCGATCCTTTTATATAGTGCATATATGATTTATTAATTCCGCACTTTATTCATAATCATGTATGTTTTAGTCTATACAAATAAATGTCTAACAGTTGGTATCAGAGCGAATTATATATCTCTGCCTTGATTTTTTTTTTTTTTTGAGTTTCATATATATATATATATACATTTACGGGTTTCTTCATTTATAATATAAATTATATATATTTTATATATACTTTTATATTATATAATCCCGATTATATATATATTCATACTCAATTTATTTTTTATATATACATATATATATTCATCTTCATATTTACGTTCATATATATATTATATACATTCATTTATACCGTATAATATATATATTTCTGGGTATACTTTCATATTATTATTCATTTATTCATTGATTTCTTTCCATATAATTAATTATCATATTCTATTATATATTTGTATGATATTTATATGGTTTAATATGTATATGCAAGTATATATGTATATATATGTATACAGTATTGGTTTTTGTTTATATATATATTTTATATATATATATACATTTTCTTTTCATTTACGTATATATATTCATATTTATATATATACACTTTTATATTCATATTTCATAATCTATATGTTCATATGTATACACACATTCATATTTATATTCATATATTGTGTATATAAATATAATTTTTCATGTATATATGTTTATACATAATACTCAATGCTTTCATATTTTTATTGCATAAAATTGTATGTAATATTATCTTCCATACATTAATGATGATTTTATGCAGTATATACATTGTATACGAGTATATATATACATGAAGGTTTTATTTTTCGGTCTGTAATTTTTTCGTTTTCATTTTTTGGTATTTATTTCGAATCCTCTACTTATTACTATATTCATATAATATTTTAGATCGATTTTATGAATGAAAAGGATTTGAAAACCATCTGAAAACTGAAAAATTCTCTTAAGAACACGATCGGACCCGAAAGAATATTTATGAAATTAAAGTCTACATTTTACGTATTTTTTGATGCTTGAAATCAATATGGATCTCTTAATTTATTCATTTAGATCATTTTTGAATTGATTTCATGAATTTTAGTCGTCGGTGTTGTTTTTCAGGGCAGTTTTTTCAAAAAAAAAAAAAAAGGAAAATTAAGAAAAATTTAAGAAAATTCCAAATTTTTTATTATTTTGATTTATTTTTGGAATTTTATTTTATTTCCTTATTTTTGTTTATTTAGTCAATTAAATTACATTTATTTAAACTTTCCATTCTTATTTAACATATATCTTCATATATTATATGTTATTTAGTAATAAATTATTATGGAAAGTTTTTAATTTGGTAAATTAATTACATGCTTTATTTTTACATGTAATTACAATAATTGTGATATTTTAAGAATGTGAATATTTAATTATTCTACAATTAAGTGCGCAATTATTATATTTATTTACCAATTAAGTAATTTATTGATTAAATTAATTGATAATCTGCCATTAAGTATATTCTTTAATTTTGCATTTAATTGATTTCATATAATTAATTGTACTAATTTATATATTTACCTTATTTATACAAATTAATTATTAGTACAAATAATTAAGATATTATATGGTTATAAATGCATAATTAATTACATATCATGGAATTAAGCATTTAATATATTATCATACAATAATTGTTTTAATTTGTATTTATTTGGAAAATTTATTTTTAATACAATTAATTTTGATTTGTTTGATTTAAATGCTATACATAAATTCCTTTTATAGTGCTAGATATATTTAGAAATGTTCAAACATTAAGATAGGTTGAATATTTTATCTAGCACATTAAGTTTCATAAAACTTCATAAAATTATTCATAAAATATTCATAAAACTTCCTAAAATGAATAAAATATGAATAAAATGTAAGTAATTTTGTGGTTTGACATAAGAAAACATGAACTTGGGACAAATGCTCATATCTAGAACGGTTTTTAATGATCTTCGGACGACCACACTAGGAGCACTAATCTCAGTGATTGTCTACTATGTTAATAACGAAATTACTTTTAGGTAGAGCCCAATACCTAATGTCAAAGTGAAAATATAATTTTATATAATTAGGGAGTAGCCACAGCATCCTTATTTGTATAAAATTATATATTAATTAAAATTCACCTTAATGGACATAACTTGTAATTAATTATATAGGTATAATAATTTTACCCCACAGGGATTTTATTATATTTGTCTAATTAATTAGGATAATATGTTAAATTAAGTTCTCTTAATTTACCCCACAGGGAGTTATGGGGATTTAATTTAATAGTGTTATCACAAATTTAATTAAAGATAGATAATAAACCTTCATTTTCCAAAACTAATTGTTTAATTAAATCTATCATAAAGTTCATCTAATTTTATTAAATTTAAAATTTAGCCCACAGGCAATTTTAGATTTAGTAAAATTTTAATCTTCAGTTTATACTTTGGTGTCTAGTGAACCACATAATTTTAAATAATTAGGGAGTAGCCACAGCATCCTTAATTATATAAAATTATATATATTAAGTGGATTAAGATCACATAATGGACATGAATTATGTGAACATAATAATCTTACCCTACAGGGATTTTATTATATTCACATGATTAATATGTTAAATTAAATTCTCTTAATTTATCCCATAGGAAATTATGTAGATTTAATTTAATAATTTTATCATAAAGTATAAAATTTTGAAACATTTATAAATAATTAAGTGTTTCATACCTTTCATTAAGATAGAAATATTAAACTTTAAGTTTTTCATAAATTGTGTAAATCTATCATAATCTACATCTAAATTTAATCTTATTAAATTAAAAATTTAGCCCACAGGCAATTTTTGTTTAATAAGATTTCATATTTAAGCATGTTTATTCATTGGTAAAAACATGATTCATTTAAACCTCAAAACTATATATGTAATTTTATTACATCACTATTCATAAATTTCTTCCATACTAGTAGAAAATTTCTTCCATAACAGTAGAAATTTTCAAAATTTATTCTGATAACTTCATCTAGCATATACAGTTTTTACTGTATAATTAAGAAAAATAAATCACACTTTATTATCACCAATAAATTTTAATTTATTGTGTATGAATTCATTCTAATATAGTTAATGTGATTATTAACACATAGTGGATTATTTTAGATTGTTATTCCACATTCATAATTTCTTGCAAGGTTTACAAATAAACCTAAGAAAGTCAGTAACTGTGAGCAAATCTTATCCACAGACAAGGTAAGTTCTCACATTTAGAAGTTTAAGGAACAAGCAATATAGTAGTGGCTTTGTTTTAAAATTGGCAAAGACTTTTATGTTCCAAGATTCTATTGAAACTTGATTTAGACACATTTAGAGGTCTTTACTACAAAAATGATGTCATTCATAAAGATATGCAAGTTCAATCTGACAATAAAAATTGTGTTGTTAATAATAATTCTTCTATATTATAGCACCAAAAATTATGGAACATATCTCCATAAATAGAATAAATGTTAGTAAATGGTGGGGATCTTCATTACACTAGATTTTACTAACTTTATTTAGAACTTGTGTGAATTTCATTAAGAATATGTATTCCAACAAGTCAAAATCGGTGCATACTAGAATTCTATCATATTAGAAATCATACAAGTCAATTAATTTTGAAGACATGGACTCAAATTTTGTATCTCTTTTTTAACGATTACTCACATAAATAATTTTTCTACAAAAGTATAGATTTATATGTTTCAAAGACATTTAAATCTTAAGTAGAGAAATGGTGCATTTTGCATATTAAGATAGTGAGATCAAATATAAAATGGAGAATACTACATTAAAATTCGTGAGTATGGATAAACTCCCAGTCTATTTGCAAAGTTTCTTTAAAAGCATGGGTTCATTGCCCGATACATATGCTTGGTACACCTAAATTATAGTGTGTAACAGATTTAAGAAACTAAGCATTTTTTGGACATGGGGTGGAGCCTACATAGCAAACTCCAATCTTTCCTAAATCTTTGTCTATTGATACTCAACAATGGGGTGTACATATCGAATCGTGTTCTAACCAAAGTTGTTTCTCAAACATATTTTGAGTTGTGATAAGGTTGAAAACCGACTTGATGACATGTACACATTTTATAAATACCCATATATAGTTAGAGTACAATTGTCAAAGAAAAGATCTGGGCCCTAAACCATAAATGAGCATATTTCATTTGAAAAGCTATAAGGTTTAATGGTTACATATTTTATTATCCATCTCACAACACTAGAATTGTGGAATTAAGAATTGACTTGATCAGTGGGAGTGATCAATCTAGGAACCTAGTTTCCGAGAAAGATCATTCATATTTTCTCAAACTTCCACCTCAAGTGTTAGATTAATTATGATTCACAACAACCCTTAAGATTACTGGTTATTGAGAATTCATAACTAATCATTAATAATCTACAAGTCATTGATAAAATTCTAATAAGTTATGTTATTTAGTAATTGCTAACAATTTCTAAAATAACATGCATATTGAACCATTTGCTCTTTTAAGAGTTTGTTGGTCCATCCTTAAGATGACTTATTAGAACAGTAAGATCAATGTATTCTAGTGATCATATTTTGTACAATAAGAGTTCAACTACAATATTTATTTGAGACACAAATTAAATTATAGAATGATAAAGAATTGAAGTTGTAGTACAATATGCCATGAATGAAGAAATGAATATCTTAAATAGCAATAAAGTTTTTCTTTAGTAAAGTTGCCTAATGGGGTGGAGAACATTAATTAAGCATAGGTTTTTTCACCAATAATATTCATTAGGCAACATTGAGAAACATAAAGATATAAAAGAATATTCATTGCTAAAAAGTTCATTTTGAACTAAGAATCAATAACAAAGGAGATTTACATTCTCAATTGTTTTTATAAAAGATTCTATTATAGACCTTGGCATTTGTTGCTTGTTTTAATTCATTAATCAATTCCAAATAGTGAACTAGATGAGAAGGTATATAGACTGCCATAAAGATTTTCCTCTAATAGTGGTGAACATATGCAAGCTTAAAGTGTCGACCTATAGATTAAAACAAACATCTCACAAATTGATATTATATCATCTTTTCCTTTAGGTTTGAAAAGAGAATTATGGAAATAATCATATACCAGAAGGTTAGTGGGAGTAATATTTGTTTTATATGTAGACAATATGTTACTTGCAAATGATGATAAAAGTTTTCTATATAAGTTGAAATAATTCATATCTCAAATTATTATTTTGAGATAAGGAATATAAATAATATATATAATTTTAATTAATTAGAGAGTAGCCACAGCATCTCCGATTAAATAAAATTATGTATTATTCATCTGATATAACTTTTATCTTTAAGTGTGATAAATTCAACTCGAACCAGCATCTGAAAAATGATCTGGAGTGAGAATAAATTAAGAACATTCATTTGCTTTTAATTTTTGAAGCCTAATAATGTATGCTTAAGAGTCTGAATAAGACTTTGCATTGCATTTGTTGTAGGATCGTTAAGTAGTATCAGAATAGCTAAAGTTAAGACCACTTTATTTTTCATACAAAGTGATGAGGTGTCTTTAAGATACTAAAAGTTATATTCATACATATTTTAAGATGAATTGACCATCTGGAAATATAGTTAACCAATTAGATTCTAACGTACTTCACTGGTTGTATTGATTCACGTAAATCAATATTTTATTACATTCTTAAGATTACCAGGAAGTTATATTGTAGAGAATCTTGATTGTTATTTCCACTATAGAAGTCAGATTCATTTATTGTTTTGAGGATACATCTCGTATGATGTATTATAGAGTTTCATAGTAGGCCTAGAGTTCAGAATTACAGTTTCATTAGGCCATTAAGAAAATTTTGCGATAAATTCAGCTACAATATTTATGGCTAATAACTCTAAGAGTACTGGTCGAAGCTAGCATATCGACATTAAGTATTTAGCCATAAAAAGGCGTGATAAGTGGTCATTAATCACGCAAACTGAATTGGGTGATCGCGTAGATCCTTGACTAAAGGCATGCCGCAACACAAATTCAAGGATCATAAAGTAAATGTGGGATTCAGTTAACCCATATGCAGTTTTTTATTTGTACAACCAAAAATTATTCAATGAAACTCTAATTTCGATATTTTCTCATATTTATGTGCACCTTAATTTCATCTGAGAAAATTATCGTAAGAGGACCTGAATAAACATAAGGGTTAGGGTTTATTCACTTAAGTACATTGTCACATAAAGTACATTGTTATATAATAAATATATCGTAATACATGGAAGATAATACTCGACTTATAATGAGGACATGTCGCTATGATTCGTATGTTTATTATATAATGAGGAACGTTTGGGTTTGAATGTTTTAGTTTAAATGCTGACCAAGTGGGAGAATATTAGAATATTTCTAATTAAGGAAATAAAATAATATTATTGATTCTGATAAATGAATATTTTATATTCATTGAATTTGGACAGAATCAATTACGTAATATTCTATATATGGTCAGATTTCTATATTCATTACCTGATTTGATTTCCTGAATTAATTGTCAAAATATTCTGACAATTAATGTGGCACAGATACTGATGGAGTATCTCACCTATAAATATAGGGTCTCGGTCCCCGAGCTCCTCACTCATTCTGTTCATAACAGCAAAATCCATCTAAAGAGAGTTGAGAGAGCGAGGAAGCCCGATTACCCACACCAACCAGTTTCCCTTGCAGATCAAAGCTTATGTGGGTTTGAAGCTCAAGAATCAATGGCTGGAGGTATTTCGATCCTTTTATATAGTGCATATATGATTTATTAATTCCGCACTTTATTCATAATCATGTATGTTTTAGTCTATACAAATAAATGTCTAACACTATACGCTTTTTTTAGTGATTGAAAAAATTCGTAACTAAAAGTATTTTTTATAGTAGTATAGTTGAACCTTACATTTTACTAAAGTTCAAAATTAAGGGGGAAAATTTAACATCACTAATAGTTCAATGGGTGTGTTTTTCTCTGCAATAGTTGAAATGAAAATTTATCTATTTATTCAAAAATTAATAACAATTAAATAATTGTTACCACTAAGTTATTCAACAATCAAACATTTTTTTTAGGAGTGATTAAAATTACTTTAAGAATTCACGATGTAAATATTATTGGTCGGTAAAGGATAGCCAAATGATATGCTTAGCCAAATTCAAGGTGGCAAAAAAAAAATGTCAGTCCAAATTAACGAAAATCGCCCCCAAAAAATTAAACAATAAAACTATGTAAAATACCTACCAACATAAGTAAAATTAAAAATTAAATTAGTACACTAATTAATATAGTACGTAGTAATAATAAAATTATTGAAATTCTTAGAAAAAATAAAAATAAAAACAAAACATATTCAAATACAAATGTCACAATCGATCAATATAAACAACTACCACGTATAACAAAAAAAAATGATAGTTAAGGATTTTAGTCTTTGAACTTTTTTTTTTTTTTTGACATAAGCTTCTTGAATTTTGACGTGTATTAAATCATGCCTTTTGAATTTTTCAAGTGGTTAATAATTTAACACAAACTATTAAGATTTTTAGATTTAAGAATTTTGTCAAATTTTATTAACAGAAGTCCAACATTGATGAAAGTTTAGGAGACACAATTTAGTACATAATAAAGTTTGGATAGCACGATATGATACATATCAAAGTTCATAGAGCACAGTTTAATATATAAACAATTACCACATTAGTAAAATTGAATGAAATTGGAGAGAAGTCATTAAATCAAATAATCTCAATAGTTTGACATAAATTTTTAATGGTCTAAAAAGTTCAAGAACATAATTTCGTTCATGTCAAAATTTAAGAAACAAAAATTTTAATTAGCCAAAAATAAATACATTCATATTGTATAATGGGCATTTAAAATAAAATTATCCAACAACATCATAATCTTAGCTACTCAATCAAATTAATTAGTACTAATCATCAAAAGCATTAAGAGAAAAACATATTTGATACCAAATGAAACCATTTATATACTTGTAAACATGTTAAATTTTAAAAAACATTTTCTCTCTCTCATAATACATATGAGTTGAGGAAAGATACATCTCACCAAAAAATTATATTTACAATACTACCCTTAAAACTGTATTTTATTAATAAATAAAAAGAACCCCAATAAAAAAATTATTTACCTGACACAAAAATTTGTACAATCCGGTTACAAAACCGGTTCTAGCAAGTCAAAATAATTTTGATACAATAAATTTTTTTTTGTCTCATTAGAGGTGTTACACACCTCAAAATATAGTGAGGGACTTCATAAGTCCCCATATAAGATATACACTTTTATTAAAAAATATATAAATCGGTTTAATTCGGTTTATTCGGGTTAATTGGGCGGTTTAGAATAATTTGTAAACCACCCAATATATTCATTGGGCGATTTGGATTTTTATTATATTATTTCGGGTTGTATTTTTTGTCGGTTTATTCGGTTTGGTTTGGACGGTTTATTCGGGTTGGGCGGTTTGTAAATTTTATTGAACACCCCTAATAGTCAACATTCAATTGTATTTTCTCCATCAATGAGCTTAACTCCTTAACTATAAAAAGGCTAAGAACCCTTCACGCAAAGGATTGGATTTTTATAATTAGAAATTTCGAGGTTAGAAATTTAAACAAGAACGTACTTGTAAAATACTCAAAAACCAAATAGCTCAATAATATTGACTCTTGGACTAAAACTCATTGATGTTCAAACCGCGTAAATTCTCATCTCACTTCCTTTTCAAACACATTTTCGTTAGCTTTTTCTATTTTTAAATCAATTTTTAAAAAAAATTGTAAACAATTATAATTTTCAGTAAATATTATAAAAAATACAAAAATATAACATTTTTAAAAGAGGAATTAGTAGTCAAACCCCCTGAATTTTACAATCTCTTGCAACTAACCCTCAATTTATTTATTTATTTATTTACGAGCAAACCTCCCAAACTACACTTCTATTAGCAATTTTACTTTTTCATCAAACTTCTACCGTTTATGTGCCAAGTTGGATGTCCACGTGACACAATTATATTATATATTGTGCGTGTATTTTTTTTAAAAAAATATTATTTAAAAAATTTATTTATTTATTTTTAAAATTATTTTTTTATGTTTTTAAAATAATAATATTAGATAGATCAATATAATTGTGCAATATATACATTGTGTATACATGGACAATTCACCTTTACAGTTAACAAAATCTAATGGATAAAAAAATTAATTGTTAACAAAAGTGTGATTTGAGAGGTTTCACCTTAAATAAGAAGAACAAAGGTTAGTTGTTAGAGTAAGTAAAGTTCTAAGGGTTTGACCACTATTTACTCTTTTTAAAAGAGAAATTTGACAATTCATGCTTAAAAATTGTGCATGGTCTTTTAGTATGCCACATTAAAATGTATAGGAATTTAATACTCTAAAATTAATTAAATCCTAAAATATCCTCCTCACACCTTCCCTCTTTCTCTTGGCCCTCACTCCCTCTCTCTTTAACTCTCACCAAACTCAACCGATACCCACGACCACATAACTAGACTGAACCAGGCTCAAACCAAACTTACGACCACCGCACCACCTCCAGCGAAACCCACTCCAAACACAAAACGTAGGACAAAACTAAGGAGGATATCGCGAAACCACAAAGAGAAATCGTGAAATCCAAAGCCCAAAAATCTATGAGCTCAACCACCCCGAAATCCCTACTCATCGTTGGAGTTCTCAACTCGATTATTTTTGCATTTTTTTATACAGTTTTTGATGATGTCGCGAAATATCGCTAACTGTTGTTATATCGTGAAACATCGCTAAATGTCTCTATATCACGAAACATCGCGAAACACATTGCTAAATTTCGTGAAATCATAATCAAGTTTTTGCGATGATTAACGATATTTAGCGATGTGCTGTGCATTTTTTAGTCTCATATCACAAATAAATTGCTAATATCATCGCTAAATACGCAAAATATTGCCAACAGGGCCGGCCTTAGGCATAGGCGGGCTAGGCCCGTGCCTAGGGCCCACACTTTTCGGGGGCCAAAATAAAAAAATAAAAAATTTATTAGGCTTTTATTGAAGTATATTATAAGCAACAAATATTCATAGCTTAGTTGGTTGAGGTGGATGACATTATGTCTAATGTCATGAGTTTAAATCCCATAACACTCTTCTATTGATCTTTTTTATATATATATTTTTTAGGGCCCCAAAATTTAATTCGTCTTGGGCCCATATATTTTGAAGGTCGGCCCTGATTGCCAAATATCTCTAATCATCGCTAAATTTCATCCCTAACCTCAGATTTATTCTATCATTGTATATACATCGTAAAATATCATAAAAAACTAGAAAACCAACAGAAAAAATGTAAAAACAAGAGAGGTCGTGAGAGAAGATGACGGCGAGGCTTTGCGACCGGGGTTTCGGGTCTGTGTTCAACGATAGGGGTCTGGGCTGGGGTTAACGCCTGAGAATGAGAGAGTTAGAGAAAGAAGTTTTTTTTGAAATGTAAAGGTATTTTTAAAAGAAAAAATTATTAAAAGTATATATATACTATTTCTAATTAGATGGTATATAAGTTAAATTTCCCTTTTAAAATTACATTGATCATTTTTTTGAGCAAGGGTGGGGGCTTATGCGTGGGCCCAATTTATACCACTTTTAGGCCAATAGTTGAGAATGAATATTAATATTGTCAATTATCTTTTCATTGGAAAATATTTAAAACAACATGATTGTTGGGTTTTATGCCCTAAATAAAACTTCATTTCAATGTAATCAATTTTATTCAACATCAATAAAGAAACAGAAGTATTTTTCATTCATTTGTGTATGTTTTGGTTCATGTTATCAATTGCTTGTCTATTTGATTTATAAATTCATGTGAAACCTTTTTCACATACTTGATCCTATTTATTGTGTTGTCAACACTTTGGAAAGTAAATATGACTATGTGAATAAAGTTTCATAGATTTATCAGACACAGGGTTTTACTGATATGATAATCTACAACAGAGTTTACTTGCATTTGGAGAAATGCTATGTTCTTTCCAGTGCAGTGGTTAAAGTAAAGCTCAGGTTGGATGTATGGAGTATGCATCGGAAGGGACCGATATTGAACTTTGACTTAGATTTATTAAACTTACCGTAATATCTATTAAAGTCAATATCGCCTAGTTGATCCTAGATCAAATGATCTTAATCCTATTATGATTAGGCTCAGTCTCAAGAGGTTATTCGTGTTATTTGATTTGTTAGTTAAGTCTACTTTGGGTCAGGGTGATACGTAGATTTTGGGAACACGGTAGTGCAATTGAGTGAGAGCGCTAACATAAACATGGAATCTATAGCTTCTATCTGGCGAATAGTAAGTAAAGGATGATCTCCTTCGAGCTTGACCTAACGAAAATAAATGGTGGATTACTCATTTCACATAAGCTGAAATTGTAAGGGCGAAATTGTAAAGTAAGAGTTTTTAGGGCATATTTGTTAATTATGATACTTTGTATGGTTCAATTAATAAATATGATAAATGACAATATTATTTAATAATTATTTATAGTTATTAAATAGTTAGAATTGACATTTAAATGGTTGAATTTGAAAATTGGCGTTTTTGAGAAAATGAGATGCAGAAATGATAAAACTGCAAAATTGCAAAAAGTGAGGCCCAAATCCACATTGCCTAGGCCGGCCACTTTTATAGGGTTTATCATCTGATATTTTCATTATTTTAATGCCAAATAATTCAAACCTAACCCTAGTGTAATGCTATAAATAGATAGTGAAGGCTTCAGGAAAATTACACTTTCACATCTGATTTCCTTCAGAGAAAAACCTGAGCCTTCTCTCTCTATACCTAGCCGCCACCTTCTTCTCACTCTTCTTCTTCATTGAATTTTGAAACCACTTAGTGTTAGAGTAGTGCCCACACACAGCAAGTGATACCTCAATCATAGTGAGGAAGATCGTGAAGAAAGACATTCAACAAGAAGGAGTTTCAGCACTAAAGAAGGAGAGAAAGAGATCCAGGTTCAGATCTTGATAATACTCTGCGACAGAAAGGATACAAGGGTTAGAGATCTGAACAGAAGGAGACATAATATTCCGCTGCACCCAATGTAAGATTTCTCATACTTTATATGTGTTTATTTCATAATCGTTTTAGAAATTCATATTTAGGGTGTTAATCAACATACTTGTGAGTAGATCTAAGATCCTGGTAAAATAATTTTCAATAATGATCAGCATTGAATTTTTTTTAATAAGTTTATACTATTATATATATGATACATCATAGTTATTATTATATATATAATCTATTATATATACATTGTAGTTATTATGAAATTTCATTAATTTTTGTAAAATTTTAAATAATTTATAACGTAAAAAATAATTTATTTTACTTGCTTATAAAAAAATCTTCAAAATGACATGTTTTTAAAGTATTAACACACGAATTAATTGTAATCCCATTTTTTTGTCATATGACAATGAGAATTGTAGTTATTTTGAACCTCCACAAATTTTTAAAAATTATAAATAATTAGTTACAACATTGAAAATACGAAACAAGTTTATAATTAGTTACAACATTGAAAATACGAAACAAGCTGTTTTAAGTTTACTTCACACACGTCTGAAATAAATTATTTTGAATCCTGTTTCGGTACAACAAATTCTTTAAAATTTCTTAAAAATTGACGACGAGGTCCTAAATACACAATTATTAATAAAGAGAAAAATTAACTTATAATTTTTTTACATGTCCAAATATAGACACTCCAATCGATGAGAGCAAAAGGCACATCCCTACTAAAGTAACACCCACCTTATGAATATATTTGCTAAAATAAGTTAGTTTGTGGATGCATTTGTAGTCAATTGGGAGTGGGACTCCAATGATCTTGAGTTGGGCTTTTTACAATGACACAAAATTGGCATGGATACGACTCTAAAAAATATAAATTTGGACACGACACAATATAATATTACAAATTGGCACGAAAAATATAAACTTAAGTATGACGATATGACAATCTCAAAGACATGATACATAAGTATAAATAAACGAGCACATTGAAAAATCTAATAATTTAATAATAATTTTAATAATAAATAAAATGGTAATAAGCATTCACAATCAAATGGTAGTAAGCATTTACACTTTTAATAATTATAATTATTTTTTTATATAATTATGTGTAATTATCTTTGACAATTATATAAAAATAATTAAAGTTATAAAAAACACATATAGTCTAATAGTAACTCAATAATCATAATGAAAATGAAAACAATTTTGAGCACAAATTTAAGTCCATATAAGAAACTAAGTTAGTTTGTTTAAGAAAAATATATTAGCCAGAGTAAAACACAACATGAATTTAAGCACCATTAAAAATAGGAGTGTGCATAAATTATCAAATCTAATGATGACCTACTGCTAAATATTGGATATCTAATTGTGATTGGATCGGATTGAATACTATTTTTAAATATCCAATTAGATCAGATCGAATGTTGGATGGGGTATCCAAAAATCCAATACATTCAACATCCAATCGAACTAATTAGTATTTTCATTTAGTTTGGATGAGTAATTAGATTTTATATTGTTATACGTAAAGTATGTATGTATATATAAAAATTAACACTTAAATTTTATTATTTTTTTCTTGAATGGATGGATTCAATCCAATCCAATACATACTGGACTTAAAAATTAAAATATTGGATGGATTCGATCCGATCCAAAAAATACTAAGTCTAAAATATTGAATTAGTCTAAATTAAACCAATAAATATATATGAAATACATCTAACGGATAGAACCGATCCAATCCAATATCCAATGGATGTTGGATCGATTGGATGACTAAATTAATTGGATTAGATAAGATGGTAAAATCTAACATCCAATATATAATTAGATCGGATCTGAATAAGCCTAAAAACATTGAATATGATCCAATGAACACCTATAATTAAAAATACTAAGTCTACGACGGAGGTAGACGTTACTTTCATTTACCGGAAAGATGGCAAAATGATCGAAGACATGTGGTTATTGTATACGAGAACGAATTTAGGTGGTAAGTTGTGGATGTTTTCCGATGACGAGGGTGGTGGCGGATTAAGCGAAGGCCATTTTTACAGTGTAAGCTGTATTGTTTTTATGGTAATTTTATTAATTATATTTATTATTTTTATTTCTTTTATGGTAATTATAATTATAGCATATTTAAAATTTTCTATTTATAAGCATATTTACAATTAGTTTTTAATTGTCAGATTATTAGTTTTATTTTTGCATTTATTTAGTCTTTTAATGTGATAAAAGTCAATTTATTAAGATTAATTTGTTTTCTTATTTTTTAAATAGTAATTATATTTTTCTTTATTTACGACGTTTTCCTATGTTTGTTTTTGACTTTCTTTCAAATTAAAGATTATAATTATTTTTTTGTAATTTAATAGCTTTTATAATATATTAGGTTTTACTAGGCTAATTTTACTTAACAAGTTTTTGACTTTTTATCTTTAATGATATATTTAATTTAAGAATTTAATTGCATTTTAATGGTTAAGCCAATTTTATCTCATGATTGATTTTAATTTTATTTTCAATATTTTAATTGATCTTGATTATTATATATGATATTTTTTTAGGAAAAGATTTATGAAACTCATTAAATTACATTAAATGAAATTTATTTTTACATTATCATTTAACTTTTTCTTACCATTTATAATTCTGTGTAATATTTTAGATCTTCTTACTAGTATTTTTTACTTAAAATGTATGATTTTGTTTTTCATAAATCTATTAATTTATAATGTCTTTTTGCATTTATTATCCATTATTTTTTAAAACCATAATTAAATTTTATTAAATTAATTATTTTTACCATAAATAAATGTATTTTATTTTAGTTAAATTTTGATTTAAAAATTCTTAAAATATTATATATAAATATATATTTTGTGGGATATTTTAATTCTAATTAAGATGTTAATTACTCCTTGTTTTGACTATTATAGTATTAATATTTATTTAAAAGTATGTATGAGATCACACGAGTTTTTGCTCTATTTTTGTTAGTTTTGATACCTTTTACGACTTTTGTGCCTTTTATGGCTTTTGTGCCATTTTTATGGCTTGTCCCTATTTGTTTAGGGTAGTTTTGTGGTTTGGTCAATTGGCAAAAGAAATGATCCTACCCATGATTTCTATTTAAACGACTTTTTCTCTTTTGAAAGATAAGTATTTCAAGTTTAAGTCCATTATAGTAAATATGGATTAGTTTACTATCGTTATTTCACATTATCTTTTTCATTATATTGTGTGGTAATAGAGTTTTATTTTTTGCTATTTTGTAGGTTATTTTGTGGAGGGCGCCTACAATTACAAAGATTTTCTGATAATTCTAATTTTAAACTTAATTTGTTTGATATTGTTTTTCAACATTTTTATATTAGGGTGTTAGTCTGTTGTTACTAGCCAAAGGGTAATACCTTTGGCTAGTTATTCTTAGAAATTTTGTTGATTTTTTAGTTTTTTAGAATTTGCTATAGCTAGAGTTATAAAGTGTGTGTTAATTTCTAAATTTATATATTATTTTATTTTGAAGATTGTCATTCTAACACCTTTTGTTTTGGTGTTGCAATTTTTCAGTTTCGCTTTGCTCTAAAGACAACTAGTTAATAATGGGAAGGTGTTTTTCCAATGTGATGTAGTGTTGTTTGAAGACGTTATAGCTTTATTGTCTAAATTTCCGGGGGCAGTTTTGTCCCATGTGGCTCATAATGAGAATTCTGTAGCACATGGTTTGGCAAAGCATGCCCTTCGGTTAGACAATAAGCTATCCTGGTTCGAGGAGGTGCTGTAGCCGATTGTGGATTGCTGCTTTGATAATCTTGTGTGATTTTGATCACCGCGTCAAAAAAAAAAAAAAAAAATACTAAGTCTACGATCTTGATAAATTTATTCTATAAAATTATTAATACGACACAACCTATATTTTTTAGGAGCCTATCCATATTTTCGCAAAACGAAAAACATGGATTTACAGCATAATGAATTATTATTATTATTATTATTATTTTTTTAAATGTAAAAAAAAACCAATAGTAAGTATTAATCTATCACTTAACCAAATATTATCTCTTTTCTTTTCAAGGAAATAAGAAAGGGCAAAACAGTAAATTTAAATCCATCCAACTACCAATCAATATGAACACGTGGCAAACTAGCTTCCCATGTTCATGCAAATCTCCAATTTTTTTCTTTTCTTGCAATATGCAGATCTCCGTTGTTTTAAATTTTAATGCACAATAATAACTTTTCATTTCTGTATTTATTTTAATAATAATAATAATAATAATAATAATTACAGAGAGAAAATAAATATAATATGAAAAAAAAAAAAAAACTAACCATTGAGACGAAAAAAAAGGGGGCAAAAGAGAGACTGAGACTAAGCGCGCTCACCCAAAAAAAAAAAAATTCGCGTGAAAATTTTGAAACGCCCACCAAATCCAAATCCAAGCCCGCGCGCACTAAAAAAAACAAACCTCAAAATTGAAAACACAACAAAATAAAGCTCCAAAATTTTTCCCCCAAATTTCACAAATCCCTAATTTTTCATTCTTCTTCTTCTTACTACTCATACTTCTGCTACAACAATATTCCAAATTCAAATCCTTTTTCCCTTTCTTTTTGGGGTTTTCCTGTTCTTTCCTTCCTGACTCCAAATCTTAGGGTTTTGGATTTGTTTCCGACTGTTTGTTTTGAGGTGTAATTTTGTTTGATTAAGTTATGGCTTCGGAAACCCTTGAGGAGGTGAAGAAGAAGCCTGAGGAGGAAGTTCCTGTTGAGGAAGATAAGGAGGACAATAAAGTTGAAGCTAAAGAAGAGGAGAAGGAGGTGAAGAAGAAGGGTTCGGAGGAGGAAAAACCAAAGGAGAAGGAAAGTGAAGGAAGTGAAGAGGAGGACGAGGAAGAGGAGAAAGAAGATGAAGGAGGAAGTGAGGAGGATGAGGAAAAGGAAGACGAGGAAGGAAGTGATGGAGAAGAGAAACAAGGTGAGGAGAGTGAAGAGAAAGGTAAGAAAAGTCGAAAGACGAGCTCGAAGGTGAAGGATGAGCTGAGTGAGTCGAAGAAGGAGCCTGTTACGCCCAGTAGTGATAGACCGACTCGGGAGAGGAAGATCGTTGAACGGTATTCTGCACCTACTGTTGCCAGGTCTTCGTCGAGCAAAGGTTTATCAATTGAGAAGGTAATAACACTTACAAATTCTGGTCTTTTTTTGGGGTTGTATGTTAAATTTCCAATTTTAAATGCATATATGTTTTATTTTTCAAATTTCAGGGTCGTGGTACTCAGCTCAAAGACATTCCAAATGGTATGTTTTCATTTTTTACCTTTATTTAATTGTATATTGTTATTGTGAGATTTATTCTTGAGGATTCTGCAAAATCACAATGTGAGAAACATAATTTAGTTAGACATTTCCAGTAACGTAATAATACATAACAAGACTTCGATTGACCTTTCCTGGATTTCAGGATTTGATTAGTGGTTGAGTGATGATGATTTCTTAGTAGAGTAATTTAGATGGTTTCTTAAGAAAAGATAGGAAATTTGATTTGAGTTGCTTATCTGGTTGATGTGTTACTCTGCATTTGATATTTGTATCGTGATGACTTTTTGTTATAAGTTGTTTCCTGCTGTAATGTTCCCGTGGGATTATTAGTTATTTAGGTAATTATTTGTAATTCTAGTTGTTTATCACAACATGTTATTTGTAAGCATTTCATTTTTTGGTAGTCAAAGTTGAGTGTTTTGATGGCTTGTTCCTTGCTTAAAATTTATTGCTACTGACAAAGGAAAGGTATCTATAAATAAGGGATGTAAATGTAAATTTAATAACTCACTCACTCACAATGCACAAGCTCACCCTATCCAGAGGTCAAGTTATGGTCACATATTATTCCCTTGTAGACAAAGAGACTTGTGGTCTGTATAAAATTAAGGAGGGTGTTAAATATGATATGCCATGAGGGCATTTCTAAGTAAATAGAAAACGTTGAGGATTTTCATATATTTTACATGGTATTGGATTTATAACTTGTTGTGTATCCCAATGTGTAGGCTACTGCTAGTAAAATTAATTTAAACTATTTTAGAAAATTTGACCTCAATCTTGTCATTTTAGTTTAGACTTTTCTATATTCCCATTAACTGACTGCAGACTGCCCTTCCCTTGGTGTGTGTCTGATACACTTTTCAAAGACCATGGTCTGATGATTTAGCAAGGGATTCATATGTGTAAAGTGTAAACCATCTTTTCCATTTAACGTGTTCTTAGTTCTTACTGTAATTTCAGGGAGGCAGGTTTCTGACCCCTGTTGCAATATGTGTCTGGAAAGTGTTATTTACTCTATTCAAATTCATTGTTACAATAGACTAGCTATTTTTTCTGATATTGTAAAATGTTTTAGTGGCTTTCAAGCTGGGAAAGAGAAAAGGTGATGACAACCTTCAATTACTTCACACAATACTATTCGGGAAAAGAGCAAAGGTGATCACTTTTTTGGGTATTGCTTTTTGGGTGCTTTTTTTCTGCTTCTTTCTTGTGTCCTTTATAAATTCACTTTATTAATGTTCATTGTGTTTGAATTGGTGTTTATCATGTAAAGGTGCACACTTTAAAGAGGAATATAAGCCAGTTCTCTGGTTATGTTTGGGTTGAGACTGAGGTATCATTGTTGCCTCTCCCTATTTGTATTTATTTAATGTAACTTATATTTTTTCTGCTGTATAAAAGAATATGAGCTAATATTTTTGTTTGCTTCTTTTGCTGGTTTGTTATGTTCTCAGCAGGAAAAACATAGGGCAAAAATTAGGGAGAAGCTTGACAAATGTGTCAAGGAGAAATTGATGGATTTCTGTGATCTGCTAAATATTCCAATTAGTAAGGCCTCGACAAAAAAGGTTAGTGTGGCATAAAAATGTTTCTGCACATATTTATTCAAATTCCAGTTATCTTACAACTTCTCACTCTTCCAGGAAGAGGTCTCTGCCAAATTGCTGGAGTTTTTGGAATCTCCACATGCTACAACAGATGTTTTGCTTTCTGATAAGGACCAGGTGTCTTGCTTTTTTATACTTTTGTAATAGGGATGACTTGTTTTACTTGCATTTTAAGTTTTGCTAATATTCATTCTTTATCTGAGTTTCAGAAAGGTCAAAAGCGAAAGAAGAAGGCCACACCTGGAAAAAGTCCTAGTGCTGCAGATGGAGAAGCATCTCCCGAATTACCAGCCAAGGTCTGTCTTAATTCATAGTTTGAACATATACTTAACTTTGATCTACTGCTGTGCCATTTTGTTCTACTTTTGAACTATGCTATTTTTTTTTTTGGAAAAGTTCTACTTCTGAAATTTGAAATTGGTTTCTGATAGGAAACCACTTGATAGGAATTTCTTATCAAATAGCTAAAATCATCAATTTCTCCCACTTTGGGTTATAACCCTTACCAATTTCTTCACACTTGCAAATATTTCTCTCCCTCTATTCTAATTCCCTGCTGGTGTATCACATAGCATACACCTTACTCCACTCAAATCCCTCCCCCTTAATTAGCCAACTTGCTGACTTGGCAGTAATTTCTACCAGTTTGTTATGATATTTTTGGGTTTTTTCATGAAAGGTTTAACTCCTTGACTTAATGATTGTAACTTCACTTATACCACTCATATATTTTTATGTTTGTCTTTTTCGATTGGAATTTGCCCTGAAAATTTTACTTGGAAATTTAGCCATTTCTTAAGAAACCTAGCACTAGCAGTTTCTTACTCTTACAATGTTTAATTTTATTGATTTTTGTCTTCAACTCACCTAGTTCTTCTTTAGAAGAAGCTATTTTGGTCTTTGGTTTTTTGTGCATCTACTTAGGTACTATGCTACTATGTGTTACTTGATGTCACTTTCCATTTTCTTGATTTTTTTACATGGTTTTTTTAGAAACAAAAACAAGCATCTAGTGGGAAAAAAGGTAAGAGTTCGCCTAAAGTTGAAGAAGAAGAGATTGATGATAAGGCTGAATCTTCAGATGCACAGCATGATTCTCATGAAGAAGATGATGGAGATGATGCAATGCACGAGGCAAGCAATCATGAGGAAAAATCTGGTGATGAGGAAGATAAACCGAAGGAGCAGTTGTCAAGTCCCAAAAAATCTTCAAAAAAGGTGAAGGAGGGCTCAAAAGATAAAAGTGGGGACAAAGCTACACCTGTTAAAAAGAGCCCACCTGTAAAATCTGCTAAGAAATCAGCAGACTCTACAAAGAAATCTAGATCTTCCTCGAAGAAAAGTGTGAGTGATGCTGATGAGACCTCTGGTTCTCTAACCAAGTCAAAGGGGTCTGCATCTAAGAAACAGAAGGTTGAAAAGGAAAGTTCGAAGGGTGATAAGGTGAAAAGTGCAAGCAAGAAATCATCTAGCAAATCCTCTGGAAAGGTTTCAGCTAAGGATCAAGGTACTTTGCATATCATTATTACCATACTTTAAAATACCTCTGCAATTAGTCTTAATTCTTATGTGTCTTGGTTGATTAGATGTTCACAATGTTGGGGTGTAGCCTCATTGCTTGTTCTTTTGATTTATTGGTTTTGTTTGTAGTGTTCGATTTTGATGTTGAGTAATAAGTATTGCTGCTAAGCATTATATTCACATATTGCTAATCTGGTTATGTTTATAGGATTGTGCAGAAGTTAAAATTGTACATTTCTCCTAATGCATTTACATTTATGTCTGAACTAGGAAAAGTTAAAAGTAGCAAGAAGGCCAAAGGAGAGCCCTCTAAAGCAGATGTGCATGCAGTAATTGTTGATATTCTGAAAGAAGTTGATTTCAATACTGTAAGTAATTTTTGTGGAATTACTGACATTATATGGCTTGGTTTATATTTTCACGGCCACTATTAATTTTCAATTTGTTTTTTTGTATTCTAAACTGATGCAGGCAACTCTATCAGATATTCTAAGGCAACTCGGTAAGAGTCATCTTTATTTGTTTCAACAAAGTATATGATTTACTGTATCTTTAGCTCACTTTACACATGTAATGTTTGTTAGGTACCCACTTTGGTGTGGATTTAATGCATAGAAAAGCAGAGGTGAAGGACATAATTACCGATGTGATAAATAGCATGACTGATGAGGAAGATGATGAGGGGGATGATGGAGAAGAAGACAATGCTGAAGCTGGTAATGACGACGATGGAGAAGAGAAAGATGGAGACAAGGGTGACGATGACGAAGACGAAGCTTAGTGTTAGTGCATCCAGGACCCAAACAATTTGTATATTTGGAACTCCCATGTGCATGTGGTGGTACATTCATTCAAGTAGTAGAACAACTTTCTACAGAGGTTACATCAGTGGATTTTGATGGTAGACTACATTGGTTAGTTGAATCTTGTGACCCTTTCCAGATAAATTTACCCAACTGGGTATGTTTGTACCATATTATTGACCTCCCCCTGTAGTATTGAGCTGATCTTAATTTACTTAGCTTTACCTTTTTATATATATTTTTGAAGCTTTCCTTGTCCTATAAATTTATTTAGGTGTAGCTGTTTAACTTCAACTCTTCTTTCAATGAGCAGTGAGCTATCTTTTGTTTCCTTCTGTTTATGAGTACATTTTATTATAACTGGTTTAGGCCTATGTTGTTATATCCATTTATATTTGGGTTGTATTTATCAAGAAGAGTTTTGTGATATCTGCATTATTCTGAGGAAATAATACTGCCCATTTTATCTACCTTTACTCTACTATTTTTCAATTCAATAAATATGATTTTTCCAATCATCACTATTATTTTTGTATTGTGGGGCTAGTACGAGTTCTCAAATATCATTAGGTTTGATATGAGTTCATTGGCCATGTTAATGTACATTTACCATTACCCAAAATCTCTAGGGGTAATTGTTATATGAGTTGGGTTTGGAAGGAGTAGAATATAGTGGGTGTTATGTTAAGTGAATGTGAAGCTAAATGTTAAAAAGGTTTAACATTATTATTTATTATCAAATTAAATTAAAGAGTGGGAAGCTAATAAAATTTGATTTATTAGACATTTGTTGAATTTGATATTCTGGTTGCCACCAAAACGCTCCTTATTAACTCGAACAAAATTGTTATTAAATTGTTACGGCTATGTGTACATGATTTTTTTTGTGTTTTTTAATATAATTTTTCGATGTTTATTGATGTGCATTTCAAAACCTTTATGAAAAATTTAATTGGGTAAATACTATTTTGGACCCTTATTACAAAAGTTATTAATTGAACCATCTATTTTTGTTAAATAACAAAATAGATTCTGTATTTTCCAAAATGGTGAAAATAGAATCCTAAGCTTAATTTTTGATAACTTTTATTTTTTAATATAACCAGCTTGAAGGCAATTCTTAACACAAACTCATACTGAAAATATAAACAGTTTTGTCATAACACCTTTAGATCGGATTATTATTAAATTTTATTTTGACAAAAAATCAGTTCAGAGTCTTATTTGTACCATTTTGAAAAAACAGAGTCTATTTTGTCATTTAACAAAATAAAGAGTCTAATTGATAACTTTTGCAAAACATAGAGTACAAAATAGTATTTACCCAATTTAATTTGATACATTTGTGATAGTGTTTTAAATTTTAAAACACTTGCAAGAAGTTGTTTCAACTCTATTTTCGTAGTTGTAAACACTTACAAGAATTTATTTAAATTATACTTTTACCGCTGTAAATTATTTAAAAAAAATTAAAACTGTAAATAAAAAAAAAATAAGAAAAAAGAAAATAGATTTTGCAAGCTTACTTAGGTATTGAGCATTTTTCGAACTAAATTTTGGGCATAATTTGATTGTTGAATTTTTTTTTTTAAAAAACTAAATTGGTAAATTTTAACTTATATAGAAGAGAAAATTAAAAATTTTATAAGTTTTTATATTTTTTGTGCAAAAATATATATATTTATTTATATATATATATACTAGGTGATTGTTACGTGCCAAGCCACGTAGTGTTAGTTTTATTTAATATTTTAGTTTTTTATTTGAATTAATAATTAAAATAGTATAATTATTTGAACGATTTGTTTTATAAAAATAAAATATGTGTCAGTATATTTAGTAAGTTCTATTATCTCATTTCATATCTAATAATAGTTACACAACTATATATTTATAGACTTTCACATTCTTTGCAAATTACTAATAAGCACCAATAATATTTTCATATTCTAATATTTTTCAACCTTCTCCTCTTGGTGGTAAAATTAAAAATAAAACTAAAAATAAGCACAAACATATAAGGTAAATACTAATTACAGCCCATTTTATCTTTTTTTTTTATTATTTTTTTAAGCCCAAGCCCAAAAATCTCTAAGCCAACACAATCAATCTTCTTTTATATTATCTTTTCTAAATATTTTATCTATATTTTTCTTTTTTAAAAAATAAATAAAAAAATTATTAATATTCTCCCAAGATAGGTTTGTTAGAGAGATATGTGGCTAAGATGATTTTTTTAATTTAAAAAGAGATTATTAATATTTAAAAGATTGTTTATTTAAAAGATTGTTTAATTTTTTGGGTTTAATTATTGAGTTTATTTTTTAACGGGAGATCAAACCTAATCGTTAAATTTAACAGAATATTCTTTTATTTTTAAGTATATTCTGTTAAACCAAGAATATTAAACCAAGAAATACCGTTAGATAGGCACTTTTAATATATAAAGATATATTTTTTTTTTTTTCAAAAAAGTTATTTTATAAAAAATTAAAGAAAAAGTTGAAAAAATATGAAAAAATTAAGTAATGGTAACCAGATACACGAAACAATTATAAGTGTTCTTTTATTGCTCAACTAATTCAGAAAAATAAATAAAAAATTACATTACATTACAAAAATAAATGATGTAAATAAAAAAACTACGAGGATGCTGATGAAGAAGAAGAAGAAACAAGCATGTCCCAATTGCAGACAATGTGACCGATTATCACAGAAATATCATCCATTTTGCCTCCTTTATGTTTTCTTCCAGCCTCAGCAGAAGCAATGGTATAAGGACACACACCATATCTATCCAATGACCTATAGTAAGCAGCTCCAGCTATTGCAAATGCCAAATCTTTATACTTATTATTATACTTATCATCATGATCATCCAACTTCAGTTCTGTCTTAATAATGTCTTGTATTTCCCAATCAAATAAGTTGTCCAATAATCCATCACTTCCCATCACAACAACATCTCCTTTCTTAACACCCAACTCCATTTCCACAGCACATTCAGGGCCATCACTCCTCTTATGGTTTCCCAATTGAAAAGGACAGTTAAATCGCTTTTGTTGAGTTGGCGATTTGTATATTAACTTTCCTTCTCTAAACACCAAGAATCCACTGTCTCCTATGTTCGCACCTCTCAACATACCGTTGTTGTGTGTTACAACACACATGGTTGACGAACCTTCAAGATTACTATTTTTAGAGAAAGCTTCTCTAATGATAGTTTTCGGATCAATAATTTCAGATAATAATTTGTTGTTGACATTAGTGGAAGAGTTAACAATTAGTGATCGAGCATATTTACCCGAATCTATTCCATTTTTGTCCCAACCACCAACGCCATCTGCTACTCCAATAGTTTGTTCATCGCGAGACACAAAATGAGCATCGTCTCCTAAGGGTTTGAATTCGAGTTTGTTTTGTTTGGGTATGTAAAATGAAGCGCAACGCATCTTTAGAAGTTTTTTCTTGAAAAGAATTTTCGAACATGGTGGTTTCTTGTCTACATTAATTTTGTTATTCATGATTGTCTTTTGTTTTGTTTCTTTCTAATTTATAACTAATAAAAGTGTTAATTAACTATAATGATCGAACACTTGATACACGATCACTTTCATTTGCTTTAATTAATTTATAGTAGTAGGCGCTGTAGATATTATACTAATTTGAGTAGGATTATTAGTAGATATTATACTAATTTGAGTAGGATTATTAGTAGATATTATACTAATTAAGTTAAATAGGATTTAAGGAAACACGTTTTTTTTTTTTTTTTTTTTTTTTTTTTTTTTTTCTTTTGAATAGTTTAAAAAGATTATTAATTATAAAAACGTAAACCCTAGCGTAAATATTCCCTCAAAAAAAAAAAATTGTTGTGATATTAGATTTGAAAACTATAATTATATTATCATCATAATCATTTCTTTTATGAAAACCCTCATAACGACCAGTATCACCAAAACGATGAAGAATATGAACACCGCGTACTTCAATTGGATGATGATCTTGTTCTAATGGAGAAGATTCAAACCCAGACCCATTATTATCTTCAACTTCATTCTGACCATTATCATCATTACCATTTTCTTCCAAATCAACAAACTCCCAAACTGAAAGTTCCGAATCAACAACATCCTCCTCCATTTCCAAGAGCTCAATAAAACTCCTCTTCGGTAACGAACAAAGCCATTAAATTGGTTAAAACTTGGACCAAAATCGCTTCTAAATTTGGTCTATTGAAGCAACCCTTTACTAGACAAGAGAACACTGTTATTCAAACCTGTGTTGTTGCTTCCTCTGGCATCGCCTTTAGCGTATTGAAGCTTACGAGAACTGCGTGAACTCGTCGACGAAGGATACGATCTATTGGGTTTGTTGTTTTGGTCCGATGACGTTTTTGCTTCCCTTACAAGGACCCGATAAGTTTTCCAACTCTGATATGGTCGCTGTTTCTCTCGTGGATCCTAGCGAGATGGGTGATTCATCCTGATATTCACACTGACACGATGTATGCCAACGCCTCCGTATTCAATGCTCTATTTATCTTGGAGTTTTTCTTTTCCTATTTTAATTTATTTTATTGTTGTTATTATTTTATTTTAGTGACTGATTTTCTAAGTGATTGAGCTATTTCTTTTAGTATTCTTTTGTTGTCTTTGGTGTGTGGTGTGTATTCTGTACACTTATGCTATTCGTTTCCTTTTTTAATTCAAATTTAGCTGCTGTGTTTTTTAACTTTGATGTTCTTTGAATCAATCTTAAGTACCAGATTGGGATCAGTGGCGCCAGCATTTTGGTGAGATCGACGAGTAAGAACGATTGGTATCCATCTTGAAGAAGTTCAATTTCCGATGTCGATGGTGGTGGCGGAATAAGTGGAGGCGTTTTGAGTGTTTTGGCCTATACTATATTTTTTATGGTAATTTTATTTATTATATTAATTACATTTATTATTGGTTGGTATTTTATATTTATTGCATATTTATTTTTTTCTTTATTTATAGAGTAATTTGCGGCATAAGTTTTATGTCGAGTAGCAGATAAATACCTAAGTCTTATTTTTGGCGGTAAAAATACCTTCCGTCACTACTCTGGAACTTCCGTAGGTACCTCTCCGTTATGTGCCAGGTTAGTGTCCACGTGTCACTATGTGATTAGTCCAGATTATTTTAATTTTTAATTTTTAATTTTTATTTGTAAATCAATTTAAAAATTAAAAACTAAAAAAAAATTAAAATTAAAATAATAAATATTTAATATTCATATTTTAATTAAATTAAAATAAATAAATCATTAATTAAAACCTAAAACCTAAAACTAACAAATAAACACAAAAGAAAATTGGAATCCTCTTCGTCGTCCTCTTCTTCTTCCTACCCTTCTTCTTCTTGGACCATCGCGTTACAACAATGGCTTATAGAGGTGCACCACTGGGTCCCCCACCAATGGCTGCTGCTGCTTCATCATCAGCCTCCACAGTTCGGCGCGAGCTTCGAGATTGGAGGGTTAAGCTTCGTGAGGAGGGAGAATGCATTCTTGTAGTGATGGCTGATAGAGACTAGAAATCACGGTGGAGGATGGCGATAGAGGAAAATTTCAGTCTGAGAATTTTTTTTTTTAGATCTTTGGCTGAAAAAAATTTCCTGGTATTGAAGAGAAGAAGATGGGTTGATGCATTTAGATTTTGAGGTATATTTAGATCTACCCAACAAACAAAATTCCACTAAAAATTCCCAGATCTAATTGAGGCAAAGGATGAGAAGATTAACCTCCTTTTGTCTGAGGTGAAGGGCAAAGATCTGACGGCGCTAATTGCATCTGGAAGGGAGAAGCTAGCATCAGTCCCATTTGTGGTGGTGCTGTTGCTTTCTGTGCACCCGCAGGTGAAGCCGATGCTGCCCAGAAAATTTGTGCTGTCGCTACTGCCCAGAAAATTTGTGCTGTCGCTACTGCCGCGGAGTCAAAGAAGGAAGAGAAGGTTGAAGAGATAGAAGAATCAGACGAGGTAAGTTTTTTTTCTTTATTAAGCTGTTTGGTTTTGATTGTTTAGTGATCTTTTGAATTTTCACTAATGTTGTGTTATGTATTGTTTTGTACTTTCAGGATGATATGATTTTCATTCTCTTTGACTAGAAGCTTTGATTGGAAGATTTTGAGGTTTTGCTATTGGAATTTAGTTTTTCAGTCTCCAATTTATATGTATTTGTATTCTGGGTTTGGTTGAGGAATTTTTTTTTGAGATTTTTGGGTGAGAAAAATTTCTGGGTTTGGGATGCAAAACAATGGTAAACACGATGAGGGAGATGAAGATTTAGGTTTTTTATTAATATTATTATTATTTTGTGTATTTAGATTTATAATCATGTTTAATTTTAATTTTTATTTAATTTATTTTAAAATGATTTTTAAATATAATAATGAATTTTAAATAATAAAAATAATAATTAAATGATGTGGACCAATGTGAAGATGACACATGGACACTTATATGTAACCTAACGGAGAGGTACCTACGGAAGTTCCAGAGTAGTGACGGAAGGTATTTTTACCGCCAAAAATAGGACTTAGGTATTTATCTGTTACTCGGCATAAAACTTAGGTATTTATGCCGCAAATTACTCTTATTTATAACATTTATAATTAGTTTGTGTTTTATTTGACAGTTTTTTTTTTGTATTAATTGTTTTGAATTTTTATGACCATGTTTTAGTTCAATATGTTATTAATTAGTATTAAATTACTTTTTAAACATTTTTTTTTTGTTGTTTTTAATATTTGAAGTATTTTTTGTATTGCAATGTAATAATTAGTATTTTATTCCTTTTCAATTTTAATTTTATTGTCAGTATTAATTTATCAATTTTTTTTCATTTAATTTTGATTGCATGGTATTAAATTTAATATAATTTAAATCACTCCTTTATTTCTCAGACTTTTACACAAAGATTTATTTTAATTCAAATTAAATAGCTATTAAATGCTTTTTATTATTATTTATTTTTTAATTTAATATCTATAGTCAAATAAATTACATTTCAAAAAGCATATTTATTACCATTTTATATAATTTTATTAATTGTATTAATTAATTTTATTCTCATTAATGATTTTGTTTACTAGTTTTATGTTGTCTTAAAACTTTTTATTGATTTTTTTGATTAATAATATTGAATACTTTTTTGAGTATTTATATTATTTATTATTTTTTGTATATGTTCTTGTATATAATAATTTCTATATTAAATAATTTTATTTTGGATAGTTTTTTAAATTATTTAATTATGATTAATACGACTTTTAGTTTTTATGGCTAATGTGCTTTTTGATTTTGTAAGGCAATATGTTTAGTTTTGTAAGTGACTTATTTTTTTTGATTTGTAAGGCCAATGTGGCTAGTTTTTTTTTTTTTTTGTATGGCCAATGTGGCTAGTTTTCTTTCGTACGACCAATGTGGCTAGTTTTTTTAGTTTTGTAAGGTCAGTATAGCTAGTTTTTAGTTTTGTAAGGCTAGTATGACTAGTTTTTTGAATTGTAAAGCCAGTATGGTTAGTTTTAATTTTGTAAGGTCAATATGACTAGTTTTAGTTTTGTAAGGCTAACATGGATAGTTTTTTGGTTTTGTAAAGTTATTATATGGCTAGTTTTATTTTGTAAGGTGAGTTTGGTCTTATAATAACACATCAAATGTAGTGTATTCACCGTCAACAATGGAGATGAGATTAGATAAGTTCTAGTATTTACATAAGAGAATTCTATGTGACTATTTATAAAAAAATACATATTTTATTTTATTTTATCTTAGTTGTAAGGGAAATTTCATATTTTATTAAATATTTATTATGTATTAATTTTTCTCTCTTTATTTTATAGGTATTCTATTAGTAGGGCGGAAGTGACAACTCTCAATTTTGAAGTTTTTCTAATATTAAGATTTTATTGTCTAGTTCTTAGGATAGATAATGACTGGTTTAGATGGAAGAAAATCCTCCTCTGGTTGCGTAACTTTATTACCTTTGTTATTTTAACCCGTATCGGTTTCCTTTTAAAAAAATTATTATAGACATGTTAATAGAACAGGTTATTTAAAAAGTGATTAGTTGGCAACATTATTATTGTGCTAATATAGTATTTTCGATTTTAAAAAATTAAAAGTACTTATTGTTTTTAAACTATTTCGGTTGCAGGTCTTTTTTCAGTTTTCCAGGCAGAAGCAGTTGCGTTACTAGTAGATTTGCGTTGGGCTCAAGATGTGGGACTTCCCGTGGAGAGGATTTTTTCTGATTCACTTTCTCTGGTCTCAACTTTGGAGGGTCTGACATTGTATTTACATGAACTGGGAGTTATCTTTTCTGATATTAAAGTTTTATTGTCTAGTTTTCCTGAGGCATCTCTCTCTCATTCGTAACAACTTTATTGTTGAGGCTCATAGATTGGCTAAGCATGCCTTTAGGATAGACAATGAACTTTCTTGGAAGAAAGAAACCTCCTCACCTTTTGTGTAACTTTTGTTACCCTTGTTATTTTAACCTTTATCGGTTACCCCAACAACAAAAAAAAACTATAATTATTAATATTTTTTTTAATATATTTGAGCACGTGAATAATAATATTTTTTTGAAAGAAACATAAAAAATTAATTATTAATTCAGAAGTAATTTATTTTTTTCAAATTTATATTTTAATATAATTTTGAAGTTTATTAAAAACAAATAGTTATTATTTATTAAGAAAAATTTCTATATTTTCTATTATTTTAAAAATACATATTATATTTATCCTAAAGTGTAATATTTTCAGAGTAAGATTTCACTAAAAATAATAGAGTAATTTGCGGCGAAACCCCCTTATGTTTTGATTTTTATACACTTAACCCCTTTATCTTTATTTTTGGTGGCAAAACCCCCTTATGTTTTAATTTTTATACACTTAACCCCCTTATCTTTTTTTTTTGGTGGCAAAACTCCCTTATGTTTTAATTTTTTACACTTAACCCCTCTATCTTTTGTTTTGGTGGCAAAACCCTTCAGTTTACTTTTCTTTGCAAATTTAAAGTTTTAGTTAAATATTACCGTTAAATACTAACTGGATTACTACTGTATCGACTTCGAAGTTTTACCGTTACATATACAAAGGTGTATACAATGGTCATCCAGTTGATATTTAACGGTAATATTTAACTGGCGTGTCAAATTTGCAAAGAAAAATAAACATAAGGGGGTTTTGCCACCAAAAAAAAAGATAAGGGGGTTAAGTGTATAAAAATTAAAACATAAGGGGGTTTTGCCACAAAAAAAAAGATAAGGGGGTTAAGTGTATAAAAATTAAAACATAAAGGGGTTTTGCCACCAAAAATAAAGATAAGGGGGTTAAGTGTATAAAAATCAAAACATAAGGGGGTTTCGCCGCAAATTGCTCAAAATAATATATATCTATTTATATAAAGTGTGCCTATATAACTGAAATTCTTAGTTTATGAGAAATTCATGGGTGACTTTTTTATTTTTATTTAATAAAATAATAAAATATTATTTATATATAATAAAACAAATCCCATTAATATTTGAACTGATATTTGATGCTAAATATTCGAGAATCACGACCCATTTATAAAGAAAACAACACGGGATTTGATACTCTGAGACTCTCAATTAAAAAAAAAAAAAGTAATATGCTCATCAAATTTGTATTTATTTTTAAACATGGTGAAAAATAGAATTATCTTTCATATTATTCAACAGAGTAAAATAAGTTTTATATTGGTTTACTATTCAACAACCTTGTTAAGAATTCTTGTAAGTTGTAACCACAAAATTGTCAAGTCAAACCAACACTTTCATTGCAATATTCACAGACTAACTACAAAATTATTTCATAGCATTTACAGAACCGCACACCCCCAATCAACTTTAATATGGACGTATCAGAAGCCAGATCATTAACCTAAATTGGTTAGTTCTATTATATTTTGGAACAAATCGTCTATAATATAAAAAACCCAAGTTTGAAGCCAAATCATCATACTTGTATCTTGAAACATTGTTCAGGAACCAAGATTTTAAAACACAATTGTTACCTCCTTAAGGTCAACCCACTCCCAAGTCTCATTTGCTGTATTTATATCATAGACCAAAGCATGCCGACCCTGTAAATAATAAGAAAATCAAACATGGTTTAAATCTCAAGGCAGGCAATAGAGCCTTTTCCTTTAAATCTCAAAGATACATAAATATACAAGATAAAAAAACCAATCTAAGAAGTGGGTGCCACGTTAAAGCTAAGGAAACATTAAGCAACTGTTAGGCTTGTTTTACAATTTATGGTGTTTTAAAAGAACATATCGAAGCAGAAACACATAAAAAAACCTCCACATTATTTAATTTTTTTTTAAGGTAGTGTTCAACTAGGAGATCTAACGAGTTTCGCCCCTTCGCTAATGGCCTCTAAGAGTTCAAATTCCAGTATTGTATAAATCTTCAATTTGTTCTATTTCTTTTATTAAATGAAATTTTGCAACTTTTTTTTTTTTAATTTACAACTTTATTGTTTATATATTATTAGGGACATTCATGGAAATTAGGGTTTCTTTGAAATATACAATTAATGAGCATTACTTTTTGATCATAGTGTGTTTTCCATGGCTGAAAACCTCAATAATCTCTATCATTTGATATCAAATAATATAAAATTATCATGATGTATACATTATGGTTATTTATGAGTAATTAGTGTGTTGAAATTGTCAAGCTGATATTTAGAATTGTTTATAATTGAATTGTTTCTTTGTCAAAATTAATATTAAGTATATTTATATGTTTATAGGTTTATCTATTTTCTCTTAGATCAATTATGCTCATATAGCAATAGAATCATACTCATATAGACATGTTATTTTCATTTTGTAATTTAGATCTTCTTAGTCATTATTTAGTTCACTTAAACCTTTTCCAATTATGCTAACTGAAGTTTTGTTTCTTTTAGGTACTTCATTACAAAGATCTGTATTACAAATATTGTTTATTTTTGACTATGAGGAGGTGGATTTCTTTATTGAGAAACATATAGCGTGACAAATTATTGTTCATATATTCAATAATTCTTTTTGATTAATGAGATTCATATATATAACTGTGTATATTGAATTCTTTATTCAAATAATTATTTTTGATTTTTACTTGATTATTTATTGTTCTTTATTCAAATAATCTCACCTAATAACTAATAATATTTTTTCTTTAATTTTTTATTGTATCACTTTCAAATAACATAGAAAAAAACTAGCATAAAATTTAATATACGTGCCTCGCACGTAGTTTTTGCTATATATATATTTTAAAAAAAAATAAAAATTACCATAATTTCTATCTTTGTAATTTTGTTTTCGGTTTTTTTTTTAATAAATTATTATATAGATTATACTTATGGGATTTCAAAAGTTCTTATGTTAAATATGACACTTTTAAGTTTGACCAATTTATATAGTATTTTTTTATTTTAGGTCTTTTTATGGTATTTGATATGCCATATATATATGTAAATTAGGTTTTTAAATCCCCTATTTAATGTTTTTATTTGTTTAGGTAGTTTTATTTGTCACTGGTGTAGGAAAAGTCGTCGGAGTTTGCTGCCGGTGCCGAAATAATCACCAGAGTAGCTTTCGGTGCCAAAAAAGTCGTTGGAGTTGCTGCCGACACGAAAAAATACGTCGAAATTGGCATTGTCGCTGGAAAAATTACTGAAAAAATACCAAGAAACTGGTTTCTCGATGAAGAAACTGGTTTCTCGATGAAGAAACCACTTTCTTGGTGATTTTTCCAGTGACAATGCCAATTCTGACGACTTTTCTGACACTGGCAGCTACTCCGGCGATTTATCAGTCATCGACAACAAACTTTAGAAAAGTCATTAGAATTGGCATATTCGCCTAAAAAAATACCAAGAAACCAGTTTCTTGGTAATTTTTTCGGTGATTTTTCTGACGACAATACCAATTCTGACGACTTTATGGCATCGGTAGCAACTCCGACGACTTTTTTGACACCGATAGTTACTTCAACGACTTTTCCGGTACCGATAGCAAAATCTGGAAAATTCGTTAGAATTAGCAATGTCACTGGAATTGGCATTGGTGATTTTTCTGGTAATTTTTCTAGCGACAATGCCAATTTCAGTGACTTTTCGGTGCTAGCAGAAATTTCGGCGACTTTCCTAATGGCGTCAACAACTCCAACGATTTTTCTGGTGCCGACAACAAACTCCGGTGCCTTTTTCAGTACTGGTGACAATTTTGGCGATCACTGTAGTTTCATTTGTTTTTTTTTTTTTTTTTTAAAAAAAAATATGATGGGAATTTTAATATCTTTCATGGTAATTCAATCTCATATATGTTAAGTTTTTATTTTAAATAACTTATTTTTTCTATTTAAGTTTCCTTACCATATTTATCTAAACTAGCTTTATTTTTTTTTCCATATTTATGGAATTACCCCTACTATATATTATAGTCAGGGCAGACCTTGAGAATATATGGACCTAAGGCAAATTTGATTTTGGCGCCCTCTAAAATATATATAAAAAAATAGGGTTAATTTCACAAATGCACAAAAACAACAAAAAAATAACAAAAATACGGTTTCACAGAATTTTAAATAATTTTACGATTTTTTTGATTTTATTTACATAAAATACGGTCTTTTTATGTTGAAACTTTGTTCATTTGTTGTTAATTTTTTGTTGTTTTTTTGATGTTATTTTCATGTTACTTTTATGTTGTTTTCTTGTTGATTTTATGTTGTTTTCGTGTTATTTTTTGGAAAACCGTAAAAATGTAAAAAAATATTCTTTGAACGTAAAAATGTAAATATTTTACAAAAAATGGTGCCTTATGTAATTATTCCAAAAAAATATTGAAAAAGATTGTTATGGGATTCGAACCCATGATATTATATAATATGTCATACACCTTAACTAACTAAACTATGAATATTTGTTATTTACAATACACTTAATATTACTTAAATAAAAGCCTAATAATTTTATTTTATTTTGGCCCCCAAAAGGTGTAGGCCCTTGGCACGAGCTTAGCCCGCCTATACCTAGGGCCGACCCTGATTATAGTTTAACTCAAAAAAATAATTTAGTCAATTTAAGCATTCCAATTATGTTTCTTGACAAAGTAAACAAGATAAATCACTATCATTTCATTTCCAAGAAGTTTTAGTAAACAACATATTACGAATATTGATTCCGATTATTTTTCATTTATTCTGTTACATTTTTTCATTAATTTATTTTGATTTTGAATACTGGACGGTAAACGTGCCACTAGTTCCTTTTATTACGATTCTTAATTCTATTTGCTTACTCCTCCCCTAGATCCCTACTATTTTTTTTTCTATTACCTAAATATAATTAATCTTTTTACTTTTTAAGAAATCATCCAATTTTATTAATAACAATCAATTAAAATAATAGTCTACAACCCAATCCCATTAAAAACACAATCAGTATTAGAATCAGAAAAATGAGCCAACTAATTACCGCTTGATTCTCATATCGTTTTGACAAAAGAAACAAAAATAAAGTCAAATGAAAAAGATTACAACATTACAGTTAACCTTAAGAACACCTATATTCAATTTCCTCCACCGTTCAGAAGACACAACAATAGATCTGTTGCAGCAGTTTATTCAGCCCTTTAACTTGAGTACTCAACTATTGTGCAAGGTACGTAACATCACTACTAACAACTCCTTTAGCCACAAATATTTTTTTTTTAACCACTAACAACAATTTGATGGCAACACATCAAAGAACAAAGAAGAGGAACCAACAACAAATAAAACAAAACAAAACCATGTCACAGAAACAAGACTAATCGCAATAACCTAAACAAAAGACACTCAAAATCATATCGCAGAGACAAAACTAATTACATTTGCAAAAATCTAATCGCAGTAACAAAATCACAGACCCTAGCCAAGCCACACCTAAGCCCAAGGAAGGCTGGCGAGCCTGTTAGAAAAATTAATAATAAACCCAAGATCTATTTGTATATAACATAGAACACAATAGTAATATATAATAATTAGGTATGTGTACCTGATTGATCCATAGCAATTATCTCTGTTTGATCCACAGCAGTTACTCCACTTTGATAGTGCAATACTATCAACTAAGTCTTCCTCCCTAGATCTCTAAATCAGAAGCAGTTTATTTATCTGATTATCAAAAGGTATACAATTGTGATGAGACAATATGTATTTATAGAGTTAGGGAGGGGACTTAGCTACAAAACCCTAGTTGGGCTGGGCCTGCTCATCAAAGGCTTCAGTCAACTAGAAAAGCCCACACTTCTGCTTCACCTAGACTTTACACACAGATGCTAAGCCCATTAACAATTGATCACCAACAACATGGGCTAACACAGCAAAGAACTATCCAATCAACCCAAGTTTTAATAAAACCAATAAAACTTAATGTAAGCCCAAATAAAAAGTCTAACATTCTCCCACTTGGGCTACATTAATTTTAATACATATATATTATATATCAAAATAATTTTGTTTGAAAACGACTCATGGGTTGAACAACAGGAAAACATTTGTGGCCACTTTAAAAATGATAGTTCTCTGATAACATCTCAACATACCGGTCCAATTTAACCTTTGATAATGAACTATGACAATCATATTGTTTTTAACTCAACAAAAGACATTCATAATCACAAAATACCAAAGTATTAAATCGACATGGTCAATAAGTCTAGTAGTGTGGTAAGGAATTATGTTCAACATGTGATCAATTTAAAATAACATAATATCCTTATCAGTCCTCAATTTCACTGATACCGTGATGCTTAATAAATAAGCCAGTGAAATTAAACATACACTACTTAATAAATAAGTAAGTGTCACTAAACTTGCTTAAAATATTAAGCCAACAAAATATCATTGTCTTTTAGTAAATATACTTAAAATACAATGATCACAACAAGATATGAACTACATGCTTTCAATTCAATTATTCTCGAGAATATAACAAAGCCTAACTGAAAGCATAAACATCCAATAATCAAAAAAGTATTGGCCCACAAAGTAGTTCATAACATCAACAAGTAAAATACATATAAATGTAATCTCAAAAGATAAAGCAAGAAACTCCCACTAACCCAAAGGAGCAAAAGATTATAAAATGCCTATATCAAAAAACATGTTTATCAAACAATATGGCACTTAATCCTTTGGTTAGAGGATCTGCAAACATCAACTTGGTCTTTCAATATTCTATCACAATGTCTCCTTTCTTAACCAAGTCTTTAATAGTGAGATACTTTATTTCCTTATATTTGGAAGCACTACTTGTTGGAAATTATTTTACCAGGATCTAGATTTACTAACAAGTATGTTGGATTAACAACCTAATATGAATTCTAAAACAATGAAAATAAACACATATAAAGTTAGAAAACCTTACAGTGGGTGCAGCGGAATAATATGACTCCTTCCGTTCAGATCTCTAGCCCTTGATTCCTTTCTGTAGCAGAGCATCACCAAGATCTGAACCTGGATCTTCTTTTCTCCTTCTTTGATGTAGAAATTCCATAGTCTTCCATACTATGATTGAGATACCACTTGATGTGTGTGGGCACTACTCATCTCACAAGGATTTCGAAAATTCTCTCTCTTTTCTCTCTTAATTTCGTGGCTGATCTTACATTCAAGAGAAGAGAGCAAGGTTGCTTTATATAGGGAAAAGGGAGAGCACAACTTTCCAAATAAAACAGTTTCCTTAATTACTGTGTAATCAATTAACTGCCTTATTTAGTGTGATCCACCACTTTCCTATTATAGCTAGGCTTTGATTAGCAATTATATGGTAATTAAAAAATAAAAATAATAATTGGGAAACACAAAGGGAGTGCTCGGCCATAGAGGGAAATGGGCCTCACTTGGATTTTGCAGTTTCCTCAATTTTATTTCTATTTCTCCAAAAATGCCATTTTTCCAATTCTAATCATTTAAATGCCAAAACTAATTATTTAATAACTAAAATAGATTATTAAATAATATTGTCATTTAAAATAATTATTAATTAGACATACAAAGTCTCTTAATTAATAATTAAACCTAGAAACCCTTTTCTTTACGATTTCATCCTTAAACTGTGAGAATTCATAAAGTAGACATAGTCTAACTTTTAGAATTATAATTGATTAATTAAAATCAATTAACTGAGTCTTACAAGCAGTATGACCTCAACTAGTATGGGGACCATGGGTCTATATAACCGAGCTTCCAATAAGTCGAACCGAATTTACCAAGTAAATTTCCTAACTTATTAATTACTCATTGAATCCACACTTAGAACTTGGAATTGCACTCTCAGTCATATAGAAACGCTCTATATGTTCCACGATATAGACACGTCATTAGTTATCCATTGTTATAACCCTAATGTGATCAATGATCCTCTATATAGATGATTTACACTGTAAAGGGATTAAATTACCGTAACACCCTACAATGTATTTTATCCTTAAAACACTTAACCCTGTATAAATGATATTTCACCTAAGTGAAATGAGATCTCCACCATTTATCTTCGTTTGGTTAAGCTCGAAGGAAATCATCCTTTACTTCTATTTGCCAAATAGAAGCTATAGATTCCATATTTATGTTAGCGCTCCCACTCAATTGCATTACCGTGTTCCCAAAATGTACGTATCACCCTGATACAAAACTAGGCTTAACTAACAAATCAAAGAACACGAATAATACTCTTGAAATTGAGCCTAACCATATCAGGATTTCGATCATGTGATCTAGGATCAACTTATGATATTGAATTGAATAGATATTTACGGTAAGTTTCAAAATCTAATTCAAAGTTCAATATTGGTCCATTCCAATGCATACTCCATGCATCCGATACTGGTAAACTTTGCCAATGTCCTGGAAAAGACATAACACTTTTTCAAGGTGTAAGAATACCTATCGCTGATTATACCATGTCAGTCTAAATCTAGTGTTCTGACAAATCAGGGAATCAACTTTTGAACATATAATAAAGATTATATTCCACTGTGCTGACAACACTATAATCTTTAACCAACTCATATGTTCTGGACTTAAAAAGAATTCATACATTATATACATATAATCATGAAATAAATCATGTGAACCATGCAACATAAAATGTTATTTCTGATCTTTATTAATAAGTAAATCTGATTATATGAAATGAGTTTTATTTAGGGCATAAAACCCAACACTACTAATCTCATTATTCTTTGAAAAGAAAACAACAATATTATTATCACAATAGATTAGTATAGGAGAGGAAATAGGATCAACCACTCGTATCTCCGAAATAAAATTCTTCAGCCACAAGGCTTGCAAAGATGCCCCATAACATGCAACAAACTCAGCATACTGTAACGTCCCCGCTTCAAGCCTCCATTGGGTCCTTACACCCACGGAATGAATGGCTCTTATACACGAGTACGTCACTCTGGCTGCTTCATGGACTGATGACTGACCCTACAGACCAACACGAAGGGGAAATACCGGGTAAGCTGTGCAATCCCACAACGCCTGGGGAAGGTCTAGTGGGATGATTCTGAGACTGTGTAGGTATGGGACTACACAGTTAAAGAGAGCTTAAATGGATTGATTGGTACTACCTATATCAACAAGGTGCATCTTGTTTTTCGGTAGCCCATCTCGAAAGAACTCCATAGTTAAGCGTGCTTGGCCTGGAGCGAGGACGTTACAAATGGTATCAGAGCCTTGACCCAGCCGGAAGTGTGGTCGACGAGGACGTCGGACCCCGTAAGGGGGGGTGATTGTGACAGTCAGTAGTCCCGTGATCCGTAAGGGGAAACACCGGGTAAGCTGTGCAATCCCACACCGCCTGGGGAAGGTCAAGTGGGATGATTATGAGACTGTGTAGGTATGGGACTACACAGTTGAAGAGGGCTTAAATGGATTGATTGGTACTACCTATATCAACAAGGTGCATCTTGTTTTTCGGTAGCCCATCACGAAAGAACTCCACAGTTAAGCGTGCTTGGCATGGAGTAATTTAAGGATGGGTGACCTCCTGGGAAGTTTTCCCAGGAAGCGTGCGAGTGAGGACAAAGCACGCTGGAAACACTCGTGTTGGTCTGTAGGGTCAGTCATCTGTCCATGAAGCAGCCAAAGTGACGTACTCGTGTATAAGAGCCATTCATTCCGTGGGTGTAAGGACCCAATGGAGGCTTGAAGCGAGGACGTTACACATACATAATAGATGATGTGATCAAAGTCTGTTTAACACTCTTCCAAGAAATAGCAGCACCTGCCAAAGTAAAAATATAGCCAGAAGTTGACTTTAAATCATCTACTCAACCACCAAAATCTGAATCTGAATAACCAACAACTCGAAGATTGTTAACATGCTTATACACAAGCATAAAACTCTTCGTTCTTTGCAAATATCTCAAAACTTTCTTGACTGCAACCCAATGATCATGGCCAGGACCAGATAAATATCTCCCAAGAACATTGACTACGAAAGCTATGTCAGGTCGAGTGCAAACCTGAGCATACATCAAACTCCCTACTACACTTACATAAGGGATGTTCTTCATTGCTCCTCTTTCCAAGTCGTTCTTAGGACATTGTTGGTTAGTGAACTTGTCCCCTTTCAGAATAGGAACAGAACCAGCTTTACACAATCCATGTTGAACCTTTTGAGCACACGATTAATGTAAGCTTCTTGAGATAAGCCAAGAAATTTTCAATTCTTATCATGATAAATCTCAATCTCCAAAACATAGAATGCCTCTCCAAGATCTTTCATATCAAAATTGGAAGACATAAAATTTTTGGTCTCATTTAGTAATGACAAATCAGTGCTGGCAAGTAAAATATCGTCTACATAAAGAACAAGAAAAATATGATGACTCCCACTGATCTTCATATAAATACACTAGTCAAACTTGTTCTCGATGAAACCCAACAGTGTCACAACCTTATTAAACTTCAAGTACCACTGGTGAGATGCTTGCTTGAGACAATAAATAGATCATTTCAATTTGCAAACTAAATTGTCATTTCTATTTTCCTCGAAGCCTTTAAGTTGAGACATATAAACTTGCTCACTCAATTCTCCATTCAGAACAATAGTTTTAACAATCATTTGATGCAACTCTGAATCAGAGTGCACAACTAAATCCATAATAATTCTGAATGAATCTTTAGTGGAAACAGGTGAGAAAATTTTGAGTATAATCAATACCTTCTCTTTGAGTAAAGCCTTTAGCCACTAAACACGCTTTAAACCTTTCAATTTGTCCCTTTTTATCCCTTTTAGCCTTTAAAATCCACTTACAACTTATTGGTTTGAAACCATCAGGTAATAGAACTAACTTTCACATATACAATATTTTTGTCCATGAACTTAATCTCATCATCCATAGCTTCTATCCATTTTGAAGAATGTGGACAATTAAGTGCTTCACTATAAGTAAGAGGTTCCACAAAATGACCAAGATCACATTCACCTTCTCCAAGGTAAATAAAATTATCATCACACCTTATTGACATCTTTTGTCTTTGAGATCTCCATATAGGAGGTACTTTTGGAATAACCTCTATTTGTTGACTATCATTTTGAATGACATATTCCACAATTGGAATTTCTTCAATAACAGGATCCTCATTAACAACAGGAGCTTCTTCATTAATAGGCCCTTCATCAATAATAGAACCCTCATCATCTTCGATATCGGGAGGAATGAATTCATCAACAATGGGAGCGTTATCAACTAGAGTAAGAATAAGACTGCTATTATTATCATCTCTTGAAAAAGACATAGGAATAAAAATTCCTTTAGATGACTCCCCATTTCAAGAGATGGTGAATGAATATTTTCAGCAACATCAAAATTTAGCAGTCTGAGATTCAACAATTCGCGTACCACGAGTAGGACAGTAAAAGCGATAGCCTTTTGAGCGCATTGGATAACCAATGAAATAACAGCGATTTGTTCTCGGATCTAACTTTTTCAAATTAGGATTATAAATCTGTACTTCAGCTGGACAACTCCATACACGAAGATGATTCAGACTAGGCTTCCGCCCAGTCCACAACTCAAAAGGGGTCTTATGAACAGATTTACTGGGAACATGATTTAAAATATAAGTTGCAGTCATAAGTGCTTCACCCCATAAAAATTCTGGTAGATTTGATCTACGCATCATACTTCTAACCATATCCATGAGAGTGCGATTTTTTCGTTTTAGCAACGCCATTTTGCTTAGTGAAGCTGACATATTGTATTGAGAAACTACACAATTTTTTGGAAAATATTCAGCAAAAGGCCTCATGTGTTGTTTAGATTCTGAATAACAACCAGAATATTCTCCTCCGCGATGAAAATGAACAAATTTTATGACTCTGCCCAATTATTTCTCAAGAACATTTCGAAAGATTTTGACTTTATCAAAAGCGTTGGATTGTCTTTGATCAGGTAGGTGAGACCATAAGAAGAAAGAAGAAAAAAAAATATCGATAAAAGTTATAAAATACTTGTTTCTACACAACGTGGTGGAATAAGGTCCACTGATGTCATTGTGGATAATCTCTTATAAAGAGTGACTATAGTTAGCAGTCTGCTTTCTTATTTTAGTCAATTTTTCACAAGTACAATCAGCACAAGTATTCCAACCAGAAACATCAACAGGAGGAAGAATTTTATCTAGAAGGAATCGATCAATTCTTTCTTTAGAAATATGACCCGATATATCGTGCCATAATAATAAGGATGTTATCTTAATATAAGATTTCTTACCCACAATATTCACAGCATTGAAAAAAGAAGCTAAGGAAGTCAATGATAATTTGAAAAGAATATCAGAGTAAAAACAGTTTCCAATTATTCGGAGTCAAACATAATGTCAACACTTTAATTGGGAAAACGAAAAGAAAATCATTGTTTAACTAAAAGCGGAAGCGAAACTGAATTACTTTAAAAGTAGGAATCAAGAAAGTACTATTCAAAACAATCTGAACACTAAACGGTAATTCAAGAATTAATGTGCCAACATAAATAACGTCAACTCCAATATAAGTGCCCACTGTAAGCATTGACTCCCTCTCACTTATCTTCTTGAAATCCCTTAGCCTCTGGTTGTGGTTGTTTCTCTTCATATTTTCTTTATCCTTTGTTGGGCTTCAGTTGAGAAACAAAGTGAGAAGACTCATTCTTTTCATTTTGTTAGCTTGCTTGTTTCAGCTACACACTGAGAAATTAGATCACTAAAACTCCATGTTTTATTATAAGTGTTTAGGCTGTCTTGATAAATCTAAAAGAGGTAGGAAGTTCATGAAGAACTTGAAGAATAGTGTAAAAGTCGGGATGAGAAATATTATGATCTTTCAACTCGGACTGAAGAATAATAATTTTCAAAATAAAATCTAGCACTCCTTTGATTTATCAAACTGAATGGTTGTCATTTTATCCATAGAATGTCCAGCTTCAGCGTTTTCACCAGTGTCATATAGTTTTTCTACAGCATTGAAAAACTCATTAGCATTTGTGGTGTTTGGCAAACTACCAAAAGATGTTCAGGAATTAAACGTTTCATAGCAATGAGACTAAGATGATTTGAATTTTTCCATTGTGCATGAAGAATTTTTGGGGAACAATTCTGATATTAGTATAAGATCAGCAGATTTTTCTTCTCGAAAGCATAAGTCCAAATCTATTATGCCTAAAGTAATTTTCACATCTCGTTTCCATGTCTTAAAGTTGAAAGCATTCAGAATTCAGATAAAAACGTTATTGTTGTTCGCAAAAAGGAGACCAAAAAATCCAAAAAATTAAAACTTGAATAAGCAATATGAGCAATGCATTAGAAAATATTGTAGAGTCAACTGGTCATTATAAACTCCCCTTTGGGGTGAGAATATAACACACACATGATCTACCTTCATGAAGTTAACAACAAAGAAAAAAATACATATCATTTAAGAATTTTATTACCTTTGGGCAAATAAATTTCTTAAAAATATGTATTAATTCAAGCAAAAAATAATAATAAATTTATATATTTAAATTATTACATTTGGGCAAATAATTAAAATATACACATTTAATATTAACTCACTTCATGGAATGTGAACTAATATATATAACTACTACCTTTGGGCAAGTAATTACACATATAGCCAACTAAAATAAATATTTTCTATAACATATGAAATTCGGTGATAAAATAATCATTAAAAATTTAATAATTTTCAACCAAATTTCTAAAAAGTTATATATAAATTGCTTGTAATATATTGATAATAAAAAATAAAGTGTCCACCATAACACATTATTTTTACATCAAACAATCAAGTTTTAAAATTTTAGAACAACAAATAATGGAAAAATGTGAAATAAAGAATATTGGTGGAGATTACATAGTCAAGATAAATTAAACAAGAGAGTGACTATGTCATATGGAACGAGAAGAAACCCAAAAAATTTCTATGATTGACAGATTTCGAAAAATCATCAAAAAATATTTTTAATAATTTTTTTAACTACATAATTATCATTAAAATAATAATAATTATTAAATGGAGTCAAAAAATTAATTAAAAATCATAGAAAAATCAGAAATTAAATTTTAAGGACGCTGGAAAAAAAAACGTCGAAAAACGACACTTGGCGGTGCCGCACGCGCCCCCACGCGCCGGCTGTGCGAGTGGGCGTTGCAGCTGGACTCCATCTTCTTCCTCCAGCCGGATCTCCAGGCGGGTCGCGCGACCCGGTTCGTGCGCAGTCGGGTCTGGACGAATTCCGGGCAAAAACCACGACGAAAACTTGCAATTTTCGATGGGTTTTGCTCGGGATGAAATTTCTAATTGATCTATTGTATTAATTTCGGGTATAAATGACGATATGGGTCTCGATCGGATTGTGTTCAATCCGAAAACTAAGAACAAAAAAAAGTGCCCGATTTTGATTTTTGCTGCAGCCGAATTCAAATTAAACGATGTAGAAACATTGTAAATTAGTTGGTAATGAGATTTGCACCATCAATTTTAGTATATAAACAATAGAATCAAAAAACCTAAATTTAATTTCATAAAAAATATATATATATAAACCCTAAAACTTTAAACTTAAAATTCTCATAATATACATAATGATTTCATGCATATAATATATCAATTGAAAGAGAATTTAACGATGAATAAAACCTCTAAAGTTTTAAGATTTATAAACAAAAAATTTAACATAAAATAATAACAAAATTAATATGTAATTATGGATAATTAACATATACAAATTAATTATACTAATTATAGGTTCTAAATCATATATAATAGGCTCTGATACCACATGTTAGAAAAATTAATAATAAACCTAAGATCTATTTGTATATAGCATAGAACACAATAGTAATATATAATAATTAGGTATGTGTACCTGATTGATCCATAGCAATTATCTCTGTTTGATCCACAGCAGTTACTCCACTTTGATAGTGCAATACTATCAACTAAGTCTTCCTCCCTAGATCTCTAAATCAGAAGCAGTTTATTTATCTGATTATCAAAAGGTATACAATTGTGATGAGACAATATGTATTTATAGAGTTAGGGAGGGGACTTAGCTACAAAACCCTAGTTGGACTGGGCCTGCTCATCAAAGGCTTCAGTTAACTAGAAAAAGCCCACACTTCTGCTTCACCTAGACTTTACACACAGATGCTAAGCCCATTAACAATTGATCACCAACAACATGGGCTAACACAGCAAAGAACTATCTAATCAACCCAAGTTTTAATAAAACCAATAAAATTTAATGTAAGCCCAAATAAAAAGTCTAACATAGTGTTTTTGGGAAACTCAAATTTTGGCTCCATTTAAAGAAGGCTAAACGCAAAGCTTTGACATCATTCAAAAATTTAGAGAAATTCTCAGCATAGAAGGAGGGCAAGGAGGAGAAGGCACCATTGGAGGACTCTAAACAGTTTTCTATCTCTTCACTTCTATCTTTTATGTTTTTAATTAAATCTCTATTGTTTTAGAATGACTTCTAGTAGTTAATTATTTTTAAGAATTATTATGTGAACCACTTGAATTTATTTTATGGATTAATGTAGTTGTTCAATTTCTTTTTCTTCTTTTAATTCAATTCCATACAATTTGTTTTAATTCTACAATTATTTACTGACCATCTATAATTATTACTTATGAAAATAAATCAAAATTTTGGAATGTGAGATTTGAATATGCTCTAATTGTTATGGATGTAAATTGATTTAGAATGAAAGTACCTAGGTTATTTGTATGATTCTATTAGTTGATATACTTAATGCTATCTTTGTGATTAAACTTACCATAGGAATATAGGAAGTTTTTATATAGGTTAGGTTTATAAGTTTTAACCAGATTATAAACTTCTTAACTCAATTTGTCAATTGAATAGGGAGAAGGCAAACTGGGTAACTGCATTGGGAAGTAAAATAAATGATAGTTGGATATCATAATAACCTTTGTCTTTATTATTGTGTATTTTTCTAATTTTAATTATTGTCTTATTTTAATTACTTTCTGTCAAATAATTTTTATTAATTAAATAGAACTAAAGAATTAACTAATTGACAATTGATAACCAATCTTCGTGGGAACGATACTCTACTTTATCATTATATTATTATTTCGATTGCGTATACTTGCGTATTGAATTTTACCAAATAGTTATATTGTATTGTATTGAATTATACTGTATTGTATTGTGTTGAATTGTATTTAGTATTATTCAATACAATACTAGGTTTGATATTGACTTGTACTAATAAGTTGTGTAAAATTATAAATTCTTTACAATAAACTTGACCCCAACCCCAACCATGACCTGAAATTGAATTCAGACTCGAAACCCAACCTAGACCTTGGACCTGAAACATGCCCCGGACACAGACCAGGACTCGAACCCTGGACCCCGATCCAAAACCTTGGACCCTGCACCTGACCAGGACCTTAGACCCTGAACCCCGGCCGTTGGCCGCCAGCTGTTGGGTTTTGTGCCCTAAATAAAACTCATTTCAATATAATCAGATTTACTAATTAATAAAGATCAGAAATCACATTTTATGTTGCATGGTTCACATGATTTATTTCATGATTGTTTAATGTATAAATTCTATTAAGTCCAGAACATATGTATTTGTTCATGATTATAGTGTTGTCAACACAGTGGAATATAATCATAATTATATGTTCGAAAGTTTAATTCCATGATTTGTCAGTTCACTGGATTTAGACTGGCATGATAATCAGCGATAGGTATACTTACACCTTGGATAAGTGTTATGTCCTTTCCAGGGTATTGGCAAAGTTTACCAGTATCGGATGTATGGAGTATACACTGGAAGGGACCGATATTGAACTTTGATTAGATATGATAAATTTACCGTAATATCTATTCAATTCAATATCACCTAGTTGATCCTAGATCAAATGATCTTAATCCTGACATGGTTAGGTTCGATCTCAAGAGTGTTATTCATGTTCTTTGATTTGTTAGTTAAGTCTACTTTTTGTTCAGGGTGATACGTACATTTTGGGAACATGGAATGACATAATTATTATGGTGTTTATTTATGCGGATGACATAATTGTCACAGGGAATGATTCGAAGATATTACAGGAATTCACCACTCAACTAAACAACATATTCTCCCTCAAAGACCTTGGACCACTAACTATTTTCTTGGCATAGAGGTACACAGAGACAAAACAGACCTTTATCTTAGTCAAGCCAAGTAATTAAACATTTGTTCATAAGAATAAAAATGTTACATCTCAAACCATGTTCTACACCCATAGTTGTTGGCAAAGCCATCGCCAAAACGGATGGTGACTTACTGTAGCAACCTACAGTCTATCAAAGTGCTATCAGGGGCTGCAATATTTAGTTCACACTTGACCAGATCTTTCATTCGTTGTTAACAAACTCAGTCAATACTTGCATGCCCCCACAACAACACATTAGTCAGTAGCAAAGCGGATACTAAGCTACATAAAGGGGACAATTCACTATGGGTTCCATATCAAGTACTCCAATGAACTTAATATTACCGACAACTCATACGCAAATTAGGCTTGTTGTCCAGATGACTAGAAAAGCGTGATTAGTTATTGTGGTTATTTGGGTGACACACTTGTATCATGGTCCTCAAAGAAGCAAGCAGCAATGTCATGATCAAGTGCCGAGTCAGAGTATATGTAACGCCCCGATTTCCCGAGACATCACACTTACTAGTCCGTTTAAAACCATTTATAGAAAAACAATAAACTAATTTATTGAAAAATAATTAAAGCATGAGATCTCATTATTTTAAAATAAAAACTCTTGATTCCTTTATAAATTTTTAAACATTAACTTTTACAAAAGTAATCGAGCCATAATCTTTAAAGAAATATTCTCAAACCAAAACATCGTGACAATCCCCTAACATGTAATCCATGCCTCGAGCTCGCCACCCTCACTGTATAGTTTTGCCTTACACTTTCTGAGTACCGTGGTGACGCCCAGTAAGAAGAGCTATGTAGGACATAATCCCCCAACTAGATAACATAGTCATAAACATAATAACATCACAACCTCAAATTAATTCATACCATGCTAGCATACATATACCAACATGTCATATCACATACTATTCTCAAATATAATATAACATCATATCACAGTGTAATCTTAATGCATGCTATACTCACACACATAACACACATTATCTTATCGCACATTGTCCTCACATACGATAACATACTCCCACTCATGTTGATTAGACATGAAGTGTAACCTACCCTGCCTCGTGCTGTTCTCACACTCGGGATCCAATAGGGCAACCCCTTATCACAAGTTGTACTCACCCATGATAGGATAACCTGCAAGTAAACCCATACAAGCAGCCAAAATATAACCTGCAGTGCTATGCTCACACCAGCAGTAGAAAACCTATCCTATAAGTGCTATTCTCACACAAACAGTCAAAAGCCTTATCACTATCACATACTAACAATACTAACATAAACAACAATTCACAATACAAAATCTCATAACCACATGAACATCAAACCCACAAATAAGTCGTATGTTTCAACATACACCCTGTGCACAGATGTCCACTCTTCTTACCTCAGTTATTAAGAACACCTTCTTGCTACTCCAAGCACCTCAATGAATTTCCTTGTTGAGAACAAGATCCTAAATATTCATTAACACAACAATACATTCAAAATATATTCAAGTATGAATCTCTGTACTCATACAAAAACCTACGTAAAAGTACGTAACACATAAGCAAATTTTACTTGCATGCCACACCATACATAACCATTTATCAATATATTTCACACCAACACATTGCATGTACCCATATTATTAAGTTACTGTTATATATAGTTTCCCTGTATGCTATCTCACATTATTCTTGGTGTACTGTTCTGTTATGTTCGGTTATTTGTGTCAGGTGTATATGCAGAAGTTAGTTAATAGGTTAGTTTAGTTATGTCTGTTAGAGTCTTGTTTCTTTGAGTCGGTTTGTATATGAGGCCCAGTATATATATATGCTGGTCTCTCCCTTATTTAATTAATTCAATTTTTCCTTCTTCTTCTGTCTGAAACTTTCCAGTTACATTTCTCAATATGGTATCAGAGCGGGAAACATAGGCTTTCCCGTCCGATCCTCCTAGCTGCTGCTGTGTCTTCTTCGCCGGCATCGCTGTGTACTTTCCGATCTTCTTCTCCGATCGTGTTCTTTCTCTGAACATTGATTCCGCACAATGGCTACAGATGAAAATCAAACCAGTATTCCCTCTGGTGTTATAGATCTTGGAAATCCCTCAAATCAAGGTCTGCAAATCACTTCCAGCAAGAATCCATTGGAGGATCCAGCAAGCCCTTTCTTTCTTCACCATGGTGACAACCCAGGGAACGCTTTGGTGTCTCAACCACTTACTGGACAGGACAACTACGTCTCATGGAGCAGGGCAATGCAGCTCGCAATTTCAGTCAAAAACAAAATCGGATTTCTCGACGGTTCAATTCCTAAACCTTCTAATTCTGATCAAAGTCTTTACAATGCTTGGTATCGTAATGATAACATTGTGATATCTTGGATCTTGAATTCGGTTTCTAAAGAAATCTCATCAAGTATTCTTTATGATGAATGTGCATCGGGTATTTGGAATGATCTAAAGACTCGTTTTCATCAGAAAAATGGTCCTCATATATACAATTTGAGGAAAGATCTCATGAATCTTAAACAAGAAAATCAGACCATAAGCATTTACTTTACTAGGCTTAAAACAATATGGGAAGAACTAACAAATTACAGGCCTACATGCACTTGCAATGGATGCACTTGTGGAGGAGTCAAGAGACTTCAAGATCATTATCACATGGAGTACATCATGTCGTTTTTGATGGGACTCTCGGATTCATTCTCTCAAGTAAGGGGCAGCATACTTCTCATGGATCCTCTACCCGAAGTGAATCGTGTGTTTCATCTTGTCACTCAAGAAGAACAACAAAGAGGAACAACCTCAAATATCAACAACAATAACTCTGCCATGGCGTTTGCATTCCAAGGGGACAAAAGAGTGAACCAAAAGGATGATAGTCAAGTTGGGAAATCACATCCATCCAAAAGAAATCGTCCCTATTTGTACTCCAACTTTGCAACATCCATGGACATACCATCGAAAAATGCTATAAAATCCATGGATATCCACGGGTTTCAACAAGCAAAGAAACAAATCTAAGGAAGCGGTTGCGAACCAAGTGCAAGCGGGGAAGAAAACATCTCTGCGCATGGCGAAAATCCTGTTATTCTTCCCCAACTCTCCTCGGCACAGTACCAGCAACTTCTAAACTTACTCGCTTCTCAAACTAATGGTATGAATGGTAATGATCCTAGCACTTCAACAGGTAATACAGGTATCATTCTTTCACACCATTCAAGTTCCCCTTTTCTAAATTCCTGGATAGTTGACACGGGAGCTACTAGACATATATGTTCTGATATCAAGATGTTTCAATGTATATGTAAGACAACACCAACCAAATTAATTCTTCCTAATAATGATAGTGTTAATGTGAATCAAAGTGGATCTGTTGTTTTAGGAAACAACATTGTCTTGACCAATGTTTTATATGCCCCACTTTTCAAATACAATATCATCTCTGTAAGTTACCTAACTAAGAATTCTCCTATTTCTTTTTATTTCACTGCTGATGAGTTTACAATGCAGGACAAAACCAGCAAGAAGATGATTGGAAGAGGTAGTAATGTCAAAGATCTATACATTCTTGATACTACACCAAGTCCATCTCAAGTCTTCTCTGTCTCAGCTGAAGTTTGGCACTCACGGCTTGGACACTTATCAAATAAACGACTGAATCTCCTTAAAAATACTCTCAATTGTAACATGTCCGATTTGCATAAAGCTTCACCTTGCTATATTTGTCCCATTGCTAAACAAAGAAAACTCCCCTTTCCTAATAGCAATACGGTTTCTAATAAAATCTTTGATATTGTTCATTGTGATGTTTGGGGACCATATCATGTTGTATCACACACTAATCACAGATATTTTTTGACTTTAGTTGATGATTTTTCCAGATTCACATGGATATTTTTGATGCAACACAAATCCGATGTTAACTTCATTTTGCCTCAATTTCTGACCTATGTTCAAACCCAATTCAAGCAGGTTTTTAAGGTGTTTCGTTCTGATAATGCACCGGGCTGGTGTTTAAGGATTTATTTTCTAAACATGGCAGTCTACATGAGTTCTCATGTGTTGAAACACCTGAGCAAAATGCAATTGCTGAAAGAAAACATCAGCACCTTCTCAATGTTGCACGATCTCTCTATTTTCAGTCTCGAGTTCCTATTAAATTCTGGAATGAATGTGTATTGACAGCAGCGTATATAATAAATCGAACTCATACACCCTTGTTGAACAACAAAACTCCATATGAATTGCTTTTTGATAAGTTGCCTAGCTACCAACATCTCAGATCTTTCGGATGTCTGGTTTTTGCTTCAACTTTATTAAATCAGAGAAACAAATTCTCTCCTAGAGCCCGTACTTGTGTCTTTATGGGATACCCTCAAGGTGTAAAAGGTTACAAGCTCTTTGATATAAATAATAAACAAATGTTTGTATCTAGAAACGTTGTGTTTCATGAAAACATTTATCCTTTTCAAAAACTAAACAATGAGAATGCTGATATTGATCCCTTTTCTCTTAGTATTATTCCTCTTTCTGTAACAAATGACATGTCTGGTTGTGAGTACCCCATAGGTTCTAACAATACCTCAAATGGTGCAAATCGCTTGGAAGACATTAGCAATAACTCAGATCTAACTGAGGCAGAACCCACTCCTGCTGGTACACCAGCAGTTCCACCACATCATGTTGCTGCCCCCACGATTGCACCAGATTTTTCACCTGCACCAGCAGCTTCATCACCACAAATAACTCAGGACCTTCCAAGAAGATCGAGTAGACAATCAAAACCACCTGGCTACTTAAAAGATTTTGAATGCTACTCACTCATCCAAGATCATTCTTCAACTCCCCATAAGATTGATAAATTCATTTCATATTCTAATTTATCTGAAACTCACAAAGCTTTTATCCTTGCAGTTTCATCCAACAAAGAACCGAGATCTTACTTTGAAGCCATACAAACCTTGGCTTGGTTAGAAGCAATGCAATGCGAATTAAAAGCACTTTCAGACAATAAAACCTGGTCTATAGTTCCTCTTCCAGCCAACAAAAGAGCTATAGGATGTCGCTGGATTTATAAGATTAAATACCATAGTGATGGGAGCATAGAAAGGCTAAAGGCTTGTCTTGTTGCGCAAGGTTACACGCAACAAGAAGGGCTAGATTTCTTTGATACTTTCTCTCCCGTTGCAAAGATGGTCACCCTTAAATTGCTCCTTGCTATATCTACCATTAAGAACTGGCACATTTTGCAACTTGATATAAATAACGCCTTTCTTAATGGAGATCTTAACGAAGAAGTTTACATGGAAATACCACGAAGGTCGACCCTACCTTCTTCTCTTAATGCAGAAACAAAAATGGTATGCAAATTACACAAGTCGATCATGGCACAAGACGATCTTCCAGACAATGGTACAAAAAGCTATCCGATGCTCTTCTCCAAGAAGGATTCAAGCAATCTCAAGCCGATTATACATTATTCACTAAAGGATCCGAAGATTCTTTCATAGCTCTTCTGGTGTACGTAGATGATATCATCATTACCGGTCCCAATATATCAAATCTACACCAGCTACAGCATTCTCTACATCAAAAATTCAAACTCAAAGCTCTTGGAGACCTAAAGTACTTCCTCGGTTTTGAAATTGCCCGTGCTAAGGAAGGTTTATTTCTTTGCCAAAGAAAATACACACTCCAATTACTTGAGGATTCAGGTTTCATAGGCGGCCAATTGACGAAAACACCCATGGATCCTAAGCAAAAACTCAACAATGATGAAGGAGAAAGTTTGACAAATCCTTCACATTATCGACAACTTGTTGGGAAGCTTCTCTACCTAACCTTGTCAAGACCCGATATTACTTATGTTGTAAACACTCTCAGCCAATTCATGGCGAACCCTCGCACCACTCATCTTCAAGCAGTTCATCACCTCCTAAGATACATCAAAGGCAATCCTGGACAGGGGCTGCTCTATTCAAGGAATTCTTCACTACATCTTCGTGGCTTCTCCAGGCTCGGATTGGGCGGCTTGCCCCATCTGAGACGATCTATTTGGTTTTTTGCATCTTCCTCGGAGATTGCCTTGTATCTTGGCGCACAAAGAAACAACCAACTATTTCAAAAAGTTTGTTGAGGTTTGAATACGAGCGTTAGGCTTGCCACTAGTGAAGTCACTTGGCTGCAATACCTCCTAGAAGACTTCCACATCCCTCAACCGCATCCCGCATTCATCTATTGCGACAACAATTCAACCATTCATATCGCCAACAATCCCACTTTTCACGAAAGAACGAAGCACATAGAACTAGATTGCCACTTTATCCGTGACAAAATCACTAATGGATCAATCCGACTCATTCCTATTTCCACAACTCTACAACTTGCTGATGCCTTCACCAAGCCTCTCTCTTCACCAATTCTACATTCACATGTCTCCAAGATGTCAGTGTACGACATACACTCTCCATCTTGAGGAGGGGGTATTAAGTTACTGTTATATATAGTTTCCCTGTATGCTATCTCACATTATTCTTGGTGTACTGTTCTGTTATGTTCGGTTATTTGTGTCAGGTGTATATGCAGAAGTTAGTTAATAGGTTAGTTTAGTTATGTCTGTTAGAGTCTTGTTTCTTTGAGTCGGTTTGTATATGAGGCCCAGTATATATATGCTGGTCTCTCCCCTGTTTAATTAATTCAATTTTTCCTTCTTCTTCTGTCTGAAACTTTCCAGTTACATTTCTCAATACATATGAATATTTTTAACGTAAAACATGAGCTCATACAAACACTTTTTACGTGAAATTTTACTAAAATACTATTTATCAACAAAATATACAATTATGTAATTATTTATCAAAATCAGAAGCTAACATATTTCTTAATCATTTATACAGATTATAAAAGTAATTAAATCAATCTAGAAACACGTACAATTTATTATTCATATTCATGTACTAATTTACACTTCAAACTGTATATAAATACCAATTACTTAGATATATAAAATAACAAAACATCTCAACCTAGTCTTAAATTTATTTCATAGACTAGAATTATATTGTAACATTATATTGACAGTTCCCAAGCAGTGAACACAATTTTTAATATTTACTCTATCTAAAACTCAATTAAATCATTATTTAGTCACAAATAATTATAATAAATACCTACAGCAACTAATAAATTATAAAAACCCTTTTAATTCGTACCATAGGTAGTAAATAGCATTACAAAAATATATTTTACTGTTTTAGCATCACTTAACTATTTTTCATAATTATTTTAAGTATTAACTAAATAAATTCATGAAAAATACAAAAAATGATTGAAAACCCAATCTAACCATTCTAACACAGTTTATACTCTATACTAAGCCCTAAATAATTAACTTTTAATTTTCTGAATAATCTAGGTATTTTTCATAATTAACTTTAGAAATAACACAAATAATTCATGAAAAATACAAAATCGACCGAAAACCTAATCTATCAATTTTGTAACAGTTTATAATCCATAACCAATCATAGAAAATAAACTTAGATTTTTCTGAGCAACCTAAGTATTTTTCATAATTAATTTAATAAATAACACAAATAATTCGTGAAAATTACAAAATTAACCGAAATTCGAATCTACCAATTTTGCAATAGTTTATATCTCATAACTAATCATATAAAATAAATTTAGATTTTTCTGAGTAATCTAAGTATTTTTCCTAATTAATTTAACACATAAACCAAATAATTCATAATAAATCAAATAATTGCAAGAAAATTATGAAACTTTACCAAACACCCTAGAATAATATGTAGAATCGAAATCTACAAAAAAATATGGGAAAACCACCTCAGATATGCCCAGATCGTGTCGCCGGAGTTACGCCGGCGTAATTGTCTTCTCCGGCGCCGGCGAGCTCCAAAGTTTTTCTACAGCCCGTTTCGATGCGTCTTTTCGATTGGAAAATATTCCTAAGGATCCCAGAACCTCAAAGGAGTCAAACACCACTGATATTTCGTCTCGAAATGGCCGATTTGAGATCGTCTTCTCCAAACACGGTACACCGGCAAAAATGGTGTCCAAAACTGTGATTTTTCGTTTCAGAGCCTTTTACCCCGTTTCTTCACGTCAAAACTGATCTTTGGGGTCCCATAAACTTAAACACAGCCTCCTTTGATCTCCGAAACAACTTAAACACATTCAAATTCGGGTCCGTTTCAAGAACCGTATTATTGAACGTAAATGATGGTGAATTCGTACAGTTTAATTTCCAACCTCTAAATCACATTCTAAAAGCTTTATGAGAGGATTTAGAATCCAAGAAACGATTTAGAGCAGCCCACAAACTCTCAAACGACAAACTCGAAATCGCACCTTTTTCTTCACGGTTCGGTTTCGTTCTCTCTCTCCGTCTCTGCCTCTCACCCCGTTTCTAAACCCTCCAAACCCTAAACAATCATATAAACATCTTATATATAATCCTAACCCTAATATAACCCTAGATTAACAACTCAAAAATTTAAAAACAAAAAAAATAATATATATATATATACATACCTTACGTTAAACAATAATATATAATAATAATAAGAATAAGAATAATAATAATAATAAGTAATAATGATAATAATAATAATAATAATAATAAATAATAATGATAGTAATAGTAATAATAATATTAGTATTAATAATAATAATAGTAATAATAATAATATTATTATTAATAATAATAAATTAAACTATAATATATTTACCCATATTTTTATTATTAATTTACCTACAATAATATTCACAAATAATAAAATATTAAATTATCTCCAATAATTTAATTATTTATCTAGCATTACACACACCATCAAAATAAAATAACAAAAATAAACGAACTAAAAATAATAAAAAAATATTGTCACTAAGAAAAAAATTCATACTCCACCAAACTCATAAATATTCAAAATAATAAATTATCCCCATTGACAAACAAAATAAACTAAAAGTATATATATAAAAAAAAATTAATCAACCAAGAAAGCGGATATTACAGTATAGAGTTTTGACTCAAGTTGCTACAGTGATATCCTGGATTCAAGCCTTACTCAGTGAGTTCAATTTTCCAATTTTAAATGTTCTCATCAGTTGGTGTGATAAAATGGGAGCAAGCACATTGGTAGCAAATTCAGTCTATCATACTCGGACTAAGCACATTGAACTAGATATGCACTTTATAAGAGACAAGGTGCTGAAGAAACAATTAGACATTAGATACATACCTTCTCATGATCAAATTCCTAACTATCTACCTAAGAGCTTAACAAGTCACAATTTTCATTTCCTCGGTGACAAACTTAAAGTGGTTGGGACTAGTTTGAGAAGGGGTGTTAGGAAATGAGCTTATTAGGATTATATCCTCACTATTCTTCCTGCTAGATGACAATCATGCTGACATTATATCGTTAGCACTGTGTAGTCCCAAAAATAACAAATTGTACAATTATCAAAAGTTTGTTACGAATATTCTCTCTGTAAATTCTGTGTATAATTCTTTTTTGGTAATTTTCATTTTTTTTTTGAAACAAAGATTGCAACTTTCATTAAAGCAAATCAGCTAACAAAATAGCTTCCAAACCAGAAGGGACAAACCCCCTACTGGAAATACGATCAGGACATGAACCAGAAGAACATGCTAACCAGTTAGCCGCTTGGTTCCCAGATCGTTTAACAAACTGAACTGAAATATGAAAATTAGAAAAGGACTGTATAAGATTAATACAATCCGAAATAATAAGACCAAGAGGAGAAAGAATGTGGCTCTTGCTATTGGTAATTTTCCTTTACTCTATTATGTACCCAATATCTTTCTATAAAATAAATTCGCTTGCTCTATGATTCAATGAGGTGAGCTTTTAATCATTGTGTGACTTTTTATCTTCTTTCTATTTTTCCTCTGTTTTCTCTGTTTTTAATCTAATATGACATTGTATTAAATTTTATGGTCTTAATAATTAATACAATATAATATTTTATCTAAATATAGTATTACTTGTTATTTAATGCAATAAGACTCTTATACAACCTACCAAACGATAGTCACTAGTTGTGACTAAAAATCAATATTTAGATATAATTGCATGCTAATTTGTTTTAGTTACTACAAGAATCACACAATTTATTATTTTTTTAATAGAAATTTTTTTTATTAAAAGGCACAAAGCCAAAAAGATCAAAAGATCAATACAAAATCAAAGATTATAGGCAAGGCGGTAAGCTAGGCCGCCAACACGAGATAATTCAAAAGATAAAGCCAAACGTGCAAGTGAATAAGCTATAGCATTTTGAGCCATTTTACAATGAGAAAGAGAAATGAAAGAAGAAGAATGTCAAACATATAAAATATCATGAATAATAATACCAAATTCAGTTGGACACTTATTTTTCATATTAATAGCTTGGACAAGACGAAGGCAATCCGTAAAAATAGTGATGAATTTTTACCCAATTTTTCTTCTTACGATAAGTAGCACATTGATGGAAAAGAAAAAATAGAATTCTTACTACAAGAATCACATTTTAATTACTTATAACAAATTATAATTTTTATGATTAAATTTTATATTTTTTTGGTAATGTACTTACGAATATATAATAGTGTATTTTTAATTAATCACAATATTTGTTTTTCACTTTTATAACAAATTTTGTAGTAGTGAAAGTAAAAATAATAATAGTGATATGTCATTCTTTGATAATTCACAATGGTAAAGTATCATCACAAAGATCGAACAAAACACAACAACAAAATTAATGAATCAACATGAAGCTATATTTAGAAAGCTACAATGTAATTGAATTTGTGTGTAATTGGAGGTGTTTGTCTAACTATGTAATTACATTATAACTGTGTAATTGGAAGTAATTGAGGGGTTCCAATTACACTCTCCAATTCTCATGGCCCCCGTGAGAATTGAATGTGTAATTACACTGTGTAATTACTAAAAACTTTCCATATTAAACATTAGCTACTAAAAAATATTATTTTCCCATGTAATTACTAACTATTTTGCCAAACAAGATATTAGGAATCTATATGTAATTACCACCTCATATCCAAACACACCTTGCATTTTAAAATATAGTATAATTACTAAACTGTGTAATTACCCTACCTAGTAATTACACAGTTACTTCCAAACACACAAGGAAAAAAAGGGGGAGACAAATTAATTTTCATGTTTGTTATGGAAAATTTTGTTTAATCAATTCCTTTTTTGTACAATTTTTCTTTCCATACTAAATATTCAAAATTATTTTTTTTAAAAAAAAAAAATCTACATTTTTTTTTATATTTCTTTTTTTTTCACCAAAATTTAACTTACAAACATTACTTACATTAGGATAGTTAAACATGTTATTTATTATGATCATGTGATCAATTATATAAATACATGTAATTAGAGTCTTGTGATCTGTAAGACGAGATCGAGTAAGTTGTACAATCCCACATTATCTAAAAAAGGTCAAATACTATGATATTAGACTATATAATTGTGAGACTACATAACTGATGAAAAATTAATGGATTGATGGGTATTAAGATGCATTTTCTTTTCGGTAGCTAATTACTTAAAAAATCAAAATTAAGTATGTTTTGACATTGAGCAATCTTAGAATGGATAATTTTTAAAAAAGTTTTTCCCGAGAGCGTGCGAATAAAACTAGTGTTAGTTTGAACGTGTAAATTAGTCGCTACAAATTTTGTAACCCCTATTCTTTATTGTTTTGATACTATTTATAAAGGTTAAATTATATTATTGTAGAAAATCAAATGATGAGACGAATAAATTAAGGGATAGTTACACGTAATTAACCTATTGATTTATTGCAATTTGATATGTGTCATTGTTAAGTGTAAATATGGTTAGTTCTCAAGTGGTCCTTAAAAATGGGATTATTGATCTATTTGCTTTTTTGTGTTTTCGGAAGGTAGATAGTTAATATTTTTTCTTTAATTTTTTATTGTATCACTTTCAAATAACATAGAAAAAAATTAGCATAAAATTTAATATACGTGCCTCGCACGTAGTTTTTGCTATATATATATTAAAAAAAAATAAAAATTACCATAATTTCTATCTTTGTAATTTTGTTTTTGGTTTTTTTTTTTAATAAATTATTATATAGATTATACTTATGGGATTTCAAAAGTTCTTATGTTAAATATGACACTTTTAAGTTTGACCAATTTATATAGTATTTTTTTATTTTAGGTCTTTTTATGGTATTTGATATGCCATATATATATGTAAATTATGTTTTTAAATCCCATAGGGAAATTTGATTTTCTATACTTAGAAAATCAAAAAATTTGATTCCTAAACCAATAATTTAAACCCTAAAAAAACTATACCTTTTTTTTTCAAAACCCCAAAAATACCCCCAAACTCTCACAGCATCTCTCTTTCTCTCTCTATCTCGGCCGGTCCCAAGAATCCCACACCCCAGGTCCGATGGTCGGACCATGGGGTCCGATGGGGTCCGGCCATCGGACCTCTCTCTTCCTCTCTCTCTCAAATCGCAGGAAAAAAAAAAAATTTCACAGACGGTCGGACCTTGGGGTCCGATGGGGTCCGACCAATCGGACCCATCGGACCTCTTTCTTCCTCTCTCTCTCAAATCGCGAAAAAAAAAAAAAAAAATTCACAGCCGATGGTCGGACCTTAGGGTCCGATGGGGTCCGACCAATCGGACCCATCGGACCCCAAGGTCCGACCATCGGACCTCTCTCTTCCTCTCTCTCAAATCGCGGGGAAAAAAAAAAAAGTTTCGGACGGTCGGACCTCTCTCTTCCTTTTTTTTTTTTTTTTTGCTTTCGATGGCCGAGGCGGTGAAGAGGGGGCCTGGGATTCGTGGTCGACGGGGGTGAGGGTGGTTCGGGTTGGGGTTGGCGTGGGTGAGGGTGGTTCGGGTGAGGGTGGGCGGTTGGGGTGAGATAGAGGGAGAGAGAGATGATGCAGAGAGAGAGAGAATATTGTGAGGGGGGTATTTTTGGGGTTTTGAAAAAAAAAGAATAGTTTTTTTAGGTTTTAAATTTTTGGTTTAGGGAAAAATTTGTTTGATTTTCTAAGTATAGAAAATCAAATTTCCCATCCCATATTTAATGTTTTTATTTGTTTAGGTAGTTTTATTTGTCAGTGGTGTAGGAAAAGTCGTCGGAGTTTGCTGCCGGTGCCGAAAAAATCACCAGAGTAGCTTTCGGTGCCAAAAAAGTCGTTGGAGTTGCTGCCGACACGAAAAAATACGTCGAAATTGGCATTGTCGCTGGAAAAATTACTGAAAAAATACCAAGAAACTGGTTTCTCGATGAAGAAACTGGTTTCTCGATGAAGAAACTGGTTTCTCGATGAAGAAACCACTTTCTTGGTGATTTTTCCAGTGACAATGCCAATTCCGACGACTTTTCTGACACTGGCAGCTACTCCGGCGATTTATCAGTCATCGACAACAAACTTTAGAAAAGTCATTAGAATTGGCATATTCGCCTAAAAAAATACCAAGAAACCAGTTTCTTGGTAATTTTTTCGGTGATTTTTCTGACGACAATACCAATTCTGACAACTTTATGGCATCGGTAGCAACTCCGACGACTTTTTTGACACCGATAGTTACTTCAACGACTTTTCCGGTACCGATAGCAAAATCTGGAAAATTCGTCAGAATTGGCATTGTCACTGGAATTGGCATTGGTGATTTTTCTGGTAATTTTTCTAGCGACAATGCCAATTTCAGTGACTTTTCGGTGCTAGCAAAAATTTCGGCGACTTTCCTAATGGCGTCAACAACTCCAACGATTTTTCTGGTGCCGACAACAAACTCCGGTGCCTTTTTCAGTACTGGTGACAATTTTGGCGATCACTGTAGTTTCATTTGTTTTTTTTTTTTAAAAAAAAAAAAATATGATGGGAATTTTAATATCTTTCATGGTAATTCAATCTCATATATGTTAAGTTTTTATTTTAAATAACTTATTTTTTCTATTTAAGTTTCCTTACCATATTTATCTAAACTAGCTTTATTTTTTTTCCATATTTATGGAATTACCCCTACTATATATTATAGTCAGGGCAGACCTTGAGAATATATGGACCTAAGGCAAATTTGATTTTGGCGCCCTCTAAAATATATATAAAAAAATAGGGTTAATTTCACAAATGCACAAAAACAACAAAAAAACAACAAAAATACGGTTTCACGGAATTTTAAATATTTTTACGATTTTTTTGATTTTATTTACATAAAATACGGTCTTTTTATGTTGAAACTTTGTTCATTTGTTGTTAATTTTTTGTTGTTTTTTTGATGTTATTTTCATGTTACTTTTATGTTGTTTTCTTGTTGATTTTATGTTGTTTTCGTGTTATTTTTTGGAAAACCGTAAAAATGTAAAAAAAATATTCTTTGAACGTAAAAATGTAAATATTTTACAAAAAATGGTGCCTTATGTAATTATTCCAAAAAAATATTGAAAAAGATTGTTATGGGATTCGAACCCATGATATTATATAATATGTCATACACCTTAACTAACTAAACTATGAATATTTGTTATTTACAATACACTTAATATTACTTAAATAAAAGCCTAATAATTTTCTTTTATTTTGGCCCCCAAAAGGTGTAGGCCCTTGGCACGAGCTTAGCCCGCCTATACCTAGGGCCGACCCTGATTATAGTTTAACTCAAAAAAATAATTTAGTCAATTTAAGCATTCCAATTATGTTTCTTGACAAAGTAAACAAGATAAATCACTATCATTTCATTTCCAAGAAGTTTTAGTAAACAACATATTACGAATATTGATTCCGATTATTTTTCATTTATTCTGTTACATTTTTTCATTAATTTATTTTGATTTTGAATACTGGACGGTAAACGTGCCACTAGTTCCTTTTATTACGATTCTTAATTCTATTTGCTTACTCCTCCCCTAGATCCCTACTATTTTTTTTTCTATTACCTAAATATAATTAATCTTTTTACTTTTTAAGAAATCATCCAATTTTATTAATAACAATCAATTAAAATAATAGTCTACAACCCAATCCCATTAAAAACACAACCAGTATTAGAATCAGAGAAATGAGCCAACTAATTACCGCTTGATTCTCAGATCGGTTTGACAAAAGAAACAAAAATAAAGTCAAATGAAAAAGATTACAACATTACAGTTAACCTTAAGAACACCTATATTCAATTTCCTCCACCGTTCAGAAGACACAACAATAGATCTGTTGCAGCAGTTTATTCAACCCTTTAACTTGAGTACTCAACTATTGTGCAAGGTACGTAACATCACTACTAACAACTCCTTTAGCCACAAATATTTTTTTTTTAACCACTAACAACAATTTGATGGCAACACATCAAAGAACAAAGAAGAGGAACCAACAACAAATAAAACAAAACAAAACCATGTCACAGAAACAAGACTAATCGCAATAACCTAAACAAAAGACACTCAAAATCATATCGCAGAGACAAAACTAATTACATTTGCAAAAATCTAATCGCAGTAACAAAATCACAGACCCTAGCCAAGCCACACCTAAGCCCAAGGAAGGCTGGCGAGCCTGTTAGAAAAATTAATAATAAACCCAAGATCTATTTGTATATAACATAGAACACAATAGTAATATATAATAATTAGGTATGTGTACCTGATTGATCCATAGCAATTATCTCTGTTTGATCCACAGCAGTTACTCCACTTTGATAGTGCAATACTATCAACTAAGTCTTCCTCCCTAGATCTCTAAATCAGAAGCAGTTTATTTATCTGATTATCAAAAGGTATACAATTGTGATGAGACAATATGTATTTATAGAGTTAGGGAGGGGACTTAGCTACAAAACCCTAGTTGGGTTGGGCCTGCTCATCAAAGGCTTCAGTCAACTAGAAAAGCCCACACTTCTGCTTCACCTAGACTTTACACACAGATGCTAAGCCCATTAACAATTGATCACTAACAACATGGGCTAACACAGCAAAGAACTATCCAATCAACCCAAGTTTTAATAAAACCAATAAAACTTAATGTGAGCCCAAATAAAAAGTCTAACAGAGCCTGATTGGAGAAAAAAACAACCTCAGGCGACTAAAAATTTAGAAAAATAAACTCTAGCAAACGATATTAAATATTTAAAGAAACTCTAGCACGAGATTATTAATTTAATAATTTTATTTCTATTAAGTACTAATTCATCTTTTATTAATCTAAAGGTAAAATGAGAATTTTTTCTCAAAAAAAAAAAAAAAAGGTAAAATGAGAATTAAATATTTGTTGACAACGACATAAAAACTACCAAATGTAAATAACTATTCCCTTGCGATATTCACAAGAGGAGGACAGTAAAATTTGGTATATGAGCAATATTTTGTCAACGATATATAGATGAATTATTATTAGCTGTTTTCATTTTATTGCCCAATGAATGTGATATTTTTGGAAAGTTGGATTAAAAAGTTTCAACAAAACTGGTAAACTATACATTTAAAACAAAACACTTATTTCTTTTTTGGAAAGAAAAATCAAATCAATCATTTAGTGACAATAGAAAAAGAGTTTTGTTTATTGTAAAAAAAAATGATCAAAACCCTCCATTTAATTGCTTCTTAGTAAAGAATATCTTTAGTCAAATTAATCAAAGGGTCTAATCTTAATATTCTTTTTATCCTAAGTCAAATATGATCAAAATGGTATATTTGTGATGTGTGCTACAACTACTACCTGAAACATTTCTATTGTGTAAAAAAGGGTGTATTTTTATTTCATTAGAAAACCATAAAAACAAAAAAGGTTTGGTTTTAAATAATCATAACAAGTAGACCAAGAAACCTAATGGATTTATTTTTGTATTTTTGGATGCCAACCACACCAACCAAACACCCCAAAGAAAAACTCATCATCTCTTATGCTAAACTCCTAAGCTGGTGAGGTTTTGGTTCTTTGGGCAGTAGCCTACCACAATCCATATGAGCTTTAGACATAACATAATAGAGAAGGACCATTGTTCAAAACCAGACTCAAAAGAAAAACCATATATACAAATGAATTAAAATCCAAATGCTGTCTTTTTCATGCACTACTCTTATGGTTAAGCCTTTTTTCCTAATTTGAAGGGATTATTATTTCATTATTATTGATTTATCTCCAATGAGGAATGAGCATCTGTACCCTCCCAAGTTTTAATTTTTATTGTTAACCAATACAAGAAAATGGTGGTCAAATTTTCAATCTTAGTTCTCTTCTCTCTATATAATTCCAGCTCCCCATTTATTAATCTAAAACACAACATAACATAACATAACATAACATCATTCAGTTCAGGTAAGTTTCATTACCATAATCCATATTGGCATTCTGAGTTTTCATACTTATAAAATTCTGTTATGTTCTTATTTTGAATAGGTTGTTTGAGTGTGAAGGGGTGTTCTTCTTTTCCTTTTTTAATGGAGAAAGTTAGTGACAAAACCTTTGAGCTTAATGTTAAGCTAGAAGAACCAACTTTGGTTGCACCTGCAGATGAGACAGAGAAGGGTCTTTACTTTCTCTCCAACCTTGACCAGAATATCGCCGTGATTGTTCGAACTATCTACTGCTTCAAATCGGATTTGAAAGGCAATGAGGAGGCTGTGAAAGTTATCAAGAATGCCTTGTCAAAGGTTCTAGTTCATTATTATCCTCTAGCTGGAAGGTTAACTATTAGTTCAGAGGGAAAATTGATAGTGATTTGTAATGGGGAAGGTGCTGTGTTTGTTGAGGCTGAAGCTAACTGTTCTATTGAAGAGATTGGTGACATAACCAAGCCTGATCCTGTCACTCTTGGAAAGTTGGTTTATGATATTCCTGGTGCCAACAACATACTTGAGATTCCTCCTCTAGTTGCTCAGGTTTGCATTTTTCATTATCTAGCATTCAAAACAGATAACATAATTGAAACAGAGTTCACTTTTTAAGTTTCTCTTAGTTTTTGTTCAGTGATGAATCATTGTATGTTTAGGTGACTAAGTTCAAATGTGGAGGCTTTGTTCTTGGGCTATGCATGAATCATTGTATGTTTGATGGGATTGGAGCTATGGAATTTGTCAACTCATGGGGTGAGACTGCAAGAGGCTTACCTTTGAATGTGTCTCCATTCCTAGATAGAAGCATACTTAAAGCAAGGAACCCTCCAAAAATAGAGTATTCCCATGATGAATTCGCCGAGATCCAAGATATATCAGAAACCAGCAAGCTCTATGAGGAAGAAATGCTTTATAAGTCCTTCTGTTTCAATCCTGAGAAACTTGAAAAGCTCAAGAAAAAAGCCATAGCAGATGGGGTTTTAGAGAAGTGCACAACATTTGAAGCACTATCTGCCTTTGTATGGAGAGCGCGAACCGAGTCACTAAAGATGCAACCTGATCAAAACACAAAGCTCCTGTTTGCTGTTGACGGGCGGTCAAGATTTGAGCCACCAATTCCAAAAGGATACTTTGGCAATGCAATTGTGCTAACCAATTCACTTTGCAGAGCTGGTGATCTATTGGAGAATCCTCTGTCTTTCGCAGTTGGCCAAGTTCAGAAAGCAGTTAATATGGTTAACGACAGTTACATGAGATCTGCTATTGACTACTTTGAAATAACAAGAGCCAGGCCTTCTCTTGCAGCAACTCTTTTGATCACAACTTGGTCTAGGCTACCTTTTCACACCACTGATTTCGGTTGGGGAGAGCCTTTATTATCAGGACCAGTTGCTTTACCTGAGAAGGAAGTGATTTTGTTTCTTTCCCATGGCAAAGAGAGGAAAAGCATAAATGTTTTGTTGGGATTGCCAGAATCTGCCATGAAGGTTTTTGAAGAACTAATGCAGAATTGAACTATATATACCTATGTATTACCTATGAAGTCTTATTATTCATCTATTTAATAATAAAAATGGATTACTCTCTACAACACCAATGTTCTGTGGATTTGCAAAATCATGTCCTTGTTTTGTAATTTTCTTCTCTGTCTAGTTAAACACACACACACACACACACACACACACATATATATATAGTGTCAATTATACTCTCTTATAGGCTAGAATAAAAGCTTTTACTCCAAACATTTTTATTCAACTCATAGGATTAAGTCTACTGAAGTATGATGAAATAGGATAATGAACCAAAAACAATCATAATTAGAAATTGTTCTTGAACCTGTTTTGTAGTTTCTATAATGAATGATACAGAAACATAAAAAGGGTAGATTATTGGAGCTTGATTATGATGTTGATCCACATATTAGCCTAGATACTTGTTTTCTACTTTGGATCAATCAAAAAAAGTACACAATTGTAAAACTTCATTATATAAAGAAGAAAACAAAAATATAGAAAAGTAAGCATGATAAACTAATAAACACAAAGTAAACAAAACAACACAACACTACTAGAATTAAGAGAAATAAAGTCTAACTTAGAAAGATACTCTCAGCATAAGTTGCAAAGTTGGGCTTGGAGCCTCGCTCTCCTTTGCCTACATGTTGGATAGTCTTACTCTTGGGATCATAAATGGAAGTATACCGGTCTTTTCTTAGCTCTCCAACACTTGTTGATTCAAGTAAGAGGTTACCATTCTGTGATACACCTAATGGAAAAGATTTCACTAGTTGGTTACCTAAGTCCACAGATATATATTTAGCCCAAGAATCACTCATACCATACTTCTTCATGACCCATATGTCAATACATGATGATGGACCTGGTGTTGTGATCAAAGATAGGCAGCCACTCAAGTTACAAATACTTGTATTCCAAATTCTTTTATCATTTAAAGTTGAAGGGGGTGTAATGAGCTTAAATTCCTCACTACTTAGATCAAACGCAACTATCCCAAGCTTCTCTACAGAAGAAGAACGTCTTTGTTCGAAAGAGATTAGCCAATGAATAGAGCCACTAACAACAACAGACACCATGTAACATACAGATGTAAATAACTTGGTATCGCCTTTGTCACCATCATGTTGATCGATAGAGAATAAATCAGGCATAACCAAACTTTTCCATGAGTTGTTTTTCAAACTATATACTGCAATTTGTTCACCTCTTATAAAGAACTTCTGAAACACCCAAAGTTTTCTATCATCCAACAAAATGTGGTTACCTTCACATGAACGCGCAGCCACCACTTTGAAATCATTGGTTAGAGGTTCGTATCCAAATCCAAACAAAGTCTGAGACTTACAAATACCCTTAAGAGGATGAGATTCGGGGAGTTTTTTATGATTTCCAATTGCAGGGTTCCAAAGGTAAACATGAGTAAAATTGTCTACCAAACAAACCACACCATGATCACAACCCACAAAGGCCATGTGTGGATTCTCCATCTTATACTTGTCATTAGGGAATATGTTTGATGAAATCTGATCAAAGTGTTTCGAGCTATGAGATGAGCACACCATTCCTCCAAATCTTCCAACAGCCTGGATGGTATGAGTTACTTGTCGTTTGTGGTGGTCTTTCATGAAGATTGGGTTGCTTATTAGGGATAACCAAGATTTGCAAACACACTTGAACCGTACCACAGATTTTGCCTGTGATCTTAACAGTATGCTTTCAATTATTTCCATTGGAAAATTGATTTCAATTTTGACTTCCGAATTACAGATCACCATAGCCATCAAGTATCAACCTACACAAAGATAACAAAACCCTAGCTGCTATTACCATTCACCACCAATGTATCAAACTCATAACTCAAAAGGCAAAACAGTAAAATTAAACATACCTTTGATGAACTGAGCAAGATTACCACCTGTACTAACTGATGCAAAACAGCAAATCAACCAATTAATAATCAATAATTGAGCAATAAATTTACTTAATGCATAAAAATAAATTCATGGTGCCAATGATTTTTTCTTGGATGTAATGTAAAAATGAAAAGGAAAATAGTACCAAGACAATATATTTAACGAAATGAAAGAACTTTTTGGATGTAAAAATGACATGTTTGAAGAGATCTTTCGTTTTTGGATATGATTGTGTATTATTAGTATATATCAATCTTAATTTTAAATGGCTGATCCAAAAACAAAGGAAAAATTTATGCATATTATACATTTCAATTAATATCACCACACAACCCTAAAAACTTAGCATTACTCTATATATTGCGTAAAACTCAATGCACAACTCCAAAATAATCTTATAAAAAATTTTATTAGCAAAATAATTTAGTATGATCGGAGAAACGATTATAAATTATATTGTGCGACCATAAACAACTGTTATAATCGCATAGAGTAAATTAAGTGAAATTATTTTATAAATTTTAATAATTCACATTGTTATTTTAATAAATTTCAGGTAAAATGGTGAAAAGTAATTGAAAGGGGTGTAAATACCTGGAAGAGAGAGACACCTCAAATCAAATACATGAAACTTGGGAGAGAGATGATGATGGAAGCTGAAAGAGAAGAAGAAGAGTTATGGTTAGAGTGTGTTTTAACTTGTTTTGTGTGCTTTTTCCTTTTACAATATAATACTTGTAACTTTAACCTTTTATCTTTTAATGGAAACATGTAATGTAACCTCAAGTTATCTTTTGTATTAATAATAATTATATGTGCAGTGTGTACAGTCACATGCACCGAAAGCATAATATTTTGCGTGCATATGACAGGGGCATAAATTGTTCACCAAATGTTTTTAAGAGTTTTTTTTTTTTACGACATTTTACACAGAAATCCGGATAACAAATTACTGGATCAATCCAAACCATAATTATTTTTTAAAAAAAAATTTAAAAAATAATATATAGAATAATTTCCCATATTTTTCATTCTGTATTTTTTTGAAAATTTGTTACATTGTAAGAAATTACTTTCTTTTTTTTTTTAATTTCAAATACTAAAAATAATAAAATTAAATATATTTTTGATAATACCACATTATTTAATTAGAATGTTTATTATAGTGTTCAATCAAACATCATAATATCATTTTATTATATTACCATTCATATTATCAATACTATTCTAATTATATTACATCAAAGCAAACATCACCAACTTTAGAGTATTGTTATAGTACCGAGAGTGTCTAGCAATATAATGGTCAACTATTTGCTGATCGTTTAACAAAAAGTAAATAAATATTTAGTAGAGAAGGAAATAAAGTTTTACAATTATTAATAATCAAACCAAAGACAGAGAACATTTGCTGATTACTACGTATTGCTTGAACGACAAGCATGCTATCAGTTTCAATCTCTACATCCTTCCACTTCTTGTGTTTGATCCAACTTAGAGTTTCTTTGATGCCCATAGCTTCGACAACTTCTGTCGAGTAGAGATCTCCATGGTACTCGGCTTCAATGCGTAAAAGTCTTCTAAAGCTATCTCGAGCTACAACCCCTAAACTATATAAGTTTTCTTTCTCGAAAAAGGCAACATCCATATTAATCTTGATGTGATTAGTGAATGTTTTATCCAAAGCTCAGTTTGATCATCAATGTCTCCAAGAAATAAAGATGATAGAATAGATTTATCTTGAGCTTTTCTCCAACGATCAAGAGTTGTGCTAGCCGATACAAGTACCTCGTCAACAAAAGATGATTTCTGTTTCTAAACTTTTTTATTTATGGCTTTCCACAAGGCCCAACACACCATAGTCACCCTACAGATAGTTTCAGTATCTACCTTTGAAATAGATTCTCCAACCAAGTACCAATCGTGAGAAAAGAGCTTGGGCCAATAGTACCAAAATTCAGCCAGCAAGAGGTAGCAAAAGGACAATCAAAGAGAGCATGGGAAGTTGTTTCAGGATGGTCTTGACAAATAGGACAAAGATGGAAAATACTCACATGTTTAGTAATATGATTAAGGCAAGTCGGGAGGCATTCGGTCACAACACGCCAAAGGAAATTTTTAGCCTTTGGAGGGATCTTAAGTTGCCACAAATCTATTATCTTTTCTACTTTGGATTAATGACACATTCTTACAAACAAAAATATAGAAATGTAAGCATGAACCAGTTTAATGAACCAAGAATCTAATAAAAACTTAAATAGAAGCCATAATAAAGTAATGAACTATATACAAAATACCAGGCACCAGAAAAGCAGTACTAGAATTAAGGTAAAAACTTTGTGACTCTTTCGTGTTAGCTTAGAAAGATACTCTCTGCATAAGTAGCAAAGTTGGAGCCCCTCTCTTGTCTGCCTATATATTGGACCCTCCTACTCTTGGGATCATAAAAGGACAAAGTACGAAAGTCTGTAGAAGGAGAAGACTCATCAAGACTTGGCTCATCAACAATTCGCTTGCTAAGTAAGAGGTTACCATTATGTGATACACCTAATGGCCAGATTTGGAAGAGATTTATTTGAGAAGATCCCAACGAAAGATGTTTAGTCCAAGAATCCCACACACCATATTCCTTCATCACCCATATCTCAATTTTAGTTGAATAGTTGAAAGTGAGCAGAGATAGGCAGTCACGCATGTTAAAAATCTGTGGAAAGGGAGAGTCTTTATACTTGAAAGATGAAGGGAGTTTAATGAGCTTGAATTCTTCACTACTTAGATCAAAAGCAACTACCCCATAATAATAATCTACCCCTTCATATCTACGGCTATAATATATTGACCAATGAATAGAGCCACTAACAACCACACTCTCCTTTTCAACAGTAAACACCTTAGGACAATTATCATCATTATCACTATCATTATGAGCATAGGAAGTAAATATGTCAGACATGAGCATAGTTTTCCATGAATTGTTTTTCAAACTATACACGGCAACTTGCTCACCTCTTTGAAAGAATGAACAACATTGTTTATCTCCATATGATGCAGCCACCACTTTGAAATCATTGGTCAATCCTTCGTACCCAAATCCATACAAAGTATGGATTGAATACTTACGACCTCGAGATGGAGCATATGGAGAAGGAGGGAGTTTCTTATGCTTTCCCATTTCTATTGCAGGGTTCCAAAGGTAATCCTCATTATGATCTTCTTCTACCAAACAAATCACACCATTATCACTACCCACAAACTCAACATTCCTACGGCAAACAGGAAATTCTATAGACGAAATCTCATCAAAGTTTTCTGAGCTACGAATTGAGCCTCGCATTACAATACCACCAACACTGTGTATGTCATCATAGGGAGAAGCCCAGTAGGGCTCGATGTACCTGGTTTTTGTGGTGAGCATCCATGAAACTCGGCTCACTTATTCGGGAAAACCAATGTTTGCTCAGACACTTTAGTCGTATCACAGATTTTGCATCTAATCTTGAAATTATCTCTTCAATTATCTCATATGATAATCCGGCACTGACATTGCTCGAAGACCCAATTTTGGATTTTGAATTACAGTCAGCCATTACTAAAACAAACCAAACCTAACCAGTGGTATTCAATTTAAGTCCCTACACATGAGAAATACAAATTAAATAAGAAAAACCAGAAAATAATATGGTTAGTGAGATTCCTAATGAATATATTACCTTAATATTAGCAAATAGTTGGAGATTTTTGATCACCGATTTCTCCTTTCCGCTCCTGAGTTCTGAGCCGGAAGAGATAGGAAGTGTCGTAGAAGAATGGGGTTTGGGGTTTTTGGGTGGGAAAATTTTCAAAAATACCCTATTTTATGTTTTATTTACAATTTTACTGTTTAAAATTTTTAATTATAAAAATATTTTTATAAAGTTTTAAAATTATAAAAATACATTTTATACAGTAAAAAGTAAAAAATACTTTATCACGATGTATCGAGCCTGCATCAGACTTGCCTAAAAAATGTATTTTCTAACCCAAAAATTACAGATTTAAATTTAGAGCCTAAAATCTAATACAAAACGCACATATTAGACCCTAAATTTATGGGGAAAAATTTACCATGGACGTGTTCGTCTTCATGGTGGGTCGACTGGATGGTGGGTGGAGTGGGTTTTCGTCCTCAGATGGTGGGTCAAGTGGTGCTCAGATGGTGGGTTTGGTGGCTCTTTTCCTTCGTGGTGGTGGGTTCGGTGGGTTCAACAGAGATCGAGAGAAAGGAGAGGAAGAGAGAGGGTCAATTTTTAGAATGAGAGGGGTAAAATGGGTTTTAGTAAAACTTAACCTATTTTACAAGTTTTGAATAATTTTAAATTAGTGGACCAATTTTAGTCCAATTAATGCATAAAAAATCAAATTTTCCTTTGAAAAAAATAGTTTAATAATTTTTTCTCCCAAAAATACACTTACATTTCAAAAGTCTCTCTCTCTCTCTCTCTCTCTCTCTCTCTCTCTCTCTCTCTCTCTCTCTCTCTCTCTCTCTCTCTCTCTCTCTCTCTCTCTCTCTCTAACTAAGTCTTATTGTCTCCACCCAAAGTCCCAAAATTCATGAACTCAACCACCCTGAAACCCCTGAAATCCCCATCGCTGGAGTTCTCAACTTGTTTATTTTTTACATTTTTTTTTTAGTTTTTGACGATATCGTGAAACACCGCTAAATGTCGCTATATCACGAAATGTCGCTAAATGTCTCTAATTCACAATATCACTAACACATCACTAAATATCGCAAAATTATACTCAAGTTTTTACGATGATTAGCGATGTGTTGTACCTTTTTTAGTCTCATATAAAAAATACATCGCTAAATATTGCTAAATATTGCTAAATACGCAAAACATAGCTAAATTTTATCCCTAATCTTAAATTTAATTTATCATTGCAAATAAATCATTAAATATCGTAAAAATCTGGAAAACTAAAAGAAAGAAACACTGAAAACGAGAGAGGCCATGAGAGACGACGACGGGGGCTTGTGACTGGAGTTCTATGTCTCTGCATGTGTTCGACGACAGGGGTTCTGTTGGTACCAAAAGTGGTACGTTTTATATTTATCAACTCGCAAGGGCACAAATCTTTATTGTAGTATGGAGATTGTGAAGAACGAGGTCGAACCCATGTGAATTGCGTGAGATCGAAAAAAATACTTATTTAATCTAAGCTATTAAAACTCTAACCTAATTCCAAAAATAGCGAGAATTTTGGTAACAAAATAAAATAAAGTGTTTTAAACAGTAAAAATGACAGTAACAGATAATTTTAGTGATATTTGAAGATATTATTAAGGGTTCAGAATTTATATAAGTGTATATAAAAATATTTATGTTTATATTGATTCTCATAATTCAATCAGTAATTAAACCAACTATTTTCTAATAAAAATAGATTTTATTTTGCTTTTAAAATTATAACTTCTAAGTATTAAATGTGAAACAATTTAATGTAAATACAAAAAATTAAAGAATATAATTTTTATAAAATGTAGAACTAAGCGTTAATAATTTTTAACTATAAACATACGTGATATTAAAGATGAAAAAAATTATTTTAAGAAGCGAAAACCATAAGCATATATTGTACTGAGAATCAAAATAAAAATAAATACTCTATTAAATACGCTAGGTTTCATCACCCGCCTTAATAATAATAGAACTTAGAAACCCATAAGAAAATTAACTAAGAAAAGCGGTAAACTAACACTAAGTGCTTAGAGCGTTTTTCCTGGATTTTTTTGTTTGAAAACTGAAACTATACTGAATTATAAAATCCTAAGCTTCTATTTATAGAAGGGTAAAACGACTAATGTGCAATTAAATTTATTACAAATTACATGTGGGTAAAAATGTAATTACCCAATAGTTGAATTTGGACCTACCATGTGTCACTCTCTCATTAGTTGCGTGTGGACACATGGCGAGAGGAGAGAAAGCCACATGGAAAGTGGCTGGGCTGAAGGGCCCGGACCAGACGAAGGGCCACTTGTGCGCCTGGCGCGTGCGGAGCACACAAGGCCCAGGTGGAGTCGTGTTGCTCACGCGCGAGTGGGCTGACGAGGGGGACAGAGGCGCTAACGGCCTGTTTGGTGCTTCTGCCGAGCGAATAGGAGCCTGCCACTTGTTGTGGCTTGTCGGGTGGAGAGGATTTTGGGCCCATTTGGACATTTGTCTTTGGGGTAGGTTGAAAAATGCCTCTTTTATTAATCAATTAACTAAATTTGCCTTTAATTTTATATTTATTTGAAACAAACCTTTTTTTATATGTATTGTACCCAAAATACCCTGACATAAGAGAGTCACATAGAGAGTATCTTGAAGTGACAGGGGCAAATTTGGTACAATGTTTAAAAAAAGAGGTAAAAATGATAGACTTTTAAAAAGAGGGTAAAAATAAAAGAGGATAATATAAAAAGGGTATAGAGTATAATTTCCTCTTTGTCTTTTGTGCTGTTATTGGGTCTCAAAAATGCCATTTTTTTTTCTTTAGGCCATATTTTCACCATTTTTATTTTCTTTTTCTTTCCATAAATGCTATTTTTTTCTTCAAACACAAACAAAATTAAATCAAAACAAAATATTTTTAACATAAAATTTATCACAATAATTTTAATGAAAATATTTATTTAAAATCTAATTAATTTGTATTTCATAAATAAAAATAATTTTTTTTTTAACTTTTTATATCCTTTTCTCTATTAAGCCATAAATACTAATTATTATTTATAAACAAAGATAAAATTAAATCTAAATAAAATAATTTCAACATAATAATATATTGCATTAATTTCTTGAAAATATTATAAAGCATTAATTTTATTTTGTATTTTTACACTATAAAATATGTAATATTTTGACATTTAACACAATTCTGAACTAATTTATTGCTAGTCCCTCACAATTCAAGCAAATAACAAAATATTACCAAGATAAACAAATAAATAAAAAAAAAATTCTGCCTAATCGAAACAAAATAAAATATTGGTGTAAACTCTAGAAAATATTGTTGGATTAAAAATCCTATGTGGGCACATATGTATAATGTATATGCTGTTATAAAGTGTGATACAAAATTAAGTGACCAATTATGTTATGGGTATCAAAAGGGTATTAAAGTGTCATGGAATTAATGTGTAGATACCATAAGTTAATTTATAATTTGTTGAGGGGCCAAATTATAAATACCCAAAACTCATTCTAAGATGAGTCTATAAATAGGTAGTGGTCCCCAAGAAACACTAGGGTTTCTGTATTCTCTCCTTCCCCATCAGAGAAAATACTCTAGAAAATAGTGTATTCTTGGAAGATCAAAACCTTCTCTGCAATCTCTAACAATGGCTTCAGGTTAGTGCTTCCGCTCATATTTTATCATTTTCTTCTTATTTAATTTAGCAAAGGCTTTATAGATTTATGATTTAGGGTTTTCTATATTAAAGCACTTTTAGGAATATGTTCGGATCTGTGATTTATATATTTCTTAAGTGTTTTATAAATCCTAACAAGTGGTACCAGAGCCACCTTTATTAAATTAATTGAAGATCTGATGATTTAGTTTATGAAATTTGGGAATTTTAAAAATTAGGGTTTTGATTTTTGTTTGAATAATATTGTGCCTTAATATTTTATGGCTTCTGTATATATGTCGTAAGTTTACGATTTATTGATAATGGCTTGAGGACTTTTACAGTTTGGTATCTGTATATTGGGTATTCGCCGTTGGAATTTTTTTCCTGCGGTTAAATTCCAGTAATTGATTAAGATATATACATATATAACCTCTTTATGTATGTGACCTTTCATTGATTGTATCAGCAAGACCGCAAGACCATAAGGTCATATATATATATTCTTTTGTCTTATATACTGTAGTTAGTATATGTATATATATATGCTTCGACTGGCAATTTTTTATTTTTTTTTTACTTCAGTGGCTACCATGGTTTTATATATATTAATCATTAATGGTATGATATGATTATACGATTATTTGCCGGTAATATATATTCATGATATATGGAGGAGACTCATGATATATATTTGAAAAGCCCAGCCAAATACTTCATACTGATATACATGTTTTGCTTATATTGATTTTATTTGTTGTGGCTTGAGATGTATATAAATAACTTCACTTTTATATGCATTTTTATTCTGGGCATGCATGGCTTTAGTGAAGTTAAAACTTTAGATTTTATTTATTGATTCGCTCATAATTTAGTTAAGATAATTTCAGAGAGTTGCATACATATAGTGAATTCATTTATTTTATTTCTGGATGGTAATATATGAAATTTTGTATTGATCTTATGATATATATATTGTTGTATGCCTCTTAAGATCATATATATTTTGGTTTAAACAATTTAATTCAAATTTTGGTGTTGGTTTATGACTAATATTTTGAGTAAATTAATTGAAACAATATGTCGCCAAAGTGACCTCTTTTGTGTAGATTAATTTATTTAAATATTAGGATGGTTGTGTGTTTGTAATTGATGCTTATATTGACTAGCCCAAAGGTAAGTGAATATTTCGCTAAATTTCAAACATACATGTGGCAATAAATGTGTGACAATTATAAGGTATTTTGTGTGAGCAATACGTTAGTCCAAAGATTAACCTATTGTTTGTCACAGTTTTTATTGTCAATATTTGATTGCTACACCAAGAGTACCGTTTACAGTTAATATTACTGTCCAAAGACTTGATATTAATGTGTGTTTGGTATCTTGAGATGGGATTAACCAATTTTTGAATTTATTGTTTAATTATGCATATTAATGTGAGCTTGTTTTATTTGTTCTATATTCAGCTTCTGCTGTCTCAATATCTGCTAATATAAATTCTATTCCTATGCTTAATGGGACCAATTTCAAGGATTGAAAAAGGAACTTACTTATAGTTCTGGGATGTATGGATTTAGATCATGCACTAAGGAATGAACAACCTGCACCTCTCACTAAGGAAAGTTCCCATGATGATAAAAGGGAATTTGAGAGGTGGGATCGTTCAAATCGCATGAGTCTAATGATTATGAAACACTGCATTCCAGAAGCCTTTTGGGGCACAGAATCCGAAGGGGTTACTATGGCTAAGAATTTCCTTGAACAAATTGAGGAACGTTTTGCTAAAAACGATAAGGTTGAAATGACAACACTTTTTGGTTCTTTAATGAACATGAAGTATAAGGGTCAAGGAAATGTAAGGGAGTACATTATGGAAATGCATCATATTGTCTCAAGATTAAGGACACTTAAGATTGAGCTTTCAGATGATGTACTTGTACTCATGGTTTTGTTAACGCTTCCTCCACAGTTTAACCAATTTAAAATTAGTTACAACTGTTAAAAGGAGAAATGGACTCTCAACGAGCTTATTTCTCATTGTGTGCAAGAGGAAGAAAGGTTGAAAAAGGACAAAACCGAAAGTGCTCATTTGGCCACTACCCCTAAGGATAAGGGCAAAGAAAAGGAAATTTGAGAATGAAGCTGCTAAGGGTCCAGTTAAAAAGAAACAACAACAGGATTCTAAGGGTTGTTTCTTTTGTAACCAACCTGGACATGTGAAGAAAGATTGTGCCAAATATCACGCATGGCGTGTAAAGAAAGGTATTAATCTTGCTTTGGTCTGTTCTGAGGTTAATTTAGTTTCAGTACCTAGAAACACTTGGTGGATAGATTCGGTGCTACTACTCACATAAGTGTTTCATGCGGGGTTGCCCGAGCTACCGAAAGCCAAGTGATGGTGAAAGATACATCTTTGTGGGCGATGGTCAATCGGTGGAAGTGGAAGCAATTGGGCATTTTAGATTGTTATTAGGAACTGGTTCTTATTTGGATTTGAAAGACACTTTTGTTGTGCCGTCTTTTAGACGGAATTTAGTTTCTGTTTCTTTGTTGGACAAATTTGGATATTGTTGTTCATTTGGAAACACCGCTTACTTTGTCTTTAAATTCAAATATTATTGGAACTGGTTATTTGAATACTTATGACAATCTTTATTTGTTAGAAACAATTGCATCCTATAATGAAACCTTGCATGTGGAATCACGAGGTACTAAACGCAAATTAAATAAAGAAAATTCATCGTCATTATGGCATAAACGCTTAGGTCATATCTCAAGAGGTAGAATTGAGCGTTTTGTGTCTGATGACATTTTAGAGTCTCTTGACTCGACTCAGATTTCAATATCGGTGTAGATTGTATCAAGGGAAACAGACCGAAACTAAGAGATTAGGTGCCAATAAAGATTAGGTCCCTACGGGGAGAAGCATTAAAGGTAGCGACTTACATTTTGAATAGAGTACCAAGTAAAGCGATTCTGCAAAAACACCTTATGAGCTTTGGACGAATTCGAAAGCCTAGTCTAAAGCATTTCCACATTTGGGGATGTCCAGCTGAGGCAAGGCCTTATAGGCCACATCAAAATAAATTGGACTCCAAAACAGTTAGCAGCTACTTTATTGGTTATTTTGAGCGATCTAGGGGCTATAAGTTTTATGATCCCACATTTGTCGAAATATTTTTGAGGCAGAACTCGCAACATTTTTTGAGGATGTTGAATTTGGGGGAGAAATAAGGTTAGAGACATTGTTTTTGAGGAGGAATTGAATTCAAACTCAGTTCCTACTATCATTTTAGACAATGTTCGGAGCTTCCACATGTCATTGATCAAGAAATGAATTTGGAACCTCAACAAGACAATGTTGAACAACTCCCAAATCAAGATGAGGCTATTGTTCTAGAAGAACAAATTCAACACCCTCAAGAACAAGAGCCATTAAGGAGGTCCACAAGAGAGAGAGAAGAAATGCTATTTCAGATGACTATTTTGTATTTCTTCAAGAACATGAGGATGAAATTGGAATGATGGAAGATGATCCAATCAACTTGCATCAGGCCATGAAAAGTTCTAACTCTCAAAAGTGGATTGATGCCATGGATGAAGAGAATAAGTCTATGCAAGACGATAAAGTTTGGGAAGTTGTCCCATTACCAGAAGGTGTAAAACCAATTGGTTGTAAGTGGATACTTAAAACCAAGAAGGATGAATATGGTAATGTGGTGAGATTTAAGGCACGTCTTGTAGCAAAAGGCTATACTCAGAAACAAGGCATTGATTATACAGAGACTTTCTCTCCGGTTTCATCGAAAGACTCTTTTAGGATAATATTGACACTTGTTGCTCATTTTGATTTTGAGTTACATCAGATGGATGTTAAAACAGCGTTTCTCAATGGCGACATTGATGAGACAATTTATATGGAGCAACCAGAAAACTTTGTGGTTGGTGACCCAAAGAATATGGTTTGCAAATTAAAGAAATCCATCTATGGACTCAAGCAAGCTTCTCGTCAGTGGTATCACAAGTTTCATCAAGTAATTATCTCATTTGGTTTTGAGATGAATATTATTGATGATTGTGTATATCACAAGTTCAGTGGGAGTAAATACATATTTCTGGTTCTATATGTCGATGACATATTGCTTGCTACTAATGATATAGGCTTATTGCACGAAACCAAGAGATTTTTATCTAAGCAATTTGAGATGAAAGATCTTGGTGACGCCTCTTTTGTATTAGGATTCAAATACGTCGAGATCGTTCTCGGGGTATTCTTGGATTATCACAAAAGTGCTATATCGATAAAGTACTCAAAAGGTTTGGCATGCAAGATTGTAGACTGTGTGATACCCCGTTGCTTAAAGGAGACAAATTCGTCTTAGACAATGCCCTAAAAGCACTTGAAATTCAGGGGAAATGAAAAAAGATTCCACTATGCATCGGTTGTAGGGAGTCTAATGTATCTTCAGTATGTACGCGTCCACATATTGCGTACATTGTTGGGATGTTAGGCGGTCATATTTAAGCAACCCCGGTATGGACCATTGGATAGCCTAAGAGGGTTATGAGGTATCTTCGAAGAACAAAAGAGTACATGCTCACAGACAGGAAATCAGATCATTTGGAGGTCGTAGGGTATTCGATTCTCGATTTCGCCATTTTGGATGCCAAGATAGCAGAAGGTCTACATCAGGCTACATTTTCTTGTTAGCTGGAGGAGCTATATCCTGGAAAAGTGTCAAACGGACACTTGTAGCTTCTTCCACTATGGCGGCTGAATTTGTAGCGTAATATGAGGCATCAAATCAGGGAATATGGCTGAGAAACTTTGTCACTAGGCTGCGTATTTTGGAGAATATTGAAAGACCACTTAAGATATTTTGTGACAATAAATCGCGATCCGTATTCCAATAACAATAGGAGCTCATCCAAGTCAAAGCATATTGACATAAAGTTCCTAGTTGTGAAAGAAAAAGTGCAGAGTGGACAGATATCCATAGAGCACATTGGGACAAACTCCATGATAGCGGATCCGCTCACAAAAGGATTACCACCCAAGGTCTTTCATGAGCACACTGCTCACATGGGTGTAGTATTACTTGAGGATATCATGATTTAGTGGGAGTTTGTATTCTCTTTGCTTTATGTTTGTTTAAGACATTTATGTATTTGGTTATTTTCTGATCAGAAATAAAGTTTTCAGTTTATTCACTCTGTTTTGTTATGTTTAAGTTTGACCTCACTTTGGTTTAAGGAGGACCAGTTGGAAATAGGCATGTTCGGTTCACATTGCATGTAATTTTCATGCTACACATCCATGATTGATCTATGTCATTTGGCTATATTTGTATATGTGACCATTGATGGGTTTAGTCATGATTGATATGACGAAAATCGCTTTGATCCTATATGGGTATAGTTGATGGACGAGATTGTTATGAATACCTTTACATAATAGCAAATTTTGAGCTCATAAGGTTATACATTTATCAGGTAACATATGTTGCCCAAGTGGGAGATTGTTGGATTAAAAATCCTATGTGGGCACATATGTATAATGTATATGCTGTTATAAAGTGTAATACAAAATTAAGTGACCAATTATGTTATGGGTATCAAAAGGGTATTAAAGTGTCATGGAATTAATGTGTAGATACCATAAGTTAATTTATAATTTGTTGAGGGGCCAAATTATAAATACCAAAAACTCATTCTAAGATGAGTCTATAAATAGGTAGTGGTCCCCAAGAAACACTAGGGTTTCTGTATTCTCTCCTTCCCCATCAGAGAAAATACTCTAGAAAATAGTGTATTCTTGGAAGATCAAAACCTTCTCTGCAATCTCTAACAATGGCTTCAGGTTAGTGCTTCCGCTCATATTTTATCATTTTCTTCTTATTTAATTTAGCAAAGGCTTTATAGATTTATGATTTAGGGTTTTCTATATTAAAGCACTTTTAGGAATATGTTCGGATCTGTGATTTATATATTTCTTAAGTGTTTTATAAATCCTAACAAATATTATATAAAAATTTACAATAGATATAATTCTAAATTTTGTATGTGTATGCTTCAAATCATATTATTTGCTTTAATCCATAACATAGATAATATTGAAAAATCTTTAAAGTAAAAAGTTTCAACTCCAAATTCTCACAATCACATGTATTGAAATATTTGAAAAGAGGAAGGGTTGTCACTCTTGGAATTCGAAAGATATATTAATTGACGCTCGAATAGATAAAAAATTTTAAGACGACAATGCAAACAATTATTGACCCATAGATAAGCTAAAACATCTATTTTAAAAAGATGTACTATAGAGTTACCTATGATTTGATACTACATGAAAGGATAATAATATTACAATTTTAAACAAAAAAAAATGAAAATTGTAATGTTTCATAGGTTTCAAAATCAAATTTTATCGTGCCTCAACATCTGATATGTTTGTATCGAAAGTGTAAGATGGTAGAAGTTTAGTGGTGGAGGAATGATGATCTTCCCACAAATCTTTGTGTGTGAAATAGCCTGGTGGTTTTGGCTGAGGCAAAACACTCTCACTACTCAACATCATAATAATAGATGGCACATTAGGCCTATCAATAGGGCTTTGTTGCACACATAATAGGCCAATGTGTATGCAACGGATTATCTCTTCCATGTTATAATATGAATCCCTTAAGCCCTTCTCAATTAGTTCAAATATGTTGCCTTCCTTCATCAAAGTAAATGCCTAACAAATATAACATTGAAAAACAAAAGATGCAAGTGTTATTCTACTTAGACATATTTAAGATTACTTTTAGGGTAAATACTATTTTGGATTCTGTATTTTGTAAAAGTTATCAATTTGACTATCTGTTTTGTCATATAATAAACTTGACCCTGTATTTTTCAAAATTGTACAAATAGGACCCTGAGCTGAATTTTCAACAATTTTATTTTTTAATATAACCAACTTTAAGACAATTTTTAACACGAACAGATTCAGAAAATATAACAATTTTTGTGATAACATATTTAGATTGGATTATTATTAAATTTTATTTTGACAAAAAATCAGTTCAAGGCCCTATTTGTACAATTTTAAAAAATACATAGTCTATTTTGTCATTTAACAAAATAGAGAGTCTAATTGGTAATTTTTACAAAATACAGGGTCTAAAATGATATTTACCCTTATTTTTATTATTATATATTGAATGTGTACACTTACATATCCGATGAGGGTGATGCCGCTCTTTTCGTAATAAAAGCCTCTGCTTTTCTTTCCACTAATAATCTCCAATATCAATGTGCCGAAGCTAAATACGTCAGATTTGATTGAAAATAATCCACCAAAAGCGTATTCAGGGGCCATATAACCGCTACATTTGTAGAATATTTTATTTACACAAGAAACTATATTGAAATAATTGATATACATATGGTTTTAAAGTAAAGACTTACTAAGTTCCTACTACTTTGTTTGTATTTCCTTCTATTTGGTCTCCTCCAAAACTCTTGGCCAGGCCAAAATCTGAAATTTTTGGATTCATCTCTTCATCAAGTAATACATTACTAGCTTTGAGATCTCGATGTATAATTCTCAATCTAGAATCATGATGGAGATACGAAAGTCCCTTAGCAATTCCACATATAATTTGAAAGCGCTTAGGCCATTCTAACAGTTTGCCTCGACTTTCATCTGAAAATTTTGATTTTGTAATTAGGAAATAAAATAATATGTTGGTGAAGATATACTACATAGAAACAAAGTAAAAAAAAAAGTAAACTCTAACCAAATATGAAATAGTCAAGGCTTTTGTTGCTCATATACTCATAAATTAACATTTTCTCTTCTTCATGAACACAACAACCAAAAATTTTGACTAGATTTCGATGTTGAAGCTTGGCAATTAGTTTAACTTCATTTCTGAACTCGTCTACTCCTTGTCCAGACCACATTGCTAATCTCTTCACTGCAATTTCTTGACCTTCCTCCAACGTACCCTAAAATTATATGACATTTAATAATATTGTTTTGTTATTTTAAATTTGTCTCTCAACACCAAAATTAAAAGTGTTTTTGCAAGTTGGGTTCATGGAAGGCTTACTTTGTATACAGGTCCAAAACCACCTTCTCCAAGCTTATTGTTCTCTGAAAAATTATTAGTGGCCATACTAATTTCATGTAGGTCAAACAATGGGAGCTCCAACTCTTCTTCCTTCCCTTTATTTCCATTATTAATAACGTTTCTATCTGTTTTTGTTTTCCAATATATGAAAACAATGACATTTTAGTGACAATCACAATACTTAGAATAAAACTTAAATGTTAGCCAAGCTAAAAATATCATAGTAACATAGATGAAAAATGAAGAGTAGAGAATATTACCATAAAATTTTCTCCACTTGCAAATGTAAAACCCAATTAAAATCATCCCACAAGCTAATCCAATTACAATAGCTGTAATTATCACTGCTCTCTCCACAATCTTAGGATCATCAACTCTTGCTTTCTCACCAAAGAAAACCAAATATTAATGAATGGTAATAAAAGACAAACCATTTGAACTAAAAATTTTCAAAAACAAGTAATTTGTACCTATTTCTGAAGCCGAAATTCGAACAAACAAATCTTGCCCACCTGAAGGAAATTGTCTAATATCATAAAGGTTTCCAAACCAGATGACACAACCACTACCTTCTCCTCTAATATCTGAGTTTGTATAAGCCATACAAGAACAATTTCTAAGGCATTTATCCTTACACTCCCTTAGATTCATACCCTTATTCACCCATGTATATTGAGTATCAGGCAATTTCAAACCAGAAAATTTCAAAAATCCATCTTTCCCTTTACCATGGCAACTCAATGGTTTACTTCTTACACACCCTTTAGACCAATCCATTGAATTCCAATCCTGTAGAGACTTGGGCTTAAAACCTTTTAAGCATTGACATATTGGATTCTCTGTTATTATACACTCTGCATTTGCCCCACATTGTCCATACTTGTCACACTGGTCTCTAGGCCCTGAATAGTAAGGCTTCCAAATTTTCTCTGTTTCAATCCATATCAAACGTTGACGAGAATTTGTTGTTTGGTTTATGACAACTTTGGTGATCACAGACTTATTTTTAAGGCTATAAGTGTAGTAAATTTCATCATCAGTGTAAACAAACTGGTAATCGTAAAGAGTGTTTGGTCTCAGCTCAGGACACCCACTGTAACGTAGGCCATTCCATGGACCAGTTCGATAAAATTTTGCTGACCCTTTTCGAAGAATTGGTTCAGGGTATGTATGGTGTTGTTCATTGTACTCAATCCCATAACTGAAATCTCCATTACAAGGATCATTTAAACTCTTCCATGATGACAACTCCCAAGTGATTCCTCTCTTCAAATCCAGTCCCATTTTCATTCCAGACAAAAAAGTATCACCAGGGTAGTCAAAGCTTTGCCACAAATAGTTGTCTTTGTTCTCATCTTTCTCATCTCTTACAACCAAGTTACCATTTTCCAAGAGCTGAAGCAATGGTTCTTGGGCTTGTTTTGACAAGTTTGTAGACCAAATAACACTCTTGTTATTGTGTACCAAAAGCTCAAGATTTCCTGTGTTGTTTAGTGTAAACAATCCAGAGGAATCGTTGATCGGTTTACACCGGTTTGCGACCCAAACTACTGTGGAATCTGGTATGTTTCGATACCAGATTCCCAGATAACGATTGTTTGAATTGCCTGGGGTGAAGAAACCAAGTTCAAAGGTTCCTTCACTTGAAATCAAAGTTGTGCCATCTCTCATAAATTGAAAAGGTTTAAGGGTATCAACTACTTCACCTAAGGTTGGTCTAAAAACAAGAAAGATAAATAGAAAAGAAATGAAGCCCATGATTATATCTAGAATCTATAGTTCATGTCATGAGAGAGACACAGTTAAACTCTCAAGTCTCTCTTTGCTCCTCTCTTTCTATTCTTCACTTAGTTTTTAGTAAAGAGGTTTTGTTTTTCATTGAGTGGTTTGTGTGCTATAACTTTGGAGAGAAAATTGAGTTGTTTTGACTTGTGTGTAGCGTAAGTATTTGGGAGTTGAGTTGAGTTCTCACTTTGTGGATGAGTAATAAAAAGTAGTAGACTTTGGGGGAGTTTGAAAAATTTTCATAGATGAAAATGATGTTTGTTTCTTCAAGAAAAGTCTTTTCTTCACAATTTTGTTGACTTAAAAAATGAATAAAAAAATTATAAAGGTTATAGAATTTTACTAGTTAAAAATTCCCAATATCTATTCACATTGTTGAAATATAGAGATTTTGCTAAGTTTTATTGTCCCATGTGTGTGTTTTGGCTTGTGTGTGTCATTATCACGTATGTGTCAAATATATAGTTTAAATAAAAATTAATTTAAAATTTAACAAATCTATTTTCTTATCAATTATTGTTATATATAAAAAAAATTTAAAATTGCAACATGTGGTAGTGTTATGACAATAACACATATTGTGTTAGGTACATAGTATAAAATGTAGAAAAGTCAGCATTGTAAATAGTTCAGATAGAATTTTTTATAAAAAAAATACCTCTCTCTTCCATCTCAAAACACCCTATTCAATCTAACTCACATCTCTCTCTTTCTCTCTCATTGTAAAAGGGACCCAGCTAGACCTCTAGAAGAAAACTATTTTTTATTAAGGATAAATTTCATCAGTAACACTAATAATTATTAATGGATCGCTTGTAATATCCAAATTAATCTTTTCTCTTGTTTAAATTTCAGTAAGACTTTCGAAAACATATTAGCTTGTGAAACTGTAAAATCCTAACATTCCCACTTCATAGATTGCAACATTCAACACTTGGTAGCGTTTGATTAGAGATAATAAAATAGAATATAATGGAAATAAAATAATCTTCATTACATTTCTTTGTTTGTTCGAAGTATTAGAATTTAATTTGCAAAATGTATCATACTATTACTTTTTCAAAGAAAGCCTCCACATTTGTCATCAAACATCAAATGAGAGAAAACAATAGAGTTTGCAAAATACCCATTGCATGGTGATGGCATGGCCTTCAGTTCAGCCTCTCACATTATATCACCACTAAAATAAAATAAAATTACACCACAACAAGACACATCCAAACAGTTTCTTACCTACTCTACCCTAAATCTTTATCAAGTTAAAGATCCTCTTCAATATACAACTACCTACCTTTCAGAGGCCATCTCATCTCAGCACTCTAAAACTCTAATAATTAGAAAAGCATCAGTTCTTGCATGACACCTAACTCTCAAGTAAAAATTAGAGAAATCAGTTTTTCTGTTGAGCCGTTTCATTCTCCTCCTGCTTATTGTTAACAGTAATTTTGGGCTTCAAATATGCCAAAACTACATAATTAAAGAGACCGCCCAAAAACTAGTCCCTTGATCATCCCGCAACGACAGCATCAGCCCTCGGATTTGCATCCAGGAGTTGATGTAGCTTGGTACCTGGGTTTGAGTTTTTCTCATACGTGCCGTTGTCTTCCTCTGCAGTTCTATCAATGGAACCAGAGTTATTAACTCTGGACAGGAAATTTTCTGTACTTATAGGTTGAGTCCTCTTGTCGACCTTGTTCATTACAATCTCTTCGGTACGCCCAAGTTTTGCTTCTTCCAGCTTACCCTGTTTATCAAAATGAGACTCGAGTAATAAGCATTGATATAGTTGGGAAAATTTATCAGTTCTTTGAAGGAGTAATTCAAGAAAAGTACTAGAACGTACCACTAGTTTAGTGTTCTCAAGCCTCAGCTTCTCCGAGTTTTCTGTTACTCGATTTAATTCTACTTTAAGTGCTAAGTTCTCAGAAGTCAACGATTCAACTTGGCGTGCAAGATCTTCAGCCTCAGCCTGAGCATGAAATAAAAAAATTAAGCCCCGTAAACAAGAAAAAAATAATAGTCATAGAAGACTAGAATATATAATCTAAGAAGCCAATTCCACGTTTATCTCATACCTGCTTCCTCAACCTTGACCTCCTAGCAGATTCTCGGTTAGACTGTTTCCTTCTTTCACGCTTCAGTTCCCGATCATTCTGAAAACATTTTCCCATAACTACACAATTAGGATTTTACTGGAAATGGTGATAGAACAATATATATATATTGACAACAGAAAAGCATATCCAGGCAATACCGGCACCCAGGAGTCCGAAGGCAAGACCGTACAAGTTTGGTTGGGGCTCAAGTTACTAGGGTTTCTGAGATCAAATGCCGTGGTCATACCAGGGGAAACTATAGGTCCGACTAACTTTGCTGATACGCCAGCAGCAGAGAAAGATGCACCCATTGTCTTATCAGAAACTGAGTTGATCTGCTTCTCAGTTTTCTCATCTCCTATTGTTGTATATTACCAGATACATAAATCAGAGCATTCCAACACAACAAAATTCCAATTCCAACAAGGTTCAAGTACTAGTATTAAAAATCCATCCTTGTGGACTTGTGTATAACCAACTAATCCCCCATTATAATGCCGGGGGTTCAGAAAGACCAAAATTTGATAAAAACTACCACTCAAATGCAAGGTGTGATGATCATATTTGCCATTGCACCAAGTGGTAATTTGTGTAACTGGATAAAAGGTAATGATAAAATACCCTTCATGTTATTATTAATAAAGATATAACTGTAAAGGGGGAAAAAATACCTGTAGTTGGTGTCTCCTCACGATTTCTTTTTCTACTGATTTGATTTGCCTGAACACAACACAAATTAAAATTATTGTCAAAAAATTCAATCCATCACCAAATTATATATGTTCTACAATAATTGATAGAGTCAAACAGAGATGTTAATAAAAAGGGAAATCCCTCACCCCAGAAGTATTCCCATCACTGCCATCACTTGAACCTTCTGTCTCCGTGCTGTAAATTATTCATATAAAATCAAATTAGCAGACGAAGAAAGAAGAAAAACATCCTACAAAGTGCCATTTAAAAAAGAAAGAACTCCTGGACACATGAAGTCTTCCAGTTTATTGAACACCACCAGACTAGCCGACAACAAATCATTTATGATATCAAAATTGGGAAGAGATACTTTTTGAACAAACCTTTGTGACAGCATCTGTTCAGCCCTACTCTCGACATTACCATTGCCTATTGACATGGAAAGTGAATCAAAACCTTTCATCTTTTTCTCCAACTCTTTCTCTGAATTTCCAGATGATTTTGTAGGCATTTCCACACTTATAGGAGTAACAGCCTGCTGCATTGTATAACAAGTAATTCCACATTTACTAAGAATGCATTCAATGTACAAACATGAAGTAACTAAAAGATGAGGATATACTTACAGCAGGCAATGATGGAACCCCTTGACCATGTGCTCCCTAAATGGAAAGGAAAATTGCTAAGTAAGAGGAACTTGAGGATACAAATGCTTGAAGTTTATTAGGCAGAAAAGAAACCAAAGGAACAAGAAAATTGGGGTAAATCAACAATGAGGGAACAAAGCATATATCTATTTAAAGACTTCTGGTAGATATGCTAGTTTTTAGAGAAGGGGAAAGTTACAGACTTTTACACTCAAACTAAGAACACCTAGGGGATAGTGTCTCACCCTTAACAAAAGAAAGAAAACAGAAGTACCCATATCCTTTTTTTTCTTCTTTATGGAAAACTCTGTTTTTACTCTGATAGACTCTTCAAAAACTATTTGTTTATCTCTAGTCCATTTTCATTTACTTATCTCTCATTTATTTTTTTATTTTATTTATTTCATTGTTTAGTTCTTAGGTTTAATCAACTTTTTATCATTTGTTTTGTTCCAAATTGTTTAGTATTGGTTTTTGCATAATTATTTGCTAATCAATCCCTGTGAAGTGTGAAGACGATACTCATCACTTTATTACTTGTTCGCCTATTGTGTAAACTTGCACATTTAGGGCTCGTTTGGAACGTCGTATTAGGTCGTATTGTATTGTATTATATTGAATTAGATTATATATCATATTTTTATATAATACTATGCTAAACTTTAATTTATACTATAATATTAAATATTTAGGTGTTCATAAAAGTTAATACCACATATAGTAAAATATTACATAAAATACAATTCAATATAATACAATACGACCTAATACGGTCTTCCAAACGAACCCTTATATTGCTATCTTATACGCAAACTTCTAATAAAGAGTATTACATAGAAGTGATACAAATATCGGGAGTCAATGCCAAACTCCAATAGAATAACTCTTAATTCTCATTCATTTCATTGATAATCCATTTGAGAAATAGCATTACATATTTATACTAGCTAGGCAATACTAACAATTTACTAATTTATATCACTTCCATGTAACAATTATTAGACAACAAACACTTACAAGAGGGACTCCAGGATGTGGATAGACATTGCCATGTGGGTAGAGTGCCGCATAAGGTGTCCCAAAAGGGGGCATTATAGGCTGGGAAAATTAATTGAAGAAGTCGGATTATTAATCACAACACGAAGAAAAAATGATAAAACAAAACATTCAAGGAGAGAACTTCAAGAAGTCAGATGATAATCACAACACCAAGAAAAACTGATAAAATGCTTTGAAAAATACCTGTGGTGGACCCCATAGATAGGGATGAGGAGCATGGCCAGAAGCTACAGCTGCGTTGTAGTATTGGGGGAGAGCAACTCTTGGACCATAATATGCCTGAAAATGCAATAAATATTACTGAAATGATTACTAGGACCAATGCACATAAAATCTACTAATAATTAAGCGATACATGAAAGGCAGATAGATAGATAACCTGCATAGCAGTCCAATCAGGGTATACGTGAATATTGGCCTGATTAGTAGGAGTAGTCTGATCCTGGAGATACAAAAAGATATACCAATAGTAAGAAAAAGTCTCAATTAATCATGCACCCAGAATAAAAGAAACCTAGATAATAATTAAGCAAACCACCAGCCTACAGCTCTTTAATGTTTCAGATATGTTGAGACAATTAAACTCATAACAAACAAGACTGATGCTTTTTGTATATCGGAAGGGAAAATTTCTGGCCTCAACTTACCGGGGTTGCAGGCGGAGAAGTTTTCTCAAATTTAGCAGACTTTCCCTCTACTTCATTTCCCATAGTCCAGTACCGACCTGGATTGTTTCAAATACAATTCAAGGGTATGTCGGAGATTTCTTGATAGATGAATCACACTATTATACTGATATTTTGAAGGCCAGCCTAGCTTCCTGCATCAAATGGTACACATGCCGACTTGTAAGAAAGAACAAAACCAAAAAAACAAATGATATTAGAGTTACATTTTTTAAAACAGATTTATTGATCAATATTAATTCATATGCTAAATCACTGTTAATTTTTGTTTCAAAACCAAATGACCAACATAAGAATAAGCTCAATAATACCGTGACAATTGACAAGCAAAGTAATGTTTGTGAGAAAATATAATTACACCAAAGAAACATGAACCGATCGGGTGTTTCTGCTGTAAACACAAGTTCACAGCAGAAACAGCTGATCCTAATGTTTCCACAACTTCTCAATTGGTGTCTCAACACTAAAGGCGAAGCTTATATCAGTGTAATATGAATTGATAGACATGCCCAACTGATTCGAAATCACAAATACTATGACACGGATTATTATAAATATATACATATACTAATTAAAAAATTGCAAAAGCAGTTGGTATTAGCAGTATCTGGATATGCGGAAAGTTACTAGTAAACATCTAAAATAATGAGTAAGATATAGGCATTTATCAGTGAAACTTCCATCAATCAATATTGGGCTCCCATGAATCAGATAAGCACATATTTTCAGATCAACTAATTAAATTGAATACTAAGAAGAACGACATTAACTGAACCAGTGGCGAGAACTGACTCTCTATGCTCTGATTTGACAGCTGAATTTGTAGTTATCGGATATGTGGTGTTAGAGACTGACTATGAGGTAGGTGGCTAACGCAACAGGGGTACACAAAAGAGTGAGAATTTCACTACAACATGTAAAGAAAAATAACCAGATACATAATAACCATCTAAACAATCAAATATATCTTTCTTAAAGAAAACGGATATAAGAACAAACAACAAACATTGTGTCGAAATCTCAAATAATAAGCAAATTATTTAATTTTCCATGGTGGTTTTATGCTTTTTATACTTGGATAGTCCTTTCCAGTATACTTTACCATTGTGTCGAAGAAAAGGTTTCTTGTTGAAAGGGAAGGCTGGAGAATTGTGGATGTCAAGTGCTGTGTTCTACAGAATGTGTCAGATTTCATATGGCTGAGAACAAATTGAGAGTTAAACGAGAATTGGGCACAGCTTATCACCTGTGGAGATTCCATAACATGGCAGAGGAACTAATTGTGTTTTGTACAGAGGCTGAAGAGAAGAAGTTTAAGAAAATAGTGAGCTCAAATCCTCCCTCTCTTCAGTAAGTGTTTCTGGATTGAAATTTGTAAGACCTTTCCAAGTAGGAGAAAGGCAGATTTAGTGAGCTACTACTACAATGTTTATCTTTTGCGTCTTAGAGCACTTCAGAACAGGTTTACCCCGAGTAACATTGACAGTGGTGATGAAGAATCAGAACCTGCTTTAAAGACCAAAGGTTTTGGGCAGGAAACACCCCTAATCAAACACCATAAAAAGTAACAAATAGCTTCTAGCCAATACAACCAACCATTCACACCCTTTTGAGACCTGTAAAGCCTCTGTTTTTTTCTTTCTTTTGTGCTTTTCAATGTCAATTTTGGATATCAACACATCATTTTTCCCCTTGCACAAGAAAAAAGTAGTCATCACTCTTCACTCACTCACTCACTCCTGCTTTCAAAGAGGAAACCAACACATACAATTGTGAAGATTTTAAGCTGAAAGCCTATTTGCATTCTGCTTTCAAATTTTGAGATCCATTCTCATTCTTGATCAGTAATTCAAGTAGTGGCACTTTTCAATTTGCTCCCTTTTTGATTTTTGAGAGTAGAGAGCCACACATACAATTGTGAAGATTTTAAGCTGAAAGCCTATTTGCATTCTGCTTTCAAATTTTGAGATCCATTCTCATTCTTGATCAGTAATTCAAGTAGAGGCACTTTTCAATTTGCTCCCTTTTTGATTTTTGAGAGTAGAGAGCCAAAAAGACTGAAAGGAAAGAAAAGCTTAGGAATGCCTGGGGAAGCAGTTGGAGGTGGATGAGTCAGAATACATTAACCTATTCTGAATTGCATATAGAAGATTTGTGGCAAGGGAATTAGAATTGATTTTTGAATATGGTATAGAATTGTTTTTGCATACAAAAATAAAAAATAAAAAATAAAAGCCCCAATTTACTTGGGTTCATCTAAATCTCAAACATTGTAAATCGGGAGATAAAGAAATTGATAGAACAAAAATCATAGAAAAATAAAAGAAAATTACAAAGATGGAGAGAGAGAATTCATAACGTTATAGAGATGGAGCGCGTGAAATATGAGCAAAAGCCCTAGAGAGAGAGGTTTAGCTAAAGCAAAGTGTTTATGTAAAAGAAATTAGAGCTGACCAGCATATATAGAACTTCTCAAATGAACCATGGACAACAATTTTGCTCTGCTTTTTTTTCATAATTTTTGTTTTTCTTAACTCTGTTTTTCAAAAACAAAGCCAAACATGTACAAAATTTCTTGCTCCCTGCATTTTTGTCTTTGAAAATAACCAAAAATCTGTAATTTAAACTCTTCCAAACATACTTCTCACTTCACTTTCATCAAATTAAAAAAAAAAAAAAAACTCCCAAAAAGGAAATAAAGTAACAGAAAATCGCGGCAAAAGATTATACACTAAATCTACAAGAAAGAACTTCATACCTCTGACTCTAAATTCCAAAGATCTCCGTCTCCGAATCAAATTTCCTGAAAAATATTATTCCTTAGAGCTTCAACTATCCGTGAATGGCGAAATCACTGTTCACCGAGCTTCATAGCCTCAAGCATTTCTCAGTTTCTCTCTGTACAAAATGGAATGAAGTGAAGAAGAAGAAGAAGAGCGCCACGCCAACTTCCACGTGATCGTACACGTGTCAACTGTAAGCGGTTTTACCGTATATACGAGGGGCATGGGGGTTGTTGAGGTGGCCCATCGATATTCGCGCCTCTTTAAAATTGCTTATTTTGAACCGTACACGTGTTCGTCGATTAGTCGATCTACGCGTCCATGGGTCCAACAGATTCCCACCCGTCATGTGGCTGACGTGGTCCTTGTCATTAAATTAATCCTAGTCTATTAAATACTATTTATTGCTTTTTTATTTTTGATAAAACAAAAATATTTTATTAACTGGAATTAGTTTGGCCTTTGGAATCCATGTCAGGCCACCCACCATCCAGGGATTGTTTCGATATTTTTATTATTTATTTAATTATTTATAAACTTCTTTAGCAGCGAAGAATAGTGATTTGGCGGATTTCTTTTTCATTTTTTTTGGTAGTATGATTTGGCGGATAGAATTTTAACACAGTGAATATATATTCTCTGTCTTTGTTTGTATGGTTTTCACACGTGTTACATGTACCATCAGATTCAATATTTATTATTGTAAAAATAAGTGAGGTGTTCATCAAAGAGTCTTAAATTGTACAAATTATTTAGGAAAATTTGAAATTCTATACTTACATATATCTAATATTTTTTTCCTAAACTAATACTTTTCTACATTGAAAATATATAACCACTTTTCCAAAAGCCCAAAAATACCCCTCTCAAAAACTCTTTTTGTTTTCAATTTTTCTAGGCTTTTAAGGGGTCGGGTCCGATGGGCCCGATGCCCGTCCGATGGGTCCCCGATTCCCCGTCCGATGGGTCCCCGATGCATGGGTCCGATGGGCATTTTTGAGAGTTTTTGAAGTCGGGTCTGATGGGCGCGATGCCGTCCGATGGGTCCCGATGCATGGGTCCGATGGTTCCGATGCATGGGTCCGATGGGCATTTTTTTGGGGGGTTTTGAAGTCGGGTCCGATGCCCATCGGACCCGACCATAAAAACCCAAAAAAAAAATTTCTTTGTGCGCGCCATCGGACCTTCTTCTTCTCCGGTGGTCTTTGTGTGTCGGTGCGTGTTTACGGTGTTGTGGACAGTGGTGAGGGGCTAGCGTTTTGGGCGGTGGTGAGGGGTCGGCGCTTTGGGCGGTGGTGTGGGGGATTGGAGGTTGTGGTTCGGTTTGTTGAGAGAGAGAGAGAGAGAGAGAGAGAGAGAGAGAGACGAAGAGAAAGATGGTGAGGGGCCGGCGCTTTGGGCGGCGGTGAGGGGATTGGGGGTTGTGGTTTTGGGCGGCAGTGAGATGTGGTTCGGTTGGTTGAGAGAGAAAGAGATAGACGAAGAGAGAGATGGGGAAGAGAGAGAGATGGGGTTGAGTTATGAGAGGGGTAGTATCGGGTTTTAAATAAAATTGTCACATATTTTCAATTTTCATATGTATCAATTAGGGAAAAAAATTATCCCTCAATTAATGCATAGATATTCAAATTTCCCATATAAAAAAAAAAGGAATATTGACCGTTAAAAGGTTCCGTTTCTTCTATATACCTCCATCTAAAAATCACAGTTAAGTGTCACGTGGACTGTCCACGTGTACGAGTGATAAATTTTTAGTGATCCAAGTAATATTAATTTTAAAAATTAATTATAAATATTTAAAAAAATTAAAAAATTAAAAAAAAAAATTGTTTTAATAATTTCAGTTTGCGTATAAAAAAAATTCAAACTAATTCGAACTAAATCATTTGAGATCAGATTAAATAAATTCGTTGTGAATGATTTGATCAATTCGGACCGTATTAAATTCTCTGTTTGGTCACGCTTTTAGAAATCTCGGTAGCGATTCAAACTAAACTAATCCGTATAATTATTGTATATAGTTGATATATTTTTTTTTTGGACAAAATATTAATATTTGAGAACAACTTTATGTTAAATATTGATATTGAATTTATATTGTTACGATAATAATTTTTTATTCTTATTTATGTATTATAAACTTATTAAAAGTAAAAACAAATAAAAAAAATAATAAACAATTATTAAAAGAAAAATAAAACGAAGAAATACAAATTATGGTTCGAACCAAATTATAATTTGTTTTTGAGTGGTTTGGTTTGATTATTTTATTAGTTTGGTTTGGTTTTGAATTTTTTAAAAATTATAGTAATGGTTATTAGTTTGAAAAAATTAAAAATTTGGACTAAATCAATCAGTAAACACCCATTTGATTATTAAGTTAATATACTTATTGTTATCTGTTTATAAGTAGAGTCTATAACTTATTTTCTAACCCAAACTCTCTCTTTTTTCTTTACTTGAATATCAATTTGTTGCTTTTAAGTGCTTAATAGTTTACCTCAATGATGAAAAAGATAATAGAAGCAGGGTATGATGATTGGAACTTGATTATATAAAACATTTAAAAACTATTCATATTCAACACTAATGATCAAATAAGTATATAAAACTACTAATTAAACACCATATATTATTCAAAAACTAAAAACTTACATATCAATAAAAACCTAAATATAAACTAACAAACTAAATCTTACCTTACTTTTAACTTAAAAAGATACTCTCGCGATAATTAGAAACATAAGAAAACCCTATTTGTAGTTCTATATTTTGGAGAGTCTTACTCTTTAGATCATAAAAGTAAAGAGTATTCTTTTTATGCATGTATGGTTGAAATAAGAGGTTACCATTATGTGTTACATGACCAAATTCCCATATAATAATATCTGATGCACATTGTAGCATAGGTTGGGTACCCAAGTCAAGAGAGTAATATTTAGTCCAAGAATCCCAAACTCCATATTCCTTCATAACCCATATTTCAATAGATGAAGTTGATGATGATTTAGTGAGTAGAGATAGATACCCAAACAAGTTACAAATACTTTTAATAGAAAACCCTTTAGTTTCTAAAGAGGAAGGAAATTCAATGAGCTTGAATTCCTCACTACTTAAATCAAAAGCAACAACCTTAGTAGTTAAATCACACATAATTTCTCTAAGGCTATAATAGATTGCCCAATGAATAGAGCCATTAACAACAGTTGAATTTTCCCTATTAGGGATTTCCAAAGTAATTTGCATCTCATCATGATCTTCATTAGAGAATATGTCAGGCATGTCTATAGTTTTCCATGAATTTGTTTTCAAACTATACACACAAATTTTTTCACCTTTTCGAAAAAATCCACCATTGAGCCATTTTGGAAACTGTTGACCACCACATGCAACAACCACTTTGAAATCATTATTCAATGGTTCGTACCCAATTCCATACAATTTTGTATATGGACACGAAACATAAACAGGAGATGTAGGAAGTTTCTTACACTTGTCAATAGCTGGGTTCCAAAGATTAATAGAATAATAAGGATATTGTTGTAGCCAACAAATCACCCCATTATCACTACCCACAAATTTAATTTGCCTCTTGTTGTTATAATTGTTCTTGTAAATAGGGAATCGTTTGTATGAAATTTCACTGAAATTCTCAGAATTACGAACTGAGCACAACATTCCATCATTAAGTTGAAAGCATAAGAGTGTACGAGGTAGTTGTTGTTTGTGGTGAAGAATCATGAATTTTGGGTTGTTTATTTTGGAAAACCAATGTTTGTTCACCCATTGAAATTTTACCAAAGATTTTGGGTCCAACCTTAACACTATTTCTTCAATTATGTCCATTGGTAAATCTCCAAAATTCGATTCCAAAGTAGTGTCTGCCATACCAACCATCTAACAAAAACTCTTTCTAATGAGTAATGATAATGGAAAGAAAAAAAAAATCTAAATTTGATGAACCTTAACCTAATTTGATCAACTAAATCTATTTTATATGTTGCTATTTTTTTTTTTTTAATATTTTCGTATTTTTTTAATTTAAATCTGAATTCAATGATAATTAGTATAATTAGTTAGTCGTATAAAAAGGGTAATAAAAAAGATATTTTCGTTTTAATTACCGTATTAATTGATATTTTGTTGGTATGTTTTTTAATAAAACGAAATCATCATATACTAAATTTAATAAAAATAGGCCAGGTGAAAATAAAAATACTAAATATGATTATATAATAAAAATTGTTGTTTTTTTTAAACATTACAATACATATCTCTTTATTTTTATTATAGGTTTGCTTAAATTGTTCTTGAGTGTCTTTTTGAGATGTTCTCAAGTTGTTTTTGTTTAAATTTATGGGATAACTTGGTTATTTTATTTTGTAGCGATTCATATTTTAATTGCTAGATAATTAGCCAGCTTGTTATCTCATGACATCAATAATTGTCATTTTGTGATTGAGAGCACTCTATCAAAATATATATATATAGTAGGTGATTGTTACGTGTCAAGCCACATAGTGTTAGTTTTATTTAAGTATAATTATTGAAACGATTTGTTTTATAAAAATAAAATATGTGTCAGTATATTATCTTTTCTAAACATTTTATCTATATTTTTCTTTTTTAAAAAATAAATAAAAAAAATTATTAATATTCTCCCAAAATAGGTTTGTTAGAGAGAGATGTGGGTAAGATAATTTTTTTAATTTAAAAAGAGATTATTAATATTTAAAAGATTGTTTAATTTTTTTGTTTAATTATTGGGTTTATTTGTTAACGGGAGATAAAACGTAATCGTTAAAAATATTAAAAATTGATAATAGGTATTTTCTACTTTATTTAAAAGTGATATTAAAAATTAAAGAAAAAATATTATTAGTTATTAGGTGAGATTATTATTAAAAATATAATAATTTAAATATAATAGATGAATGTTACGTGTCAAAAGCCATGTATGATTAGTAATATTTAAGTTTTTTTTGAAAAGAAAATGTTAAATGTAATTTTAAAATAAATAATTTATGAATGATAATTGTAAAAAAAACATAATAGTAATTTGATAAAAAAAAAATAATATATTGTGCAAAATTTTAATAAATAATAATTAAACTGAAAATGTTAGTAAAATATAACAAATAGCAATAATATTAAATCTATGAAATTAAAAGCTAAATAATATGTAAATTGTTGATATTTTTGTGAAAGAAACAAATCTATATCATATTGTTAAAGACAATAAATTATGGAGATTTTCAAAATTAAAAAGAGACATATACAATTGAAAACACTATTGAAAAAGCCCCTCTAAAAACTTCCTCTCGATATAGTCCTTTGACTGAGCTTGTTAAAGAATGAATACTTTAGCAATATTTTTGCAGAAGGGAGCCTTAAATAGTCTTTTATCAAGCAAGAAGCAACCATTTGCCTAAAGCTCTAAAGAAAGACACCAAAGAGAAAGAAGCTCATTCACATGTATAATCATAATGAATGAAAAGTATAAATAAGATATTAAGAGGTAAAGATCATACATTAGAAAACATATCATCCGAAGGATTAGTAACGCAAGGAGGTCCACTTTGCAGTGTCATTAGTAGTATCTGTTAAATAAATTAACAATTAACCCAAGATCTATTTGTATATAACATAGAACACAATAGTAGTATATGATAATTGAGTATGTGTACCTGATTGATCCATAGCAATTATCTCTGATTGATCCACAGCAGTTACTCCAATTTGATAGTGCAATACTATCAACTAAGTCTTCCTCCCTAGATCTCTAAATCAGAAGCAATTTATTTTCTCTGATTATCAAAAGGTATACAATTGTGATGAGACAATATGTATTTATAGAGTTAGGGAGGGGACTTAGCTACAAAACCCTAGTTGGGCTGGGCCTGCTCATCAAAGGCTTCAGTCAACTAGAAAAGCCCACACTTCTGCTTCACCTAGACTTTACTCACAGATGCTAAGCCCATTAACAATTGATCACCAACAACATGGGCTAACACAGCAAAGAACTATCCAATCAACCCAAGTTTTAATAAAACCAATAAAATATAATGTAAGCCCAAATAAAAGTCTAACATTCTCCCACTTGGGCTACATTGATTTTAATACATATATATTATATATCAAAATAATTTTGTTTGAAAACGACTCATGGGTTGAACAACAAGAAAACATTTGTGGCCACTTTAAAAAAACTGATAGTTCTCTGATAGCATCTCAACATACCGGTCCAATTTAACCTTTGATAATGAACTATGACAGTCATATTGTTTTTAGCTCAACAAAAGACATTCATAATCACAAATACCAAAGTATTAAATCGACATGGTCAATAAGTCTAGTAGTGTGGTAAGGAATTATGTTCAACATGTGATCAATATAAAATAACATAATATCCTTATCAGTCCTCAATTTCACTGATACCGTGATGCTTAATAAATAAGCCAGTGAAATTAAACATACACCACTTAAAATAAGTAAGTGTCACTAAACTTGCTTAAAGAATTAAGCCAACAACATATCATTGTCAATAAGCAAATAAATTTAAAAGACAATGATCACAACAATATGAACCACATGCTTTCAATTCAATCATTCTCGAGAATATAACAAAACATAATTGAAAACATATCCATTCAATAATAAAAAATATTGAAACATAAAATGTAGTTCATAACTTTATTCAGAAAATTATAAATAATAATTTCTAAAAACAAACAGAAAACAAAACTCCCACTAACCCAAAAGATCAAAAGATTCTAAAATGCCCATATTAACAACATGTTTATTAAACAGCACGGCACTTAACCCTTTGGTTAGAGGATCAGCTAACATCGACTCGGTCTTGCAATTTTCAATAACAATGTCTCCTTTCTTGACCAAGTCTCTGACAGTGAGATACTTTATTTCCATATGTTTAGAAGCACTACTAATCTTGTTATTCTTTGAAAAGAAAACAAATAAAGATTATTATCACAATAGATTAGCATAGGTGTGGAAATAGAATCAACCACTCGTATCTCCGAAATAAAATTCTTCAGCCACAAAGCTTGCAAAGATGCCCCATAACATGCAACAAACTCAGCATACATAGTAGATGACGTGATCAAAGTCTGTTTGACACTCTTCCAAGAAATAGCAGCACCTGCCAAGGTGAAAATATAGCCAGAAGTTGACTTTAAATCATCTACACAACCACCAAAATCCGAATCTGAATAACCAACAACTCGAAGATTGTCAACATGCTTATACACAAGCATAAAACTCTTCGTTCTTTGTAAATATCTCAAAACTTTCTTGGCTGCAACCCAATGATCAAGGCCGGGATCGGATAAATATCTCCCAAGAACATTGACTACGAAAGCTATGTCAGGTCGAGTGCAAACCTGAGCATACATCAAACTCCCTACTACACTTGCATAAGGGATGTTCTTCATTGCTCCTCTTTCCAAGTCGTTCTTAGGACATTGTTGCTTAGTGAACTTGTCCCCTTTCAGAATAGGAACAGAACCAGCTTTACACAAATCCATGTTGAACCTTTTGAGCACACGATTAATGTAAGCTTCTTGAGATAAGCCAAGAACTTTTCGATTCCTGTCACGATGGATCTCAATCCCCAAAACATAGGATGCCTCTCCAAGATCTTTCATATCAAAATTGGAAGACAGAAAATTTTTGGTCTCATTTAGTAGTGACAAATCACTGCTGGCAAGTAAAATGTCATCTACATAAAGAACAAGAAAAATATAACGACTCCCACTGATCTTCATATAAATACACTGATCAAACTTGTTCTCTACGAAACCAAACGATGTCACAACCTTGTCAAACTTCAAGTACCACTGGCGAGATGCCTGTTTGAGACCATAAATGGATCGTTTCTACTTGCAAACCAAGTGTTCTTTTCCATTCTCCTTGTAGCCTTCAGGTTGAGACATATAGACTTCCTCATTCAATTCTCCATTCAGAAAAGCAGTTTTAACATCCATTTGATGCAACTCTAAATCAAAATGCGCAACTAAGGCCATAATAATTCTGAATGAATCTTTAGTGGAAACAGGTGAGAAAGTTTCAGTGTAATCAATACCTTCTCTTTGAGTAAAGCCTTTAGCCACTAAACGCGCTTTAAACCTTTCAATCTGTCCCTTTTTATCCCTTTTAGCCTTTAAAATCCACTTACAACCTATTGGTTTAAAACCATCAGGTAATAACACTAGCTCCCATACACCATTTTTCTTCATGGAGTCGATCTCATCATCCGTAGCTGCTAACCATTTTGAAGATTGTGGACTATTAAGTGCTTCACTAAAAGTGACAGGATCCACAAAATGATCAATATCATATTCTCCTTCTCCAAGATAAACAAAATTATCATGACACTTTGTTGACTTCTTTTGTCTCTGAGATCTTCTTAGAGGAGGTACTTCTGGAATAACTTCTCTTTGTTGATCATTGTTTTGAATAACATCTTCCACAACTGGAATTTCTTCAATAACTGAATTCTCATTAACAATAGGAGCTTCATCATTAATAGGCCCTTCATCAATAATAGGACCTTCATCATCTTCGATATCGGGAGCAATATATTCATCAACAATGGGAGCATTACCAACTGGAGTAGGATGGAGACTACTATAATCATCTCTTGAAAATGACATAGGAATACAAATTCCTTTAGATGACTCCCCCATTTCAAGAGATGTTGAAGGAATTTTGTCAGCAACATCAAATTCCAGAAATTTAGCAGTCTGAGATTCAACAATTCGCGTACCACGAGTGGGACAGTAAAAGCGATAGCCTTTTGAGCGCATTGGATAACCAATGAAATAACAAAGATTTGTTCTCGGATCTAACTTTTTCAAATTAGGATCATAAATCTTTACTTCAGCTGGACAACCCCATACTCGAAGATGATTAAGACTAGGCTTCCGCCCAGTCCACAACTCAAAAGGGGTCTTGGGAACAGATTTGCGGGAACACGATTTAAAATATAAGTTGCAGTCATAAGTGCTTCACCCCATAAAAACTCTGGAAGATTTGTTCTACTCATCATACTTCTAACCATATCCATGAGAGTGCGATTTCTCCTTTCAGCAACGCCATTTTGCTCAGGTGAACCAGGCATAGTGTATTGAGCAACTATACCATTTTCTTGTAAGTACTCTGCAAAAAGCCCCATGTGTTGTCCCGATTCTGTATAACGACCATAATATTCTCCTCCACGATCAGAATGAACAACTTTGATGACTCTTCCTAATTGTTTCTCAACCTCATTTCGAAAAATTTTGAGTTTATCAAGGGCGTCAGATTTTTCTTTAATTAAATAGGTGAATCCATAACGAGAAAAATCATCGATAAAAGTGATAAAATACTTATTTCTGCACAACGTGGTGGAATAAGGACCACTGATGTCCGTGTGGATAATTTCCAATAAAGATTGACTGCGGTTTGCAGTCTTCTTTCTTGTTTTAGTCAGTTTTCCACGAGTACAATCAACACAAGTATCCCAATCAGAAGCATCAAGAGGAGGAAGTATTTCAGATTTAATTAAACGATCAACCCTTTCTCTGGAAATATGACCCAATCTTTTGTGCCATAACAATAAGGATGTTTCCTTAATATGAGGTCTTTTACCCACAGAATTCACAACATTAAAAGAGGAATTTAAAGGAGCCAATGACAACTTGTAAAGACCATCAGAATAAAAGCAATTTCCAATAATTCGAGATTCAAGCATAATGTCAACATTATCATTTGCAAAATGAAAAGAATATCCTTGTTTAACCAAAAGCGGAAGCGAAACTAAATTCCTTTTAAAAGTAGGAACATAAAAAGTATTGTTCAGAATAATCTTATCACGAGACTGTAATTCAAGAATAAATGTTCCAACATAGATAACGTCAACTCCAACATCATTGCCAACTTTAAGCTTGGACTCCCTCTCACTTGGCTTCACCGAGATCCCTTAGCCCCCGTAAGGAAGCGAAACATGAACGTAGCACCACCGTCTAACCACCAAGAATCAATAGGAACATCAACTAGATTAGATTCAAAACAAACACATGCCAATGGATTACCTGATTGTGCTTGCTTCTTTTCTAACCAAGTCTTAAATTTGTGACAGTCCGTTCTCCGATGCCCCAATTTTTCACAAAAGTAACACTTCACATTAGAGTATTTGGACTTTCCGTTGTTATTCTTCTGTTTATTCTTATGCTCCTTACCATTACCATTCTGTTTAGTAGCACCATCATTTTTATTCTTGAATTTTCCTTTTCCTTTGTTGGGCTTGAGGTGAGAAACATAGTTAGCAGATTCATTCTTCTCCCTTTTAAGCTTGCTTTCTTCAGCTACACACTGAGAAATTAGGTCGCTGATAGTCCATGTTTGATTGTAAGTGTTGTAGGGTTTTGTCTTGATTAGGTGAAAGAGGCGGGAAGAGCATGAAGAGCTCGATGAATAATGAAAGAGTCAGGAAGAGGAATATTATGATCTTTCAACTTGGACTGAACATTCACCAATTTCAGAATAAAATCTCGCACTCCTTTTAATTCATCATACTTAATGGTTGTCATTTCATCCATAAGATGTCCAGCTTCAGCGTTTTCTCCAGTGTCGTATAATTTTTCTACAGCATTGAAAAACTCTTTGGCATTTGTAGTGTCTGGCAAACCACTCAATAGATGTTCAGGAATGGATCTTTTCATAGTAAGAAGACTAAGTCGACTTGACTTTTCCCATTGTGCATGATGAGTTCTCTCGGCGGTACATCTTTGAGTCGATAAGATCAGCAGGTTTTTCTTCTCGTAGGCACAAGTCCAAATCCATTATGCCTAAAGTAAATTCCACATCTCGTTTCCATGTCTTGTAGTTGGAAGCATTCAAAATATGGATGGAAGCATTATTGTTGTTCACAGAAAAGGAGACTGTAAAATTCAAAAATTAAAACTTGAATAAGCAATATGAGCAATGTATTAGAAAATATTGTAGAATCAACTGGTCATTATAAACTCCCCTTTGGGGTGAGAATATAACACACACATGATCTACCTTCATGAAGTTAACAACAAAGAAAAAATACATATCATTTAAGAATTTTATTACCTTTGGGCAAATAAATTTCTTAAAAATATGTATTAATTCAAGCAAAAAATAATAATAAATTTATATATTTAAATTATTACCTTTGGGCAAATAATTAAAATATATACATTTAATATTAACTCACTTCATGGAATGTGAACTAATATATGTAAATACTACCTTTGGGCAAGTAATTACACATATAGTCAACCAAAAATATAATATTTTCTTCAACATGTGAAATTTGGTGATAAAACAATCATTGAAAATTAATAATTTTCAACCAAATTTCCAAAAGAGATATATAATTGCTTTTATTATATTGATAAGCAAAAAATAAAGTGTCCACCATAACACATTATTTTTGTATCAAACAACCAAGTTTTATAACTTTAGAACAACAATTAATGGAAAAAAATGTGAAATAAAGAATATTGGTGGAGATTACATAGTCAAGATAAACTAAACAAGAGAGTGACTATGTCATATGGGACGAGAAGAAACCCAAAAAATTTTCTATGATTGACAAATTTCGAAAAATTATCAAAAATTATTTTTAATAATTTTTTAACTGCATAATTATCATTAAAATAATAATAATTATTAAACGGAGTCAAAAAATTAATTAAAAATCATAGAAAAATCAGAAATTGAATTTTAAGCACGCTGGAAAAAAGAACGTCGAAAACCGATGCCCCACGTGGCCTCACGCGCCCCCACGCGCCACCTGCGCGAGTGGGCTTCGCGGCCTGCTGCTTCTTCTTCTTTCTGGGCGGGTTTCAGTCGGGTCACGCGACCCGTTTTCCTCCAGTCGGGTCTGGACGTGTTTTCCGGCCAAAAACTCGACGAAAACACCGGAATTTGGATGGGTTTTGCTCGGGATTGAATTTCTAATTGATCTATGCTACTAATTTCGGTTATTAAAGTCTAAAAAACAATAGATCTAAAGAAAAGCAATCCAAAAAATAAAGAGCATAAAAAAAAAAAATGATATGGAATATCAATCTTAATTACAATACAAAATTAATCATTTAAGAACATTCATAAACAATTAATAATGAGATATCTATAATCAATTTTAGATTAAAAACCATAAAATCAAAATAAACAATTATAATTTCACATTATAATCATATAAACCCTAAAACTTTAAAATTAAAATTCTCTTAATATAGACTATGAATTCAAACATATAATATATCAATTGAAAGAGAATTTAACGATCAATAAAAACCCTAAAGTTTTAAGATTTATAAACAAAAAATTACACATAAAATAATAACGAAATTAATATGAAATTATGGATAATTAATATATACAAATTAATTATACTAATTATAGGTTCTAAATCATATACAATAGGCAATCTGATACCACATGTTAAATAAATTAACAATTAACCCAAGATCTATTTGTATATAACATAGAACACAATAGTAGTATATGATAATTGAGTATGTGTACCTGATTGATCCATAGCAATTATCTCTGATTGTCAAAAGGTATACAATTGTGATGAGACAATATGTATTTATAGAGTTAGGGAGGGGACTTAGCTACAAAACCCTAGTTGGGCTGGGCCTGCTCATCAAAGGCTTCAGTCAACTAGAAAAGCCCACACTTCTGCTTCACCTAGACTTTACTCACAGATGCTAAGCCCATTAACAATTGATCACCAACAACATGGGCTAACACAACAAAGAACTATCCAATCAACCCAAGTTTTAATAGAACCAATAAAATATAATGTAAGCCCAAATAAAAGTCTAACAGTATCTACTCACAATTTAAAAATTGGTTCAGATTAAACTCTATTCGTAATTAAAGTGATTAGAGTCTAATAAATTGAGCAAGCTATGCACCTTTATTGGAGGGTATCTTGAGAAAGGAACATGACCATGAGCAAGCTCTCTTGCAGTTATACCAAAAGACCCTAGAGAGAGCTAAGACCCTGAATTGATTCACTTAAGTGTGCATTCGTTACAAATATTAGAACACAGTTAGACCAGCAAGATGTCCCAACAATCGTGTTCCTTAAAGACCAAGGGGGCGGCAGTAATTTCACAGTTTTTATCTTGGTTGATCTGAGAGTATCGATAGATTTACACCTCCTGAATCACTTCATAATGGTGGCAAAAATTTGAATCTGTATTCTTGTATCTGAACTTTGTAAACACATAACAAACAGAAGAATGTTCAAAAAATTTCCAAAATATATACAACAATATTTTTTCTCTTTAACATAAGCTGTATGAAGATAACCTTTTCCAGAATTCTATATAAGTTGAAACAAGGGACCTTCTTTGCCCATTAAAATGATCTTGGTAACTGAAAACACGAGCATGATCATGCTCCTTGGAAAACTTCATCGCTTCCTCCTGCCTAGGAAATGTAGACCATATTTCCCTACTAAACACACAATAACACTCAAGTTACAACTCACTGAAATGTGACTTAACAGAAGTAGAGATATCAGTAGCAATGTAATAGGAGAAATACAAAGAAACACCTTGAGCTCAAAAAGATCCACACGAATTTCATTCAACAATCGCAATAGCAACCACAAGTAAATACTTTGTCAATGGAAGATTGTATTTTGGGTCGTTTCTTGAGTTTTTGGGATTGTAATTCTGGAGAAAGAATTGATGGGCATGTAGAAACACCATGCCTCAACTTTCTTTTACTTGCCTTTCTCTATCCTACATCAGATTCCTACATTGAAAGCACATAAGAGAAAACCACACGAATGAGAATGAATTTCTAACACCCTTTCGCCCTAACAAACAGAATCTTTAAAAGACATTGATGAATGAAAATGAAAAATGGATTGAATAGATTGAATGAATGAAATGATGATAAGAAAAAGAAATTGCCAAGAGTAGAAATGCCGCACTTGAAGAGGCTTCATAAATTTTTATATCTGCTATAAGTAATAATAAAAACACCATCAGTATAAACTTTTTTTTTACATAAAGTAGTGAACAATACATGATTATAAACCAATTAAAATAGCAGCAAAAAAATATTAATGGAATAGAATGAGTATCATATGAACCAGTAAAAAAGAGAAACATTGCATTGCAATCTTATTTATACACCAGTAATATTCCAAATTTACATCTTTGTATAGGGTGATACAAACTTGGAATGACTTAACCTCGTCAGGAAACTTATCTTCTGCAAGTGTTGCCACTAAAATATAATTTATGATATAAGGCTGATGTTTTCTACTTCATAAAAGTTCAATTAATGAGGATTACTATGATTCTCATGATTCTCAACCTCGTCTTCAATCAGCAAATGATCCCAAAATTGAATTAAATATGTAAGTAGTAAAAGTAACTAAATAATTAGTAAGAAACTACCATCTATTCCGTATTTTTGAAAACCAAACAATCATAGTTTTAATAATGTCCCATTTAAACAGAACAAGGAAGCAAGACAAATCAAATTAAAAATTTAAATAATCCATACAAAGATCAAGTGTAAATTGGAATTCTTATCTCTTATTTAATGGTGATTTGATTTGATTTGATGAAGCACTCAATTGAAGATGTAGATATACCTAAGAAAAAGGAAATGTGAGATTTAATTCAGTCATACCCAATTGAGAGACTATAAAATTTTTGAAAAGAAAAGCAGAAACAATGGTGAATGAAGAAGATGAAGAAGAGAGTTGGGCTGGACTGGCTGGATTTTTTTTGAATCTAAAAAGGGACGAACTTATATGGGAAATAATCACGAAGAAGAAAATAATCTACCAAATCAAAAAGAAAAAAATTAAACATGAAAGTCGTAGAATAAAATATTAGATTGATTGATTTTTGAGAAAAATACCAGAAACTTAGATTTCAATTGAAAAAGGATTTCTTAAATGAAAAGAGGAGAATCAGCCGCAACAAATGCTTGAGTTATTGTCACAGCCCGTGGTTGAGGAGTGAGATGAGAGGAATGCTCGATTTAAAAAGTTACCAATAGTATTTCTGAAATTTATTTTATTATATATAATAAAAAGTGACATAAATTTTTCATAAATCATTTTATTTTTATTAATAAATTATTTTATTTTTAATATAAATAAAAAGTTACCCAGAATTTCTCAAAAACCAAAAATTCTGTTATATAAGTACACTTTATATAGAATAGATATATAAGATATAAAGATATATAATTCTATTATTGTTTTCTTTTTAAACAATATAATAGAAAAATTATTTATGTTTCTTGAAGAATTACCATTGTAATGTCATTGTAGTTACACAAATAAATCTTTCTATTATTATTTTATTTTTTAAAAATAAAATAAAATAAATTCTATTATTATCTTATGCTATTTTGATGACTTACTCACTTCTTTTGACGTGAATTATCAAGCACTTGAACATACACTCTCTGCCATGCCTCTCTCACACAACCTTACACAAGCAATGAGATTTTTGAAGCACTTCAAACTATGAGTCCAGACAAAAGTCCAAGAAGTAATGGCATGTCTGCCATATTTTATCAAACTTATTGACATATTGTTGGTCCAACAGTGACAAATGTGGTTCTTAGAATTCTTAATGATGGTCATGATATGACATTGCTCAACAAGTCAATTATAACGCTCATCCCTAAGGTCAACACCAACTGGTATGGGTGACTATCGTCCAGTGTGTGCAACGTCATTTACAAACTCATATCAAAAGTGGTTGTTCTCAGATTCAAATAAGTTCTAACAGTCTATTTTTCTCTCAAATCGTCTCATCACATATAACATTCTAGTAGCGTTTGAGCTTGTCCACCATTTAAGGCACAAAACACAGGGTAAGAATGGTTACTCAGATCTGAAATTAGACATGAGCAAGGCTTTTGATAAAGTCGAATGGGCATATCTTGAGGTTGTGATGCTAAAGATGGGGTTTGACAGTTGTTGGGTCTCTTTGATCATGAAATGCTTACCCTCTACTAGTTTCTCATTCTCTCTCAATGGGGAAGTAGTAGGTACCGTACAACCTCATAGAGGCTTGCGCCAAGATGATTGTTATCTCCATATTTTTTTTGTGATTTTCTCTGAAGGCCTTTCAAGATTATTACAATATGAAGAAGCGGCTGGTAAACTTGAGGTGCTTCGTTTGACATGCCACTCTTCTTCAGTCTCACACCTTCTTTTTTCCAATGACAACCTTTTATTTTGTCGAGCTACGAATAGTTATGCTTTGGCCATTAAAAGTACACTTGACATTTACCATAAATCATCGGGCCAATTCCTCAATAATAATAAATCGGTAATGTCTTTTCCCCCAACACAGATGTGGTTGCTCAAAATTTTACACTCAAACTCTAGGAATATCTATCAATGAGTGTCATGAATGGTACTTAGGACTGCCTTCTTATTCTGGGCGAGATAAAAATGAGTTGTTTAACAATATTAAAGAGCGAGTTTAAAATTTGCTTCATGCTTGGAATGACAAACTTTTCTCAATTGGAGGGAAGGAAGTATTTTTGAAGGCGGTGGTTCAATCAATTATAACTTAAGCTCTGAGTTGCTTCAAGCTCACCAAGAATTTTTGTAATCAACTTGAAAGCATGATGGCAAACTTTTGGTGGGGCGCTAATCAAAATAGATCTAAAATTCATTGGAAAAGATAAAAATCTTTGTGCAAATTTAAATTTGAACGTGGTATGGATTTTCACTCTTTTGTTTACTTTAATCAAGTTCTTTTGGCTAAACAAGTTTGGCAGATTTTTGAAATGCCAGATTCTTTATTAAGACGATTGCTGAAATATAGGTATTTCTCAAACTCATCTTTTTTGGATGTCAATCTTGAACACTCCCCATCTTCAACATGGCAAAGTATCTACTGGGTAAAGAATTATTGATTAAAGGACTCAAATTTGAAGTTGGCAATGGTCTTCACATAGATAGCAGATGAGATCCATGGATTCCAGGTCATAATGAGTTTACACCGCTAACTTATATAGGACCTCCATCTATGTCTGTCTCTAATTTCATCACTAACAATAGGGAATGGGATTTTTCTCTGTTGAATACCTATTTCAAGTCTATTGATATCGATCAAATCATGGCGATTCCTCTGAGTTTCTGTGCAAACTAGGACTCACTCATATGGCATTACACTTTTGTTGGTGTATATACTGTTAAATCCGGATTCCACTTGGCGACTTCGTTAGAGGAACAACATGTTTCCTCTACTTTAGACCCACAACGTGATTGGTGGAAGTATTTGTAGTGCTTGAATTTGCCCTCCAAAGATCAAAATATTTACTTGAAAAGTTGTACAAAATGTGCTCCCAGTGGCTGCTGCACTTTATAAAAAAAAATTATAAATTCAGCTGCTTGCTTGTTGTGCGCAACTGCTTGGGAATCGATTGGAGGGGACATGCCCTGTTTGGTTGCAAACATGCTAAGGCAATATGGAAGCACAACAAATTTTCCATTGATTATGGCCAAGCTCGACATATGTTAAATGGTGATTACTTGTTGCACCTTTCCTCTCTACGTAATTAAGTTGATTTATAATTAATCATTTGTATTATGCGGGCTATTTGGAGTGATAGTCATAGAAGTAGAGTTTTTCATGGTGGGGTCGATAGGGAGAGTTCCTCAATTGCTACTTATGCAAACACCTATCTAGACAATTTCCTTAAGGCTAGGAAGTCTCATCTGCCGCCTGTTGCAACTATAGTTTATGCTACCTCAACACACAGAAATGACATCCTAATAGAAGGTGTTCCTTGAAAACCACCAAACCACAATAACCTGAAGTTAAACATTGATGATGTCGTGAACGATGAAGCAAAAATACTTGATGTAGGTGCTATCATTCGAGGTCATGATGGCTAGGTAACCCTTTCAAAAGCTGCACAAGGATGTTTCAGATCAGATGAGATGGAAGCAAAAGCTCTCTTCTATAGCCTTAATTGGGTCACGCAATTACAACTCCCGATAACCTATATTAAAACAAATACTTTGCGAGTATCCAATACTTTAAATGCTACATCTTCCAATTTATCATGCTTTATAGACTTAATTTTTAATGTACATTATTTTTTATCTTTTTTTTTTAGAATTATCGTTTCTCATGTTAACAGAACTGCTAAATGGATTAGCAAAATACGCTCTAACATTAAATGGAGACACTTATTAGATGGGAGAAATTCTCTATCCAATTTCTTCTCGTTGTAAATAATTTTTAATTTGAAATAACAGTAAATTTTCTCGAACAAAAAAGTCGGTTAATATATTTCAATCAAAAACTTGTGTACTTTATTTCAATCAAAAACTTGCTATGATTGGATGGAGCATATGGAAAACACGGAATGAGGTGCAATGGCAGCAGAAAACCAGACCAGTTTTGGAAGTTGTTCAGTCGGCAAAACAAGTTCTTAACCAATGGAAGATTGCTAAATTTCAGTCACCTAGTGTTTTATTTGCTACGAGTGACATCTTGAATAGCAATAGATGGCGTAAATCAGATGATTTAACGGTTAAGGTAAATGTCGATGGGGCAATTTTTGAAACTCAACAAAAGTTTGGTTTTGGTTGTGTTGCGCGTAATAGTCATGGCAAGCTTATTGAAGCTATTTCGGAGAGTAGATGGGGCTGTGTTCTTCCTGAAATAGCGGAGGTTATTGGAATAAAGGAGGCGTTAAGTTGGATAAAGCGCAAAGGTTGGGATAAGGTGGTTGTTGAATCTGATGCGTTAGTTGTAGTCCAAGCAATTAATAGCTCAACTCATATGCCATCTCAGTTTAGGTTATTGGTGGAGGATTGTCGTTTAATTTTAAATACTTTGAATAATTTTTTCATTTCTTTTGTTAATCGATATGCAAATAAGGCTGCCTATAGTATTGCTAGGGAGTCTTGTTTCTCGTCATGTTGTACGTATAATAAACTGAATGCTCCGTTTTTTTTGTGTGACATTATTATGACTGATGCCAGTTAATTTAATGAATTAATCTTTTGTCAAAAAAAATAATAATAATTTTTTTTAAAGATTTTGTTACTCACCTTAAAAGATTCGAAGGAGTCCGTTCCCAAAGACTTGATTTTTGAAGTCTATTAGTATTACCTTACTACCTTTGTCCTCTACCAACAACTATCTTCAGCTTTGCAGATATCTTCATACTGATTTTGCTTTAGGGATTTCTATTTGAAATTTACTGATTGATTTTGGGTTTCAACCTTAGCTAGGGTTTAGTGTACAAATTTGGGTTAAAAGCTCAAACTTCCGTTGTCTGCCTGAGATTGAAGGCCTCGTACAGGATCAATCAGCACAACCCAAATCCCATCGGGTTCGGAGGCCTACTCCGCTCCTTCCTTACAGGTATGTTCTTCATCTCCATCCCATTCAGTTCTTTCTTACTTCTATTTTTCGTTATTGATGAATTGTTTCACCAAACCATACATAGTTTCTTAAGAAATTTTACTTGGTCGAAACCTGTTTATAAAATTTTAGGGTTTATATCCAAATTTTAGGATTTACTTGATTACATAGAGAATTCAAAAGAGGATAAAATAATCATCAGTGATTTAGATATTACAGAAAAATGTGATTGATTTTTCTTTGGTTTTGATATTTTCTGTATATGTGTGACTAACTATTCTAAAAGATTTTCTTTATTTTAAGTAATTGTGTCATTAAAATGATGAACTTGATTTTTTTCTTCTTCTTATATGTGACTAATGTAGACACAGTCTCCTTATCTTTTTCTCACAAGAGATTGAATTACAATTGCCAACTTCCTTTATCCCCTTAATACATAATATCCTTTCCTCTTTGTTTAGTTTCTTTCTTTCTCTGCTTTTGTTGATAAATTTTCATCATCTATAATGTTAAACACTTAGCACATGGACTTTTCTCACACACATATAAATATATATTAACAAAGCAAACCATATAGCTCTTGTTTGCATTTCATTTTGTTATAGTCTTGTTTTTAAAGGATAGGTTTATTTATGGGGTTAATATCAATGCAAACTAAACCATGTATATTAATATTAGCTGCAATAGAAGAAGGTAATTCGTTGGAGTAGAGTACACCATTATATCTATGAGGTGTCAGTAATAATTTTAGTATTGCCATGATTTTTTTTCCCTTTCTATGTATTGTTTCTTTAAGGAAAATCAGTTATTTATTTTTTTAATTTAAACCAGTCCTGTCATCTTGTTTTTATGTTTCATGCTTGCCTGGTTTTTCAAATCTTGCATTGGCTTAATATATCTTTCATCTTTATTGTAGATTCCTAAGCAATACAAATCAGGAAGAGTGAACCCTGTCGAGACCTGTTGTTGTTGTTGCCTACCTTCTGAGTAAGTACCCCATTTATATCTCTGCCTATATGCACTTTGTATTTGAAATTTACTTCTTTTTCCTTTCGATAATTATATTTTGGGTTTCAGTTAAGTTTATATTTGGGTTTAGTGTAGAAATTTTGGTGAAAAGCTCAAACTTATGCACGGATTTAACATTTGAAATGCTTGAATTTATCACTATATGTGAGATTTTATGCTGATCAATTGTGTAAATGGGTGTCTAAGGTTTCTTTCAATTCTGTTACGTTCGTTTCCCTGTGAACTATAAGCTTTGCAGTTAGTTATACTTAATTTTTGCATCATTTGCAGGTGGCATTGTTGGGGTTTGGTTTAGTATAGTGTCTCTTCAACTTTAGCAATGGAGGTTAGTATTTAAATTAGTTTTGAGCTACAGATGGAATGCTTGTATGATCAATTGGCACGTAAATATGGACTTGATTGAGAAGTTTTCCCTTTTCTATCCATGGTTGTTTACTTAACCCATTTCAAGCACAAGATTTCGAACTGTGAGAGGGGATACTCAATGTTTGATCTGTCCCATTTCTCTTCAAATCCTTTCCCTTAAGATTTTATATATTTACTTTGTTTATTACGTAAACATGCCCTATTTGTGTTTTAATTATATTTTGGTCGGTTTCTTTTTGTTTTAGAAGCGTGCAAATACTGAGCTTGTTGACGTAGACAAGATAACAGAAACAATGGAAGCTGAAAACGCCAGCGGAGGCGGTTTATACCTTCCTGGGAAGGATAGAGTGGTATTTAAACCTCCAGAGAGGAAATCCCTCTTAGGTATGTATTGCATTAACATGTTTACATATTACTAGATGTATTCAGCTTCTGCTGACTTCCTTTGATGCAAGTTAGAAGAATGGTTCATGATTTGTTTATTTTTTAACTGGTGTTAGTTTCTGATTTGTGAATTATAGGGCTGGATACACTAGCCAGTGCAAAGAGGGGGGAGTCTAAGGCTGATGGTGGGTTCAAAGCCCCTAGAGAAAGAGTTGTTTCTGTTGCAGCATCCATGGAGGAAGAGGAGAACTCTGTATCTGTTGTAACAGATGATTCTAGGAGTAATACCTCCACGAGCATGCGGAATCCTTCTAGGAGACAATATCGTGAAGTAGCTGCAAATGAGACAACCTACAGAGGTATGGTTTCGGTTATATTTTGTTATCTAAGAATATATTTCTAGGATCTGTATGGTTCTCAGGTTCAAGTTTATTAATTCTCCTTCTTTTAAGTGCTTGAAAGAAGAGTAGTATGGCTGAAAATGCATTAGATCAAAAGGGTTGGCTTTCTACAGATTTATGTGATATATCATTTTACAAGTAAAACAAATAGATTGGTAGTCTTTAATTTTATTTTTCATTTCTTGACTTATAAACTGTTAGATTCTCTTAGTATTTAGTTTTTTCTTTTATTTATTGTTCTTTAACATTTTCAGCGGTTGAGTAAAATTTGGAATTCTTCTACTGCAGAAAGTACAGATGATGATGCATTTGGCTCTTCAAGTTTCAGAGAACGTCAACATTCAGATGTAAGTTTATCTTCTGTGCAAGTTATTTCATCACTGGTGTTAGTATCATGTGTTCAGGTCCATTACTTGTTACTCCAAATGTTTCTTATTCAGTTCAACTTTTCTTTCCGGGTTATTGGTCTTGCTTCATCTTCTTCTAGTTTTTTTATTCTGGCCTCTCTCTCTCTCTCTCTCTTAGTGCGTTTTTTTTAATGGTGAAAGCACTTCTTCAAAATGCTGATTATCAGTTCTGTATGCTTATAATAATACGTTCGATTTGCAGGTTTCAACCATATCTACGCGAAGCTCCCAGAGCATCCCATCTAGAAGCCCTAGGTATGATAGGGATGACCGTGTTCGTGACAGAAGAGAGCATAGAGATCATTATGATAGGGATGACCGTGATGGTGGGAGAAGAGACTACAGGGATGACAGGAGGGTAAGACAAGGACATGGTAACGGCAGTAAAAATCAATATTATGGAAGAGAATCATCTGATCGTTATGAACCAGTGTATAGTGGAGATAATGAAAGAAAGAGAAGTAGATATGAAAATTCAACAAGGGGGTCTGGTAAGTGATCCTTTTGCATGCGTGTGCAACGTGTAATGTTGATTTTCCTAAATGAATAAACATAATGCTACAAATACAAACATGTCTTTCTTTTTTTGCCACTATAGTCTTGCCAGTGGTTTGTAATGTTTGTTATCAAGACTGGGTTAATGAGTACTCTTTACTGGGATGATTTTGTACTATTTTGTGGAAATACATGTTTATTACTGTTTACTGACTTAATGCTGAAATGGGCAACTGCTTCAGGCAGATCAAACTGGGATGATGGGAAATGGGAATGGGAGGACACACCGCGTCGAGATAGTTATTCTAATTCCAGCAGGCGCCATCAACCGTCCCCTATGTTTGTTGGGGCCTCACCAGATGCAAGGCTTGTTTCCCCATGGTTGGGTGGCAACACCCCCCATTCCAACGGTATGTTATACGGACCATGGAACCTGCTGTTATTTCGGATTATCGTATTTTAGGCAGATAGATTGACTTGGGAGTTTTTGCAGGCTCTAATGTTTCTTCCTGGGACAATATCTCGCCCTCACCAGCTCCCATACGTGCTTCTGGATCCTCAGTTAGATCTTCAAATTCTAGACATAGTGGGAAGTCTCATCAAATCACTTTTTCTACAAATAATTCACAATCGAATGAGGTAATATAGTTTTGGACTTCTGTTAGCTTTACAACTGAGTTAGTATATTTCTTTAAAGTTTGATGTTCTGCCTTCTGCGTTTAGTTCAGAAAGAACAGACTTGTAGGGCTGTCATCAGATAGCCAATTAGCCATGAATGGTCTCTTCACATTCTATTAGCTTACCATATTAATTGTGTCCACTGTCAATGACTACAGGATGAGGAAGCTGAGATGACTGATTTAGCTGAAGAGCAGAAGTACGAGATTTCTGAAAGCATGCGCCAAGAGATGGAATACAATTCTGATCGTGCCTGGTAATTTAAAAGATGGATTGTTTTGTTTGTTTTCTTGCACTAAAAATATGATCTTAAGATAATGGGGTGCCTAATTCCTTGAAGGCAGATTTATCATAGCCGACTAATACAATCTTTTTGTATAGGTATGACCGAGAAGAAGGTAATGCTATGTTTGATGCAGATAGCTCATCATTTTTCTTTGGTGACGAGGCAACTTTACAAAAGAAAGAAGCAGAGCTAGCCAAAAGGCTGGTATGTCTTGTTATATCTTAAATACTGTTAGTCTGCATGTCAGAACCCTCTTGATATAAGTTTATAAATCTGGTGCAGGTTCGAAGAGACGGCACTAAAATGACACTTGCTCAAACCAAAAAATTGTCTCAACGCACTGCTGATAATGCTCAGTGGGAGGACAGGCAACTATTGAGATCTGGTGCTGTTCGTGGCACTGAGGTACAGACTGATTTCGACGATGAAGATGAACGCAGGGTTATTCTTCTTGTGCATGGTAAAAACATTTGCAATGAGCTATCTGAGTCATTCAATGTTAAAAATCATTTGTAGCTTGGGCAGAGACATGGATTGGATACTGCAAATTATCTAACTTACCTTTAATGTTGTTTTTACAGATACAAAACCTCCTTTCTTGGATGGGAGGGTTGTTTATACCAAGCAAGCAGAGCCAATAATGCCAATTAAGGATCCCACATCTGATATGGCTATAATTTCACGCAAAGGATCTGGTTTGGTTAGGGAAATCCATGAGAAACAAAGTATGAACAAATCACGGCAACGCTTTTGGGAGCTTGCTGGCTCTAAACTTGGTGATATCCTTGGTGTTGAGAAAACGGCAGAGCAGGTATTTTATTTGAAAATTACACTGTAAGTATGATTCACACTCATAAGTTAGATGCTAATTCTTTCAGATTGCTTTTAGATTGATGCAGATACTGCTGCAGTTGGTGAAGATGGTGAAATTGATTTTAAGGAAGAAGCAAAGTTTGCACAACATTTAAGGAAGGAGGAAGCTGCGAGTGACTTTGCAAAGACAAAAACTCTTGCTCAGCAACGGCAGTATCTGCCAATCTATTCAGTGCGAGAGGAATTGATGCAGGTGTGATTTCTTTCTCACTAGACTTGAATGTTATTATTTTTCGAGATTGTTATGTCTTTGATATACTTGTGAGCATATATTAATATGAGTTTAATTTCTTGCACTTTTGGGTGGTTTCTCAAATCTTCTTTGTTTTGAATACTATTGTACAGACAATACGTGAAAATCAAGTTGTTGTTATTGTTGGAGAAACTGGTTCAGGAAAGACAACTCAATTGACACAGGTTCGTTTACTCTTTATTTTTATCACCAAAATGATTGTACCATTACTTTAAAGTAGCAAGGATAATTTGTGTATCACATTGGTTGGCATTTAATTATTTTGCTTTGGTTTACAGTATCTACATGAAGATGGCTACACTGTTAATGGAATTGTAGGATGCACCCAACCTAGGCGTGTGGCAGCAATGAGTGTTGCGAAAAGAGTTAGCGAAGAGATGGAGACTGATTTAGGAGATAAAGTTGGTTATGCTATTCGTTTTGAGGATGTGACAGGGCCAAATACTAAAATAAAGGTTTCTTCCTCTCTCTTGCTTTCAATTATTTGAATTGTATATCTTATGGCATGTAACCATACAAACACTCATTGTTTATGATGGTCATTGAAATATTAATATTTCAGCATACATTCTGTTTTCAAGTGTTCTCTAGCTCCATATGCGAATTTTATCAATTTGCTTATCTAATTTCTGATTACAGTACATGACAGACGGAGTACTTCTGCGTGAGACTCTTAAAGATGCTGAACTTGAGAAGTATCGGTATGTGAAGTTGATTTTTCTATATTTGTCTGTTCTACATAATTATGTATATTTGTGTACATATCAAAACCATTAACTTTCGCTGTTGTTTTTTATTGTAGTGTCATTGTGATGGATGAAGCCCACGAGAGGTCTCTGAGCACAGATGTTCTGTTTGGAATTTTGAAGAAGGTTGTTGCTCAACGTCGCGATTTTAAGCTCATTGTGACATCTGCTACTCTCAATGCCGAAAAATTTGCAGATTTTTTTGGAAGGTATTTTATATTTTCATGGATTCTGATCATTTCATCATCTCTTACACAAGCTTTATTAATTCTTCTTTTTTTCTAATACTGCAGTGTTCCAGTTTTTAAAATTCCTGGAAGGACATTTCCCGTAAATATACTGTACAGTAAAAGCCCATGTGAGGATTATGTTGAAGCCGCCGTTAAACAAGCGATGACTATCCATATCACCAGCCCGCCGGGGGACATTCTTATCTTTATGACTGGCCAAGATGAGATTGAGGCAGCCTGCTATGCTCTAGCAGAGCGTATGGAACAACTTATCTCAACAACAAAGAAAGGGGTTCCGAAGCTCTTGATACTTCCAATATATTCACAACTTCCTGCTGATTTACAAGCAAAAATATTCGAAAAAGCCGAAGAGGGAGAGCGCAAGTGTATTGTGGCCACCAACATAGCTGAGACATCTTTGACAGTGGATGGAATATACTATGTCATTGACACCGGATATGGTAAAATGAAGGTGTACAACCCTAGAATGGGTATGGATGCTCTGCAAGTTTTCCCAGTGAGCCGTGCTGCTGCTGACCAGCGTTCTGGACGAGCTGGAAGAACTGGCCCAGGAACATGTTATCGACTGTACACAGAGAATGCATACCTCAACGAAATGCTTCCCAGTCCTGTGCCAGAGATTCAAAGGACCAATCTTGGGAATGTTGTCTTGTTGCTCAAATCTCTGAAAGTTGAAAATTTACTAGATTTTGATTTCATGGATCCACCTCCCCAAGACAATATTCTTAATTCTATGTACCAGCTGTGGGTCTTGGGTGCTCTTAACAATGTTGGGGGCTTGACTGAACTTGGGTGGAAAATGGTGGAGTTCCCATTAGATCCCCCACTTGCTAAGATGCTCCTAATGGGGGAACGGTTGGGATGCTTAGATGAGGTTTTGACTATTGTATCTATGCTTTCAGTGCCATCAGTATTTTTCAGGCCAAAAGATAGGGCAGAGGAGAGTGATGCTGCACGCGAAAAATTCTTTATCCCAGAGTCTGACCACTTGACTCTCTACAATGTGTATCAGCAATGGAAACAACATCAATACAGGGGAGACTGGTGTAATGACCATTATTTGCATGTTAAAGGGTTACGGAAGGCGAGGGAGGTGAGGTCGCAGCTGCTAGATATTTTAAAGACGTTAAAAATTCCCTTAACAACTTCATGGCCCGATACAGACATTGTGAGAAAAGCTATTTGCTCTGCATATTTTCACAACTCAGCCAAACTAAAGGGCGTGGGAGAGTATGTCAATTGCAGGAACGGTATGCCTTGTCATTTGCATCCTAGCAGTGCTCTCTATGGCATGGGCTGCACACCCGAGTATGTGGTTTATCACGAATTGATTCTAACAAGCAAAGAGTACATGCAATGTGCTACGGCAGTGGAGCCCCAATGGATGGCTGAGCTAGGACCCATGTTCTTTTCTGTTAAGGACTCTGATACATCATTATTGGAGCATAAGAAAAAGCAGAAGGAAGAGAAAACAGCCATGGAAGAAGAGATGGAGAGTTTAAGAAAGGAGCAAGCCGAGGCAGAGAGACGGAACAAGGAAAAGGAGATGAAGAAGAGAGCTAAGCAGCAGCAAGCCGTGTCTCAACCGGGGTTGCCAAAGGGCTCTTCTACCTATCTGAGACCGAAGAGGTTTGGGTTGTAAGTGTAAAACATTATTTATTTTAAGTTCCTTGAATGGCAAACCTGTTGTATTCTCAAATCATAGAACATAAATTTTGTTCCTGGTTTAACCAAAAGTGGATGAAGCAAAGGAAAATAAAATTCATTCCTTGTCACGATGGGCATATACAGTGTCTTCTGTTCTGTCAAGCAAAGCAGAGCTTGGAATTTGTAATCACCCAAAAATAGTTATAAAGAAATTATTGCTAAAGATGTCTGTAAATGACTCTTTTATTTTCTTTTAATTTGTAAGCTGTAATCACCCAAAAATAATTATTTTCATCACTTGCTGTCGTTTAAGCCTAAGATGTTGGTTAACTGCTGATTTATTAATATTATAAAAAGTTGTATTATACATTGTGGATCCTAAGAGGCAATGAGTTTGGTCTAAATAGGATAGGACATTAGAGCTTATAATTCGTAGCAGAATTAGGATGCAGCATCTAAGGATTTTCTTCTTTTGGAGTTGTGATTAACAGTACTACTACTAGTGGTGGTGTTTATTAAAGCTCTCACAAAACAACTCAAACAAAAGCTGTTTTCAGAGGTTTTTGGTATGGTGTTGATCTTTGATTCATCTTTGTGAAAGGATTTATCTAGTTGAGGAGTATCATTTGTAGTAGATGGGGGTAATATCTGCATAATTTAAGTTATAATATAATAATAATATATGTATTTATCATTTGTAAATTTTATATGTTTATGACATATTAGATGTTAGAAGGGTAGTTAGGTTGTTATTGTTAGTTATACACGTGGTATCTTTATTGTTAAAGCTATTGGATTTCGTTATGCAATAATGTATTCTCACTATTTGGCAATTCATTCAATGAGAATTCAATCAATTCATTCTTCTCTTTTCTCTGAATTACGAAACTAATATGGTATCAAATTAAAACATGCTCTTTTTTTTTTATCATTTTCACACAACAATCGCAAAACCACACACCAAGAACTCTCTCAATGGCGAGAATGGAGACACCTCTGCTGATCTCATTCCAAATGCTGAAATCACTTCTGCTCCAGCTCCACAAGCTTTCATGGAGTCCCATGATCGACTTGCTCACGAGGACTTGTCCAGTCCCTATTTCTTGAGCACAGGAGATCATCCAATTCTTGTTCTTGTCAATTGACACTGAAATAGTCTAGTCTAACCAATCAAGCTTGAGAATCAAAATATAATAATAGTGCAATACAAAAATGTTTTGAACCATTTTTTTTTCTTTTGTAGCACTAGATTAGAAATTTGAAAAAAAAAAGCTTAAATTCAAATTATGTTGAAAAAGTAATACATCATCAAGATCACTCAATTAAAAAAACACGAAAAAAAATTACTATTTTTACCCTTAAACTTATGACATTATCAAATAAGATCTCAAATATATAATCCTGATAATAAATATCCTTGAAATATAACATCTAGGTGGTCTTTGGTTTGAGGGAATGAAATGGAATAGGATTTGTAGGTTTCTAGATTAGCCTTTGTTTGTTTTTGGCTTTTTCCCTTTCTAGCACATGCCACTCATGCTCATGTAGACAAAGACATTGTCATTGTTTTCCAATATGTTAGAAGTTGAGAGACCAGACAATGTCCCTTTCTTGGGAGTTTTGTCTGCTTGTAGCCATGGCCGGTTGGTCAGCAAAGGTAAGTAGAAGCTACTTTGATATTATGAGCAGAGACTACAACATCAAACCAACCATGAAACACCGCGGATGTATGGTGTATATTCTGGGACGACACGGGTTGTTGGATGAGGCTTACATCTTTTACAGTTAGAACCAGATCACAGCAGGGAAGTAGAACAAAGTTATTAGCTTAAGAAATTCAATGAAAGATCGGCAAGTTCAAAAACGAGAACCTGAGAATAGCTTCATTGAAGATTCATCATCAGACCAGATTTAATATGAAATTAACTAGAGACTACTCAAACGAAGGTATAATGCATTGCATAGGGCAGACCGGACCAAATCTGCTCATTTCTTGTATCAAATTTTACTGAAGCACTATAATTTTTGGACCTTGGCATAGATTGCAAAGGCACATACATTATTAACATGAGAAAAAGTGTACAATCAGTTGGCTGTTCTTAATCATCTAAATGTATTAAACATGTCATCTAAATATGTTCAACCCCATTTTTAAGAGATTTTCTTATTCTTGCTCTCTTGCCACTCTTGGATATTAGCACTAATCCTTGCTTCCACAGTTGAGCGAAACCCCGGATAGGGTTCATAGTCCAAAGACGACTGAAGAACCTTCAAGAAACAAAATGCTCATAACATTAAAAATAAATGGTAATCAACAAACCATATAAAAAAATCAATTAGCAGCTCCGAGTGCAAAACAAGTCACCTCGAGCAAAACAAAGAAAGGAGCCATCAAGAAGGCTTGAACAAGGTTGTCCAGAAGAGCTGGTGCACGTTTCTACAACCACATCAAAACATGGAAACAGAAAAATGTAATTATTTTAGCATAGAAAGTTGCAATATGTTCAAAATAGAAGAAGTTAATTATAGTTCTGTGTACAGAGCTAATATCAACCTCAAACACCCCATGTCCTATAAACTGCCCTGTCCAACAGAACAATTGAGCTGCCAGCCCAACCTGAAACAAAATTTTCGAATTAATGCGGATGGAACAAAACAAAACACAAATCTTGATCTTGGGGACATTGTTAGGCCTCCAACAAGTAAAAGAATTTCAAACTCATGGAAAGGCTCCAATTAAGATCTATAACAATGCAGTATGTTTCTTTATTTTCCTAGTAAAGAGAACTAAGCTTAGCAAATCATTTCATACTAATATAAAATCTCACATTTTAAACAAAATTAAACATTAGTCTCCAACTTCCATAGGAACTAATCATATTTTCTTAACCAGCCATAAACATTAATGGAAATGAAATTACATAACTCCCCCCCAAAAAAACAGGCAACCATAAACTAGTCAAAACAAAATGCACTTGATCCAACAGCAATATCAATTAAAAATAGCTCCCCTAAACAAAATTAAGACAACAGAGTAAAACCCATATCAAAATTATCCATTCCAGAAAATAAGCCCCTTTAAATAGTTGGTAATTACTTCTTTTGATCTAAAATTTTCTATGCTAATCAGATATGTTATACACGACTCTAATTAGAAAATATGTACATAAATTTTTGCTTTTTTTTCAAAAAAAAAAAGGGAAAAAGTCATCTAACATATGATTTATGGGGGCTTACCTTCCATGCTACTGAGAAACCGAGGTGTTGAGCAAGAAGACTGGCTCCGACCCAACAAAGAAAACAGAGCAAAGCAGCCAAAGAGCCAGCTTTCTTGTCCAAACATATATAGAACAGACTATAGATAACAGTCAAAACGAAACCCAAATTCAAAATAAGTCCATGGCCATGGTCAAACCCAGATGGGAAATCGAAAAAAGAGGGCGTGAAGTAGACAAGAAGAAGAGTAGAGAAAAGGATTGGCCACACAAAAAAAGTATGTATCAATATATTAATTGGGTTGCTATGATATGCACCGTAGAAGGCAAAATGCTTCTCCAGATCAAATAACCCTATCCGACCCATCAGCGCCAAAATTTTCCTGGAAAATGAAAAAGAGAAATACAAAAGAGGAGACTTTAATCAACAGAGACGGAGAACACGGAAATCGATTCCACGTTTGTATGATTAACGTTTTTATTTTAAATTTTTAGGTGATTCTACGATGCACTCCCTTAAAAGGGATGTATTGATACACTCTTAACTTGTTTCGGTCTTGAGAAAATTTTGTTACTCTAATTTTAAAATAAAATAATCACGCATGTAATACACTGTTTGAACGTAGTTTTCGGCGTGTTAAATTTTTCTAAATTTCTTAAAATTTTGCAGAATGTCTTAAATAACTATAACGTACATGACCATGAGAAAAAATTTGACTAAAAAATTATTTCGGGTTTTAAAACAGATAAGAGTACATCAATATATCTATTTTAAAGGGTGCATTATAAAATTTCACTAAATTTTTAATAAGTAAGTTATAATTTTAAAATTTATGTAAGTATTCAATTGTGACGTGGCAGTCTTTAATAAGTCTAACTTATTAAATTTTTTATTTTTTATTTAAAAATTAATTTAAATATACTAACAAGAAAATGATATGTAGATAATGACTTCACATTTAATTGCTACAACAAGTATTTATAGAAGTTTCATAAATATAACTTAAGCATTATTACGGTAAAAAATTAAACTTAGAGTTAAACTTAAATATTTATACCACAAATTACTTTATTTTATAAATTTATATTAATATTCAACTGGAGGGAGATAAAATATACAAATATAACCATGTATGTTTATTTAAGAGGGTCGCACACCTATTCTATTTCATAAAATTAATTTTTAATTTGATTTTCTTGGGCATATATTTACTAAAGTAAATGTTTTAGTTTTATATTTGTCAAAAAATATTGTATTTATAGATTTATTAAAATGTTTATTATTGATACAGATGAATGCTGAGTACTTTTGAATGTCTAAAAGAATTATAAGAAAATTGTATTGAGATATTTTTACTCTTATACTTTGATGTTTTAATATAATTTTTTTAAATTTTTTTTGGTATTCAAAACCTACTATAAAATTGCATCAATAATAATCACTTCAACGATTCTTTAGTCATATTCATATAATTAAATATAATATTTTATTAGAACTACGTGAGTCATATTGAAAATCAACAATATATCCAAAATTTTCTAAAAAAAAAAAAACCAATATATTTACGTTTTAATTTATGATATTATATATAGGCTACAACAATTCATTGTTTTGATTTGACTTGATTTCATAATAATGGCGATGGTGTTATGTAATTCGGAATTACCAGATGAAATCATTGAAAATATAATTTTAAGATTAGATGCAAAATCTGTGCTACGTTCCAAGTGTGTTTGCAAATATTGGCTGTCCCTAATAAGTGATCCAATCTTCCTGAATGCCTACCACAAAAGACAAGTAGCTCATACCATCCAGTGAATACGCTAGAGGAGGGTTGGAAACAATGGAGTGCTCAATTCATACCTCTCAAAACTTTGATCAGATTTCATATTCTAACATATTATTTCCCAATGAAAAGTATAAGAAGATGGAATTGGCCTTTGTGGGTTGTCATTATGGTTTAGTTTGTTTGCTAGATGCAAACCATTATTCTATTTACCTTTGGAACCCCGCAACCAAAAAACATAAGAAACTCCCTCCATCCCCATATGCTTCTCCTAATAATGTTTTTTATAAGATCAATGGTTTGTATGGATTTGGATACGAACCATTAACCAATGATTTCAAAGTGGTGGGTGTACGGGCAACTAACTTTGGTAACTTATTTAGAAAAAGTGAGGATGTTTTAGTATATAGTTTGAGAAGTAATTCATGGAAGACTTTGGTTATGCCTGACTTATTAATGCCTCTATTCATTGGCTAATCTATTTTCCTCCTACACAACATGGACAAGATTATGTTTTTTTGCATCATCTTTTTGAGAAGCAAGGAATTGTTGGTTTTGATCTAAGTAGTGATGAATTTAAGTTGATTAAACTTCCTTCATCTTTCGAAAATAAAGGTACAAGTATTTGTAACTTGGATGGTTGTCTTTGGTCACAAAGTTATCATTACTAACATCGCTTACAGAGATATGGGTGATGAAGAAATATGGTGTGTGGGATTCTTGGACTAAACATCTTTCTGTGGAGTTGGTTGAAATAAATGCACTACCACCTTTGGGAAATTTCATCAGAATATTAATTAGGTTTATCACATAATGGTATCATCTTATTTCAAAGAAGAAATATATTTAATAAGACCATGTACTCTTATGATCCCAAGACTAAGTCGGTCCAAAACTAAGACAGCGTCCCCATTTTGCTACTTATGCCGAGAGTATCTTTCTATGTTAAAACAAGCACAAGCACAACTACAAGGTTTTGGCTTTTGGATCTTCATAGGATATAAATAATAAATATTGTTCTTTGCTTATTATAGTTTTATTCCTCTTTCTTTATATAACTAGTTACGTTATTGGGCGAGCGCTGTTATTATAATAATTAATTGAAGCATAATATAATTTAATTTGTGATTATTTAAGTTTTTTTTTTAAATAAAAATACCCATTTACTTAAAAATATTTATAAATATATATTTACCCGTTTACAAACTTGTAATTGTATCGTGCGCGTGTCCAGGGGCAGAGCCACAATGGCAAGAGTGACATGTCCCCCAATATATACATCCTTTTAATTTTATACATATACAAGAAAAATAAACAAAATAAAATATGGAGGATGTTTCAATGGTTACATCAAACATGTAATCATGATAGTTACATTTACTTTTAGCTATTGGATCATTATATTAGACAGTTGTGATTAATTTAAAAATATATTAAACATAACTAATAAATTACTTGTAACTTGATGATTTTATTTATTTCTATAAAATAAAAAAAGATAAAGAAATTATAAATAACTAATTAGCTTTTATGATCATTTTCATTAAAAACTAAAAGTGCGCCAATTAAAAAGTGAAAATGAGTTCAAGAACAACCTCCAATTTGTTATAGATATTAATAATTATGTGGATGTCCAAATCTTTTATTTATTACTATGAATTGTAATCAACATTCCTCTTTTCCTTAGTTTCCCTTTTTCTTAGTTTCTTAATATCTCACTCTTGTATTTGTATAAATAGGGGTTCACCCCATTGGAATAAACAACTCAGAAATTCTCATTCACTTTCTCTTTCTCTCTTCATCTTCTTCTTCTTTCTTCTCATCTATTTTATATGCTGGGTTCATGAATTAAGTAAAATTGAAGCAACAATCTTTTGGTAATGATATAAATTGATCTACCACATTGCAAAGCAAATAAGTGAGCACACATTGTTTTTGAGCATTTACAAGCAAGAAGTTAACATGATATTTACCCATGCAATCTTTAGCCTTAACATTTGATACTTGAGATACTGTTCATAAAAATCAAGGTTACTAAAGTTTCCAACTTAAAATCAGCCACTTTAGATAGGGTTGTTTTATGTGATAAGTCGTGCAAATGTTAACAGACCCAGTCTCCATCTTAAGTTACACTTCTGTCACCAGAGTCACTTCAATTATCATCATAGCTCTCAAGCTGGGAGTGAAGAGAAGAAAAGGAACCTTTTTGGAAACAAGCATGTTGTCATGTTATGCAGTGCTGAGTTGCAGTTTTAATCAAAAATCTAAATTTGCACTGCTGCACTTCCAGCATAAGGTGCAATAACATTAGCTTACATCTCCCTTGTTTTTCCCTTTGTGCAAAAAAAAACATGGCCTGCACCATATAACAGATTCAAATCCACTGCAGCCACCCATTAATTTCAATGTTATATATGAACCTTATATATGTATTTATAGGGAGTTCAAATTGTTCATGCACAGAGGTAACTGCATGTGTAACTCTATGGAGGCTGCATCAGATCTGGCCTGCAGCATATAAATTATGCCTAATTGCCATTGCTTTTCTGCTCTGTATATGCTTAAATGCTCCTATTCTTGTTCATTACGAAGAGAAATTGAGGATGCATTCCAAATTTTTAATTCAATGATGCCTGGGTTTTTGTTTAGCGGTTTTGTTAATTTAATTAAAATTGCAATTCTTTGGGGGCTTGGGACTGTAGACCTGTGTTATTTGATGAAATGTAATGGGTTTATTCTAGTTGGACAAGATACTTTATTTGTGGTACTGAGCACGTTATATCCTTCCCAGAATAAAAATCATGTTGGGTAGAAATTCTCGTTGAAAGTTTATTATAATAATCACTAGGGATCAAGCCCTTGCACTAACTCCAGGTGGAAAACGTTTAATTGTGGTGATTTTGTGGATAAGTTCAAGTTATCATGCATCTTTACTATTAGCTATGTCTTAGCTTGAATATAATATTGGAATACTTGTAGTTGTGTATATGCCAGATGACACATGAAGCACCTTTAATGAAATGAATTACAAGCAAAAAAAAATGTTGTATGTTGGGTTCATGAATTAAGTAAATAATATAAAATAATATAAAATAGATGAGAAGAAAGAAGAAGAAGATGAAGAGAGAAAGAGAAAGTGAATGAGAATTTCTGAGTTCTTCAACAAAATTTAGTCAAATTCTTTGACAATTTATTGCATATGATTGATCATGTCAAAAAATTCAATTCATGAACTTCAGGTTCACTATAATTTGTATTTCAATGAAACTTTCAAAAGGTAATGTAAATTCATTACAACATAATCATTACAAGTTTCATTTTATATACACGAATAATATAATTATATTATTCTCCAAAACATATACACTCTTCAGGAGTCACTATTATGTTTATCAAACTTTATATTTCTTCAGGAATCACTATCATCAATTCAATGATGTGTATAATATAAAATGTACATGACAACTTCATCATGTTGTTATAATGGTCAAATAGATATAACCATAATATATCATTCATGTTTCCTGGTATCTTTTTAACAAGTCGTCTAATTTATTAATAGACTATTCATCAGTCTAATTATCATGACTTGATATATTATATATTTAAATGTACAACCAGTACATATAATAAGTTATTTCTTATTATACTTTCATAACTAGATAAAAGTTATACATCTAGGTACATACAAATATATTTTACTACTCTAAGTAACAATTGTATGTAAGACTTCTTTAGGAAGCTTTTCAAATAATTATTTTGTGATTCTTTATCACTTTGATTATATTAGATCACTAACAAATATTAGTAAATTATATATCCACTTTTGGGAATATGCAAACTAAATTATATAGTAACTATATATATACACATATTCTGCACCAACAATAGTTTGAAACTATTGATTTCAAGAAATAATAAAATATGTATATATTAATTTACTTCTGGCATTGCCAATATATGTGAAATCTATATTCTTTGAAATAGAATTTCATGTCTATTCATTCTCTTTAGGGAATGATATTTAAATATTCTAAATGTACAATAAATTTGTACAATTCACATTCTATTCAATAATCAAGTATATTTTTATCTTGATTATAAGTATGTCCGTACTACAGGTACGCGACCACTATTATTCAATCCACACATGATATATAAATTTCATGCACTTTGATTATGTGTGTTATCTCATCTTTTAGTTGTTTCCACTTTTTTTGGAAATATTTGAGTAGTAAATAATGTCATTGATTATTTAAAATCATTACATTCACTTCGGGGAATGACGTTGAACAAGTAGAACATTATTATAAATTTCTTAAAAATTTATTATTTGTTCATCCATAAAAAATATAAGAAATTATTCAACAATTTCTTTTACGATATTTCAAAGAATATATGAATGCAATTTTTGCATAGTCTCCAAGATGTATGCAAAATTTAATCTTTAACATATGTCAGATTCAATAATTTCCAACATTGCAAGTAATAACAATGTATAATAACATGACTAATACGAGGAATCTTTAAAAGTGATTGACTTCAATTCGTATCACTCTCTGCAGGGAATGATGAACAATAAATACTGCCTCATGTATTTAAATAACATTAGTCATGCTCATTGTTATTCTTATACTTTAATGTTTCAATGCAATTTTTTTAACATTCTTTTTGGGTATTCAAAACCCACTATAAAATTGCATCAATAATAATCATTTTTAATGATTCTTTAGTTGTATTCACATAAATACAATCATTTTTTTTCTTCGATAAATATAAAATATTTACTTCAGAAAATGTTTGTCAAAATCTATATCGATATTAGATTATTTTTCATTGTCCTCAAAGAATACAAGAACATATATATAAATATGTATTCATCTCTTTCATTATATATTCATCAACTATATAATGAATATTACGTTTGCATAATCTTCAGGATATATGCAAGATTTTATTGAGGACGCATAATCATCAGGATGTATGCAATATTTTATCGAGGATGCATAATCTTCAGGATATATGCAATATTTTATCGATGATGCATAATCTTCAGGATATATGCAATATTTTATCGATGATGCACAATCTTCAGGATATATGCAATATTTTATCGATGATGCATAATCTTTAGGATATATGCAATATTTTATCGATGATGCATAATCTTTAGGATATATGCAATATTTTATCGATGATACATAATCTTCTGGATATATGTATAATTTATATAGATTTTCTCTATCATATCATAGGCACAAATATATTGTAAATATTATGAATGATAAGACAATTATATATATATGAAATCAATAATAAATATATAAAAATATATACATACATATATAATATATAGATATATAGATAAAAAGAAAAAAGAAACCAGAAGATTCTTCTCATTGTTAATTTATAAGGCTCAAAAGAAGAATGTGCATATATTTGCACATAGAAAATATTTAAATTATATTTCTTTAACAGTCTTGAGCCATTATTAGATTTTTATTGCATAGTTTCTTATCGATGTGATAAGATTATATGATCATGCATTTACAAAATGTGTAAATTTATGTATTTCTAATTATACACGTATGACTCATTCTTAGAAATGAATTAAGTTCATAAGTATTGAACTTGAAACTGAAGTTATTGAACCTGAAATTCAATGTCATATAATATATATGAGTTTAAATAGATATTGATTCATTGTGATATATTGAAATCCCTACAGGTGTATTAATATTATTAGATATCACAATTTCTTAAAATTCTCTCGATCAGGGGGAGAGAAGCAGTTGGGATCGATGATAATTTTTGAAAAATGATCCTTGCACAAAGTTATAAGAACAATATAGTTCAAAATAATATATACCAACTGCAAATCAATATTACTCAAAGTTGAGATAGAATGAGTTGAAAACGCCTGAAGCGTAAATGAACAATGTAGAAATTATTAGTAAATGTTCATTTGATTTGCCCTGAAGTTGTTAAATCTAGAGGTACTCATGGAGATACCTTAATGTTATAAAGTATTAAAATGATAACCGTGATGAAAACGGTACTCGAAGAGACTCCCAAGAGAAGTTAGACATAACACATTTAATCATAATTGAATCCCTAAAGTGATTCGTTATAGGTACCTATAAATGATAAACATATTTAAAAATATGTAATTTAAAGAGATCTCTATAAGTTATGTCAATATGGGAGGAAATTATCATTTATTGAAATTTTTGTCGACAATAAATATTGAATGTGTGCATATGCAATAAACTAACATGAGATAGCAAGGATCATTGTATTAGATTTGTCGAGAATTATCGGCATACATTTTGATTTTTGGCCAAAATATTATGACGCAATCCAGGCAAATTTACTCACATAAAGTGAAGTAAGACCTGTAGGGTGTGCAAATAAATATTTCTAATGAGAAATTTGCATATATGTATTTGTACATAATGAATTGTTGTACAAAGTTTGCATAGACATGAGATTGATTGAAGTAAGGCTTAAATATTGAGAAAATATAATCATTATTTGATTATAGCCTGGAATATATTTTATGAGGATTTATAAGTGTCACATAAATGTTGCAACAAAAGGTTATTTATTTGGAGCTCCTAATATAGTGAGAATTTGAAATAAGCCTTATCTAAAAATTCTAGAAGAATTTAATACATGTCTTAAGTGATATAAATTCTAAGTCGCGCGCACTATATGACAAAGATCTTTGTATGAAATAAAGACATGTAAGTAAATTATTGTTTGAAAAATACATATGGTTGTCTATGCATTATAAATACGTAAATTATACGTTGTGATAGACTCTTGAAGAGTTTTTGATTAATTGAAGAACAAACTTTTATTTCTTTTGTATATCGAGAAATATTAAATGTATAAAGTTTGTTCATTAGTATTGAAGTCCTGAAGTACTTCATATGTATCAAGAATTATAGATATATGATCATTTGATATGGAAATTAAGATCATACAACAAGATGGAATAAATATATGGTCTTGGAGTACCATCATTGTCACAAATGAAAATTTGTAGTACCATTAATGTGTTATGTTCATATCTACTTGAAATTTTAAATTTTCGTATGAACAAAGTTGTGTATACACATGAATGATACAATTACTTGGATAAATATTAATGTTCCACGAACCCCTCATCTATAATTTAGAAGTCCATACATACTCTGGAAGAGTTATAGAATATATATGATCTTTGATCATATATGGTGATATTTTAAAAGTGATAACAATAATCTTATGAGATATATTATCACCAAAAGAATTATGGATCATATGTGCATGAGGGGGAGACATATTCATGTTGCACTCTTTTTCCCTTAGTTCAGGTTTTGTCCCAATGGGTTTTCCTGGCAAGGTTTTTGACGAGGCAACTTACAAATAATTATGAATATGCAATATATATTGTACTCTTTTCCCTAGCTCAAATTTTGTCCCACTGGGTTTTTCTGGCAAGGTTTTTAACGAGGCAACTATAAATCATGTTAACATACTTGCATTTTATGAAGCAAGTAGAGAATGTGTGTGAGTGAGATCATTGACATAGCATATTCGGAAAATATATGGATTGCACTCAATAAAGAAGTATCAACCCAAGCAATTCTCTATGGATAATACTGCTTACATCGTTCAACTAAAAGGAGGTACATTGAAGGAGATAAAGTTAGAACACATTCCACGAAATTCTTCTTTATACGCTTCAAGAAAATGCATATTGGTGTTCAACATATTCAATCAAGTGTCAATCTTACAAACTTATTCACAAAGTTATTACCAACATCAACATTTGAGAAGACGGCAGACAAGATCGAAATTCGTCGATTAGAAGATCTCCACAAATGCCTAAATGAGGGGGAGGGAGTTAGTTTACACTATACTCTTTTTCTTTTGACCAAGTTTTCAGCAAGATTTTTAATAAGGCAGCTATTATGGACATCCAAGGGGGAGTGTTATAAATATTAATAATTATGTGGATGTCCAAATCTTTTATTTATTACTATGAATTGTAATCAACATTCCTCTTTTCCTTAGTTTCCCTTTTTCTTAGTTTCTTAATATCTCACTCTTGTATTTGTATAAATAGGGGTTCACCCCATTGGAATAAACAACTCAGAAATTCTCATTCACTTTCTCTTTCTCTCTTCATCTTCTTCTTCTTTCTTCTCATCTATTTTATATTATTTTATATTATTTCATAACACAATTAATATTGTTATAAATTTAGAGAGGTCAATTCATTATTTATAGATTTTTTATTTCTTTTTTCGAGTGATTATAATTTCGATATATTGTTGACTTTTCCTAATTCAAACAAAATATCGGCAGCCCCACAAAATTTTACATTTATAATCTTTTTTATAATTTTTTTTTTGAGAAATAGAACTGTTATTATAAAATAAGAGAGTCTTTTACAATAACAGAGAGAATAGCTGAGGGGAAATCCTCAAGCCATGTACAAACATTATCCAACACTAGAGCATGTTTAGCCAAGCCGTGAGCAGCTTGGTTACCATCACGATAAACATGATGAACACAAACAGTAGGGAGATAGGATAATTGAGTTTGAACATCAAAAATTAAATCTTGAAAAGAAGAACTTTTTGATGTTGATTTGCGAAGAGCATTAACAAGAATCAAGGAGTCTGTTTCCACCAAATCGACCTTGAAATTAAGTTGTCTAGCCCATTTGAGGCTGTAAAACAGTCCCTTGGCTTCCATGTCTTGAGGACGACAGCAGCCATCAATAGGGTGAGACATTGCAGCCTTTACATTACCAGTAGAGTCTCTTATAATAGCACCGAACCCAATCCGTTTTCTGGTGTCATCAAAGGCTGCATCGACATTCAATTTTAGGAGATTAGGAGGAGGTGGAGTCCATGCTCTGTGTGCGGTTGGAGTGTCAGCTGGTGCCAAACCAGCATGAAGAGAAAGCTGCTGGGCCGATTGAAAACTGCTAAGGAAAGAGGCAGCTTTAGCAGAAATAACCGAAGGTTGTTGGGTAATTTTACCATGAAGAACATTGTTTCGATCAGACCAAATAGACCACATAGTGCAAAAAATCATTTCCAACTCAGATTTGGTGTAGCATTCTGATATCTGAAACAAAAAATCTTCAATTTTCATTGAAACAGCAGCTTTGTTGTTAAAAGAAAACCCCGCAATTTTCCACACATGTCGAGCATGTTTACAAGCAAACATTGCATGCCCCACAGATTCCCAAGCATTGAGGCACAAACTACATGAGGCAGAAGTGAGCGATTTCCTCTTATAAAGCTCTGAAGCAACCGGCAAAGCATTATGGATAGCTTTCCAAGCAAAAAGCTTCACTTTAGGAGGAAGTTTGAGCTGCCAAAAGGACTTCCACCAAGAAACATGTGGGCTGGATACAGAAACAAGAGTCTCATCTGCTAACATACAAGCAACATGATAACCCGACTTTACCTCATACTGCCCACCAGTAGCATGCCAAACCCAGTAATCAGAGTGAGCATGATGAGACAAAGGTAAAGAAAGAATCCGCTCGACATCAGCTGATGAAAAATCAGCATTCAATTTGCTAACATTCCATTCTTTTTCTGGTGTAATATAGTCTGCCACAGTATTGGTTGGAGCACCAGTAAAATAAATAGGAGTGAAAATGGAGTTACCAGGGATCCAAGGGTCAGTTGCACAGGCTATATCAAAACCATTCCCCACTTGCAAACGCAATCCTTTCTTCAGCAACTCTCGGCCCCAGCAAATTCCTTGCCAAGTGAGAGATGAAACACCACAAGTAGCAGCAGAAAGGAAATCAGATCGTGAGAAATATCGTCCTTTGAGAACACGAAATAGAAGAGACTCTCGATTTTGAAACAACCTCCAAGCTTGTTTAGCCAAAAGTGCTTGATTGAAGTGGATAAAATTCCTGAAACCAAGACCACCTTCTAATTTTGATTTACAAAGAAACTTCCATTGTTTCCAATGAATTTTCTTTTTATCAGAAGTAGAGCCCCACCAAAAATTAGACATCAAACTCTCAATTTCATGGCAAAATTTAACAGGAAGCTTGAAGCAGCTCATAGCATAGGTGGGAATAGATTGAATGACAGCCTTGAGAAGAACCTCCTTACCACCAACCGAGAAAATCTTATCAGTCCATGCATTTAACAACTTCCAAATGCGCTCTTTAATTTGATTGAACAATTGTTTTTTATCCCTTTCAGAATACGCAGGAAGGCCCAGGTATGATTCATGACACTCACAAATGGGCATGCCAAGAATATTTCGAAAGGATTGTTTTGAAGCCTCAGAAGTATTTGGTGAAAAAGACATAACTGATTTGTCCGTGTTGAGCTGTTGACCAGAGGCTTTGTGATATGTATCCAAGACTCTTTTGATGGCACCACAAGATCGATCAACCGCTTCACAAAACAACAAACTATCATCAGCAAAAAGAAGGTGCGATACAGATGGGGAATGCCTAGAAACAGCTAATCCTTTTAAACATCCAATGGACTCTTCATATTGTAACAATCGAGACAAGCCTTCAGAACAAATCAGAAATAAGTAAGGAGATAAAGGATCTCCTTGTCTAAGACCCCGTTGTGGTTTTACATTGCCCGAAATTGCACCATTGATGATAAATGAAAGCTGTGTAGTTTGTAAACAATTCAAGATGAGGGTGATCCAACGAATGCTGAACCCCATCTTGCCCATTACAGCTGCTAAAAAAGACCACTCCACTCTATCAAATGCCTTACTCATGTCGAGTTTAAGAGCTGAAAAACCTTTTTTGCCTCGTGTCTTGTGTTTGAGGCAGTGAACCAACTCAAAAGCCACCAAGATGTTATCTGTAATAAGTCTATTAGGCAAGAAAGCACTTTGTGTCTCCGAGATTACATGTGGAAGGACTGCTTTAAATCGAATCACCAAAGACTTTGAGATAAGCTTGTAGACAACATTACACAAACTGATGGGCCTGAAATCTTTCATTGATTTTGGTTTTTTAGTCTTCGGAATGAGAGTAATCAGTGTTTTGTTGAGAGCTTCAGGACTTCCCCCTTCATTCAGGACATAAAGAACCGCACGAGTGACTAAATCACCAACAATATGCCAATTATGTTGGTAAAAAAGAGCCGACATCCCATCAATGCCTGGACTGCCATCACCATTCATAGTTTTTAGAGCTTCCAAAACATCAGCAGCAGTAAACTCACGACCAAGGAATTCATTATGTTGATCTGTAACCGTAGGTGGAATAACATTTAGAACATGTTGCAGTGCCCAATGGTCTTCAGTTTGAGCTTGAAAAAGATTTTCAAAATAAGCAGCAACCAAACCAGAAATTTCATTCTTTGACGTGTGGACTGTGCCCTCTTCATCTGTTAAAAACTTGATCTTATTGTTGGAACATCTTGCAGAAGCTTTCGCATGAAAAAACTTCGTGTTTTGATCTCCAGATTGCAACCAATCAATCCTTGCACGCTGTTTCCAATATTGTTCTTCTGAAGCAAGCAAATCATCCAAAATTGCTTCTGCCTGCTGTACTTGCTGGTAATGAGAAGTCGAGTGTATTGATGTGTTAGAGAGAGCTGTGACAGTAGCTTGAGCTGAGGTAATTTGTTGCTTAAAATTTCCATACTTAGCCCTGTGCCACGATCGCAGGTCTGATGCACACTGAGATAAATTTCCATTTAGAACCTCAATTGGATTAGCTGTAGAGGAATTCCAGCAATGAGAGATAATGTGAGAACATTCAGCATCTTTAATCCACATCTTTTCAAAACGAAATCGCGAACGATATTTGAACTCTGAAATGGTAGATTGCAAGTTAATAGTACTCAGGATTGCACGATGATCTGATCCGTAGTAGCCAAGGTGTGTCACATGTGGTGTGGCAAAACGATCATTCCAAACCATATTAATAAAGACCCAATCTAGACGTTCTTGTAGAGCTTGAGGATCTCGTCTGTTTTTGCACCAGGTGAAGTCTGGACCAGCAAAAGGAATTTCAAGGAGAGCGCAAAGGTCTAAAGTAGTACGGAATGCCATCATATGATTGTCAGATCTTAAAGGACCAGAGTTTTTGTGCGAATGTGAAAAAATTTCATTCAAATCTCCCACTAGTAGCCACGGATCCAAAGGAGAAACATCAGCAAGTCTCTCTAAAAGTGTCCAAGTGTGTTTTTTATTGATTGCTTCAGGAAAACCATATACAGCCGAAAAGTGCCATCGAGGGCCATCATTGTACGAGATGTAACAATCAAAATAATTAGAGTTCATTGATAGAAGAGTTACATTTACATCATCATGCCATAATAGCATTAAGCCACCCTTCAGACCAGAGCGAGGGACTTCCAGACCATTATTAAACTTTAAACATTGCTTAAAACGAGTAATACAACCAGAAGTTAACTTTGTTTCCATAAGAAACAACAGATGGGGAGTTTGCTCACGAACAAGCAAACACAAGCGACGGAATGCACTCGGATTCCCCAGGCCCCGTGCATTCCAACTTACGATATTCATGATGATTGGCGGGATTGCCGAGCAATCACCGCTGAATGATCCTCCATACCAGCAAAATCAGCACCAGAATCTGAAAATTGCAGGTGAGCAGATGCTTCAACCGAGGAGGGAGAAGCACTTTGGACATTAGTAGCACGACATCGTTTGAGAGTTTTTCGAAGAGAAAGATTATCAAACTGTCTCTTAAAGGTCTTGTTGGGATTAATATTCTCCTGGTCAATAAAATCATTCATGTCATCCAAAGGGGAAGAAGGCTGATGAGAGATAATGGTTGTAGCAATAGCCTTGCCAGCCCTTTTTGAAGAGAAATCCATAGTAATATCCTGGCACTTTGTTTCGTGGTGAAGAGTGGTAGTTGGAGGGTATGTGGCAAAAGTATGATTTGTAGAGAAAGTGCCAATGTCAGGAGTATAAACATCTTTAAGATGAACAACAGCAGAACCACTGGAGACAGGTAGAGTGTCAATAGCAGGCTCTGTAGTGTTTGCATCAGTAATAGGAAAATTATGTATTGCAGCAGTAGGCACATGTGTAGTCACAACTACAGGCACTGGGGGATTGGTGATGGATGCGGTCGGAGTAGTTATTTGAGTAAGAACAGAGGAGGCAATGGGAGTTTGGTTACTCTGATCTGTGTTAGAGGATTCCCCATATAAGAGTGGATTCGGGTGAGAGAGAGGTCTGTTGTTTAACTGTGGGAGAGTAGCAGTAAGGGTAGATCGAGCCAAACGTGTCAAGAGAGGCCAAGCGCTTCCTTTAGAGAAATCCGATCTGTACCGATCATAACTAGAAGTAGGCAAAGGAGCACCCTTGAGAGTTGGTCTGTAAGCCAGTTCAGACTCAATCCCATTATCCATATTTTCAAGATGCACAACACACTTGTTAAAAACATGTCCAATTCGTCCACACTCCATACAGTAATCCGGAAGACGTTCATAACGGAATTCCACCCAAAATTCATCTTTAATATTGGGAAGAGAAATCATTTTCCCTCGCAGCAGAGGTTTGGTAATATCCATTCGAACTCTAAAGCGAAGGAAGGGACCCCATCCTTCAAAGCAAGAGTCCTGATAAACTTCCATGAATTCTCCAATAAGGTTCCCTAAAGCCTTAGCAAGAGATTGAGTTTTACTAAGGAAAGGGAGACGATAGGCCTGAACCCAAAAGGGTGAGAAAATCATTTGTTGTGGAGTGATTGAATGCAATGCAGAGGGTTGAAGCAGAACAATATGGTGACCTTGGAAATGCCACGGTTCCTTATCTAAAGCCCGAATTTTGTCACCAATGCAGCCAAAAGTGATTAAAAATAAATCAGAATGATGTTCCGAGATGACAGCCTTGAATCGTCCATCCCAGTGTTGAGACATCTGGTTTTGTAAGGTTGAGAGCCAGACTTTCTTAGGAGAAAGAATTCGAACAACCAGCACTAAGTCAAGTCGCTCGTTCAATGCAGAGGCACCATCATCAGCAATGGCTACCACCAATTTTTCATCATCGGTTAAAGAAACAGTAGATTTCATACGATCAATAAAAGGATCCATGATGCAGAATTCGAAGGTGAGAGATACAAATCAAACCCAGAAGAACAAACCCGGTAGAGTAACTGGCGAAAGAAACAGGAGGGAAAGAAAAAACTCAAAAAATTTTAAAAAATAACTACCAAAACGAAACCAACTGCCACAGAGCACAAAGTGGGCAGACCTCTTCACCGTTCAGGCACTTTTAATCTAATCTTTTTTATAATTAAACTTAGTACCGCGCGCGGTTTTAAAGCATAATTTAAATATATATATTTAATATTATATTTATTTAATTAATTATAATTTTTTGAAATATATATTTATATATACAAAAATATATAATGAAAGTGAGAAATTTATACATTTTTTAAAAAAATTATATTTATAAAGTTATGTTTGTATAATTTACTTTATATTTATAAAAAATTTTATTTTCACCGCACAAAATTATAAATGCACCCCAATATTAAAAAAAAATATAAACTAAAAATAGTTTTAGAAAATTAGTGTTAATATTTTTTTAGAATTTTCTTTTTTACATTATTTTGTGTTAATTTCTTTGTCTATTATACTCATATTATATCATATTTTTTTTTTCCTAAATTATGCACATTTCTTTATTTATTTTTCATAATATTTAAAATATAATTTATTTTTATTTTCTTAGTATATTTTTTAAGAATATGAAAAATGAAGAATATTTTTTTAAAAAATTTAGCATAAACTAAAAAATATATATTTCATATAAAATAAAATATTTCTTATTTCTTTTTTTCAAATTTTTATACATAAAAATGAGGAACTACGAATACAACAATTACTTAGATATACACTTTAGAATTCAGATCAAGAATTATTTTATGTAACTCATTTTTGATACAAGTATTGCATATGTAATTTACTATAAAAAGGTACATTAAACTAAAAGTACAATAGTTATATTTCATAAATATGATAATTAATCGAATTTAACACTTTAAAATTCAACTTCAAAAATTTATTTTGTCTAACGCCTCTTTTATACAAATATTTTTTTATGTAACAAATTATTTTGTAATACACTATATAAACAACTTAAATATTTTTTTTATAAACAACTTCAAATATTTTTAAACTATATTATTTTTTAAAATACGACAAACTAAAAACTAACTAAAGAGTCATCGTCAATTTAAATTAATAATTTTAATATAAAACATCAAAACTATATAAATTCCCTTAATTTAGCAGCTTCTTATTGATTCGAGCTAATTATTTACGTACATTTTATTTTATCAAATTAATCTAACTTAAGTTTATAACAAAAATTCAAACGTCCAATATTTTGGTACATATATTTTCTAAATTATTAAACACAATAAAAATAATAATCTTATCCTAACAATTTATATAAGCTTAAATAATATGCTATAAAGACAAAACAAAAATAATAATTATGTTTTGTTGAGATGTACTTTTATTTCATAATTGAGAATGTTTATTTAAATATAAATGTTTTGTATAGTAATACCGCAACACATTACTACAATATGTATTTTACAGGAAAAATTCCTAGCAATTGTCATACACAACACAAACTTAACAAATCAATAAGCATAAATTTTAAAAAATAAATAAAAATGAAGAAATTCTATTGAACACTTGTAAAATCAACAAATTTAAGGAAAATATTAAGACTCACCCTAAAAAGTAATTGTAGCAAGAATGATGATCATACTCATCAAATTAATGATTAGTTGTGTTTCTTGTAGTGAAAGATCTTTCATAATGAAATTTAGCTTCTGCGAAAAAAAAATCTATTAAAAATATATATAAAAGACTCAAGTCGTAATAATGATTTTATATGATACAAAGTAAAATTTAGCCTCTATATTTAATTTGTTTCTTTTTAAATGAGGATATCTTATATAGATAAAATATGAGTATAAATATCATGTAATAATGAAAAACGTATGGTATAATATAGTTATTTTGTTATTTTTTTTCTTCATAAAATGAATGAATGTATATATATGATAGAAGTGATGGTTTTATTTTTAGAATGTCATAGGTCAATTTTTGTAATTTTTTAGTAAAAAAAGAAATAAAAAAATAAAAGTTTATTTTTCTTAACTGTTATGATTGATAATAAATAGCATTGAGAAGAGAATTGAAGAAGATATATGAATGAATAGATCATTATTGTGAAAATAAAAATTATTAGTATTAAGTATAGTATTAGTATGATATATATATATATATATATATATTTATATGATTTTTGGTCTACATATAGAGGGTTACAAAATTAGTAAAAAATTAAAAAAAAAATAAGTATTAGAAATAATAAGAATCTTAAGCATGCTACATCAACTCTTTAAAATCTTTCTTTATATATATTGAGTGATTATATTATATATAAAGTTACAATATATGTAAGTGTTTTTTCTCTACATACTTTTCAAATAAAACAATAAAAGTAAATATTAAATGTAGAAGTTATATTACAATTTATTTTATTTTATGTCTCTCTAACCACTAAAGAAAAATATGGATTTGTTGTGTTATGAAAATAAAATTTAATTTGTATTTATGTTTTATGTACTGTTTTATAAGATTTGTTTGGTTATGATAATAATTTTGTGCACTCTAATATAACATCTTTTCTTTTTTTAGCCTTCTAATATAAAATTTGAAGATTTTTTTATGGATAGCAATAAAATAAAATCAATGTAACATAAATAAATTAATTAAAAAATATTTATTATTTTGAATTAATATTATTGAAAGGAAGTAATTTTTTTTTACTTGAATAATTATGTTAAGAGTAAAAAAATGATATAAATTTATAAGCAATATGTTTTGTATGTAATTATTAATAATATATGAATTTTGTTACAAATGAATTATTGGAGCATACAAAATTTATATATAGTACTAAAATTATATATAACTTATGCCATAAAAATAATTATAAAAAAAATGATGTATCGATGGTTTCTAAATAAAAGAGAGAAAAATAAAATAAAAGAGACCACATAAAATTAGAACTTTATTCGAATATAAATGTCCAAATATACAGTAGCACAATATGGGAGTGATTTTAAAAAGAAATCTAAACATAATAATACACAATGTTGGATAAGAATTTTTTATCGTCTCTAATAGCTAATATAAACTTCATCGTTGTTCTCTTGTGTATTGGCAAATAAGGAGACATTACCATCCCATTTTGTATGATCTTAGAGTCCTTCAAGTAGAGTTTCATCCTGCTTCTTCATACTCTTGTCGTCCTTTCTTAATTTCTTTGTGAGCCAAAGCCTTATACACATTGACTTTACTCAATAGTCTAGTGATCACTTATTTTAAGAACATTAAACCTCACCATGAGACATATATAGAGATAAAAAATATTAAGTAAATTAGAAGACCTTCACCCATAATCATAAGACATATATATATATATATATATATATATATTTATATGAAGATAAAATATTAAGTAAAATAAAAGACTTTCACTCATAATTTTAGAAGTCTATTTTTAAAGTAATAGAAAAAAAAAAACAAACGAAACTTGAAAAAAGATGAAATGATAATGATCACGATGGATACCTTCAATGTTCAAACCACAAATGTCTTGCATGAAATTTTTGCTTTGTTCATCTTTTCAGACCAACCATTATAATCAAATAAACCCAAACATTTAGGTGGCGTTTGGTAACACTTTTTTAATCAGTTTTCTGTTTTTAAAAATAGAAAAGTGAAAATATTTTTCAAAAACATGTTCTATAAAATTGTTTTTACTTTTCAATTTTATAAGTAGAAATCAAAATTTTAAAAACAACAAAAATTACTTTCAATATTTTTTTAAACAGTTTTTTTTTCTTAATCAATCTTTTGGGTTACGACCAGACCCGGACCCAAATCCCCTCCCCACGGCCCTGGCGCTGAACCCGGCTTTTGACTTGAACCCGAATCCGACCCCGGACCTAGACCCGACTTTAATAAAATCAAAAAATAAAAATAAAAATGAACTTTACAGAACACACTTTTGTTTTCTGTTTTTAAAATTGAAAAACAAAAGTAGTTACAGAACCCATTTTTGTTTTTCAAAAATAAATTTTTTAAAACAAAAATTTTACTTTCATTTTGTGATTAAAAAATTAAAAAACAAAAGTGTTACCAAACGGCACCTTAGAAAAGAGTAAAATCAGCAGCACCTGTTAGTAATATAAGTTTAGCTCTCAAAATAAGCCCTTCATTTCTACCTCCATAATTGGATCAGAGTACATATTTTTTATTGAATATAATTTTATGAGCAATATGTATAATTGAATGTTACTGTATATTATTTATAGTAAAATATATTAAGGATAGAAGAAAGAATAAAAAAAGCATTTTATATATTACTGTAGGCGTTACTAATTCTTTTATTGTATTAATGATATTTTTAGTCATAAGTAATAATGACCAAATCTTTAATAACATGTGACTTTTGAATTTTGTATTAGAATTAAAATATGGTATATAATGAATTAATTAATGTTTATACGTTTATCATATATCAGTTTAAAATAAGGTATATAATGAATTAATTAATGTTTAAACGCTTGTCATAAATCAAATATATTACATTAATATAATAAGTACTACAACTTAATTAAAATTTAAAAATTAAGAAAAATGAGAGAGCAAAGAATAGGGAAAGAAAATTATTGGTACTGCCACCTCTTATACCTTAACAACAGCATTATATAAGTATATAGATAGATAGATATTGATATATTGATGATTGGTTTCAAAAAATTTGATTCATACGGTGTGTTTCATATATATGGTATATATATTTTTTTCATAAATATATATGGTATATTTTAGGTAGGAGAGATTATATTTATACCTCTAAAAATTATAATCATATCTCACTTTATTTACTAAGAGGGTATTATTTAAATTATTAAAAAAAAATCCCTGAAAGAACGGTAAGACATCATCACACGAATTGAAGGTCCTTCACCAGAGTTTAATATATTAGGTACACATTTTTTTTTTTGTTTCTCATTTTGTATTTTTTTGTCAAATAAAATTTATATGGTTATTAATTAACTACGCATATTTTTAGTGTTAAATTTAATTTAAATTTTATTAGATATTTTCTTTAGAAAAAAACACATTTAAACTCTCCTATTATGATTTTTATTATTAAATTTAAATTTTGTTGAATATTTTCTCTATTTTTTTTCTTTTATTCTATTTTACTATCACTAAATTCAAAACATTATTAACTCTTTAGTTTTAAATTTAAATTCCAAATTTGTTATAGAAAAAAAATTAATTTTAATTTGGATAAATATTTACATTTATTTTATTTTTTCTCCAATTTATGAATATATTAATTTAAAAAACCGCCCAAACCAGGATTGGAATACAACACTAACTAGGACTGTTCAAAAAAAAATTAACAAACTGCCAACCAAATCGAATAAACCGACAAAAAAATACAATCAAATAACTTTATGAAAAACTCAAACTGCCCAATGAATATATTAAGCGGGTTGAATATTATTCAAACCCGCCCAAATAACCCGAATAAACTGAATAAATCGATTTACATATTTTTTACTAAAATTATTTATAACATAATATATAAATTACGTTTAATAGTTAACTATTTTACATTTAAAGTTTGTATTTTATAGTTTTTATTTTGAAATTTAGAATTTATAGTTGATAATTTTTATTGTATTTAAATATTGGGAACCCTCGGACCGTTCAATTCCTTAAGGATCTTGTAATCCAAAAGAAGCCTAATTTTATTTTTCTGTGTGAAACTTTGTGTCGTAAGGAAGTTGTGGAAAGAATTCGAGTTGCTATTGGTTTTGATGGTTTATTTGCGGTTGATGCTATTGGGCGTAGTGGTGGTGTAGCTCTTCTTTGGCGGAATAATGGGGACATTAACCTTCTCCATTTTGCTCATAACTACATTGATGTGGAGGTTACTTCTTTTGATCAAGGTGTGTGGCGGTTAACTGGTTTTTATGGGGAGCCTAACCGTAATGCAAGGGTCACTACTTGGGATCAACTGAAAACATTGGCTACTGCTTCTTCTTTGCCATGGTGTGTCATTGGGGACCTCAATAACATATTGTCTCAAGAAGACAAGCGTGGAGGTGTTCCTTATCCTAACTGGCTTATTGAGGGTTTTCAGAAAACAATTCAAGAGTGTGAATTGAGTGACTTGGAGCTTGTTGGCCATCAATTTACTTGGGAAAAGAGTCGTGGTTCGGATGCTTGGATTGAATCTCGCCTTGACCGGGCGCTTGTTTCTAAGCAATGGTTGGTTTATTTCTCTTCAGCTCAGTTGTTGAACCTGGAATTGAGCTCCTCTGACCATAGTCCTTTGTTACTTAATATGGTTAGTCAGTCTCATATTTCTCGTCATAAGCAGTTTCGATTTGAGAACTTTTGGCTCCGAGAGCCCATGTGTTTCCAAGTTATCAATGATTGTTGGGTGGAGTCTGCTTTGAGTGGTATTCAGGAGAAGATTCAGCTTTGTGGTACCAAGCTTACAGCGTGGAACAGTGATTATTTGGGGAAATTTCACTCTCGTTTGAAACATTGGAAGAGTGAAGCAAGAAAGTTTAAAGCTGGGGGTGATGATATGTCTTTGAGACGGTTTAAAGATGCTGAGAATAATCTTTTTGAAGTCCTCAATCAAAAAGAAATTTTCTGGCGTCAAAGATCCAAACAGTTGTGGCTTCAGGAGGGTGATCAGAATACGAAATATTTTCATGCTACTGCTACCTCGCGCCGTCGCTCTAACTTCATTCATAAACTTCAGAGAGATGATGGTACTTGGGCCGATTTGGACAATGGTCTTCCAGATGTAATAGCTGATTATTTCAAGACTCTCTTTTCTAATGGGACGTGCAACTCTCTGAATGTTACTAATGGAATTAGTCCTACGATTTGTGAAGATCATAATGTTGCTCTGCTTGCGCCAATTACGGATGAAGAAGTCAAAGATGCTCTCTTTCAAATGCACCCTGATAAGTCCCCAGGTCCTGATGGGATGACTCCTGCTTTTTACCAAAAGTGCTGGCATATTGTGGGTAAGGATGTAATTAAACAAGTTCGTTCTTTTTTTATGTTTGGCTCCTTACCTGAGGGATTGAATCATACTAATATTGTGCTTATTCCTAAGAAGAAGAATCCCTCTCATATGTCTCATCTGAGACCGATTGCCTTATGTAATGTCCTGTATAAGGTGTGCTCTAAGGTGTTAGCTAACCGGTTAAAAGCTGCTCTTCCTCTGGTCATTTCTGACAATCAGAGTGCTTTTATCCCTGGAAGGCTCATCACTGATAACATCATGATTTCCTTTGAAGTAATGCATTACTTGAAAAGGAAAAGGCTTGGAAAGGAAGGATACATGGCAGTAAAGCTTGATATGAGCAAGGCATATGATCGAGTTGAGTGGTCTTTTCTGTGTGATATGATGCTTAAGATGGGCTTCAATAGCCGTGTGACTAATCTCATCTATCAATGTATTTCCACAGTCACCTATTCGGTCACTCATGGTGGTCATGAGTTGGATCCTTTCACTCCTTCCCGCGGTATTAGACAAGGTGACCCTCTCTCGCCTTACTTATTCCTGATTTGTGCTGAAGGATTTTCATCTCTTATTAAGTCTTTTGAGGCTCGGGGAGAGTTGCATGGTTGTAGGGTGTGTAATGGAGCGCCGGTTATATCACACATGCTCTTTGCGGATGATAGCTACTTGTATTGTAAAGCTATCGAAAAGGAAGCTTTGAATGTCATTAGATTGCTGCAGTTATTTGAATAAGCCTCTGGTCAGCAGGTGAACTTAGCCAAATCCACCATCTTTTTTAGTTCGAATACTATAGAATCTGTCAAAGCTAGAATGTGTTCTCTTTTGGGTATGATTGAGGCCCCGCCAAATAGTCTTTATTTGGGTCTTCCTTGCACTATGGGTCGGAATAAAAATGCTATCCTTGGTTTCCTTAAGGATAAGATGGAAAAGAGAATACTAAGTTGGGAGGGTCGTCTGTTATCTAAGGCTGGCAAAGAGGTTCTTGTGAAGACAGTGGCCCAGGCTCTCCCTTCATATGCTATGTCGGTTTTTCTTCTTCCCGTTGATACTTGTAACAAACTTGAAGGGATGATGGCCAAGTTTTGGTGGCGGTCTGATAGTTCAAAGTCACATGGAGTTCATTGGAAGAGTTGGCAATATCTCACAAAGCATAAGCATTTTGGTGGTCTGGGCTTTAGAGACTTAAGAGATTTTAATCTCTCCATGCTGGGTAAGCAAGCTTGGCGATTGATTGTTAATGAGTCTTCTCTTGTCAGTCGTTTATACAAGGCTCGGTACTTTCCCCGAGGCTCTTTCTTTACTGCTGAACTTGGTCACAATCCAAGTTTCATTTGGAAGAGCATCTTTGATACTCAGAAGCTTATCTTATCGGGGGTGCGTTGTAATATTGGGCCTGGAACTTCTATTAATATTCAACGAGATCCCTGGCTTCCTGACGCAACCAATCCCTTTGTAACAACCCAACTGGTGGGGTTAGATGACTGTCAAGTGGCTAGCCTAATGGAGAATCACGATAGAAGCTGGGACTTGGAAGTGCTGAATGATTTGTTCAACATCCGTGATCGAGATTTGATTTGTAAGACCCCTATTTCATCAGCTCCTTCTGATTTCTGGTATTGGTCTCTTAATCCTTTTGGTGTGTATAAAGTGAAAGATGCCTATAACTTGTTACACAAGGAAGATGGTTTGCTTCTGTCAGCTGATGAAAGGAGACTATGGAAGATAGCTTGGAACATCAATGTCCCACCAAAGGTACTTCATTTTTTGTGGCGCTCCCTTTCTGAAACTCTTCCCACGAAGGTTCAGCTGGCCTCGAGACATGTTCCCTTGGATCTGCAATGTCCCATGTGTAATTTTGAGGATGAATCTATTGTGCACTTGTTGATAGAATGCTCCTTTGCCCAAAGTTGTTGGCATAAATCATCCTTAAATGCGGCGGCCTTATTGGATGGAAAGTTCTCAACCTGGTTTGAATCATTTGTCTTGCCCTCTAGTTCTGATGTAAGAGAGGAAGCAGTCATGATTTGTTGGGCCATCTGGAATGCCCGTAATGCGTTCACTTGGAAAGGTAAGAGCACTTCAGCTTCAGATGTAATTTTGTCTGGTATAGTCAACCTTAATCAATGGAAAAATGCTCAATTGAAAAAGAAGGGTCCTTTATTTTTGGCTTCGGGTGAAAATGAAGGAAGTGAGCATTGGTCTAAACCGGTTACTAATACGATTAAGGTCAACGTAGGCGGAGCTATCTTTGAGGCAGAAGGATGGTATGGGACTGGCTTGGTGGCTCGTAATTGTCATGGCCACCTTCTTGAAGCTCTTTCTTGTAGTAAACCGGGATATTTAGAGGCTGCTGTGGTGGAAGCGATAGGCATCAAGGAAGCGCTTAGCTGGATCAAAGACAAGCAGTGGCATGATGTACAGCTGGAAACCGATTGTCTTGTGGCTGTTCAAGCTGTACACTCTTCAGTTCTTCTACGTTCCCCCTTTGGCGTGGTGATTCAAGAGTGCAAAGAGTTGCTTAATTCTTTAAAATCTGTTCAGATTCAATTTGTTAAACGTTCTGCTAACAAGGCTGCCCATTATATGGCTCGCAGCTCTTGTTTTCACTCAGTTCGTATGTTTACCGAGAGTACTGCTCCGGTTGATCTTTTAAACATTGTAATGGTTGATTCAATTTGCTAATAAAATGTCACTATTTTACCTCAAAAAAAAAATATTGAAGTTGAAATTTAAAATTTAGATATGAGTATATTTTTTTTATTCTATTTTTTGAAAAATATTGTTTAATATTTTAATGTTTATTCAATTCATATTTATTTTTTAACATTAATTTAAACTATAATTATTTTAATTTTGAAAGGCATATATTATACATTTATTTTTTCAAATTAATTATTTGAACACCAAAACTAACAACAATAAAAAATAAAAATCGGTTTAAACGGATTAATAAGACCAAACCGACAAAAATCATTGCACGACACTTTTTTGATTTTTTTATTGAAGGAATTATAATTAGATATTTATAAGGGCTTTTTTCATAAATGTACAACAAAAACAACATAATTACGAAAAATGTACAAAAAAAAAAATTATTTTAAAAACTTATACATTTTGAAAACTTAATAGATGAAACCATACATTTTAATCATTAAATAATAAAATATATTTATTAAACCTCAAAATAAATAGTTTCGTAAAATTAATTAAACAGATTTATAAAAATAAACAAGTTAAATATTTTTTTATTAAAAGATAAATGTTTATTATCTATTTTAGTATGAATTATTATAATTTAATAAGATTTTTTTTTTAATAAAATACAATATTAGAATTATAAACATTAATGTATATAAATATAAATCAATACTTAAAATTACTAAAAATAAACATGACATATAGAGTGATATAATAAACATATGTGAATATTATTATTTTGTTTATTAAATTAGTATGTTTAATAAATAGAAAACAAAATAAACATATATATACAAAGTATTTTATATTATTAGTATGTTTATTATAATTGTAAACATTAAAATAGATATAGTCAATTTATACTATACTAAAATAAGTATATTTTCTTTCTATTGTTTTTATATATTGATTATTTTCTAATGAGTTAGTGAACGAATTTTCTATTGAAGTATATGTTGGAAATATTTTACCAGGATCTAGATTTACTACCATGTATGTTTCATTAACATCCTAATATGAATTCTAAAACAATGAAATAAACACATATAAAGTTTAGGAAGCCTTACATTGGGTGCAGCGGAATATAATGACTCCTTCCGTTCAGATCTCTAGCCCTTGATTCCTTTCTGTAGCAGAACATAATCAAGATTTGAACCTGGATCTCTTTCTCTCCTTCTTGTTGGTTGGATTCTACACAGTCTTCCACACTATGATTGAGATATCACTTGATGTGTGTGGGCACTACTCTATCACAAAGGGATTTCGAAATTGAAGAGAAGAAAAGAGAAGAGAGGGGCGGCTAGGAAACAGGTTTTCTTTGAGAGAAAATAAGATGTAAGTCATAGTTTCCTGAAGCCAACACTTTTTATTTATAGAATGCCATTTAGGTTTAGGTTAGAATTGTATGGCATTAAAATAATGAAAAATATAAATGGTAAAATCTATACAAAGTGGCCGACCATATAAGGATATGGGCCTCACTTTGTAATTTTTCCATTTTGTCATTTTTCAATCCCATTTTCTCAAAAATGTCAATTTTCCAATTTAGCCATTTAAATGTCAATTCTAATTATTTAATAACTTAACAAATAATTATTAAATAATATTGTCATTTAATATATTTATTAATTTAGACATATAAAGTCTCTTAATTAATAAGTAAACTTAGAATCTATTTTTTTTTTACAATTTCACCCTTGTTTAGCGAAAATTCATAAAGTAGACATAGTCTAACTTTAGAATTATAATTGATTAATTAAAATCAATTAACTGAGTCTTACAAGCAGCATGGTCTCAACTAGTATGGGGACCATGGGCCTATATAACCGAACTTCCAATAAGTCGAACCGAATTTACCAAGTAAATTCCCTAACTTATTAATTCCTTATTGAATCCACACTTAGAACTTGGAATTGCACTCTCAGTCATATAGAACGCTCTATATGTTCCACGATATAGATACGCTATTAGTTATCCATTGTTATAATCCTAATTTGATCATCAATGACCCTCTAATAGATGATCTACATTGAATAGGAACTAAATTACCGTTACACCTTCAATGTATTTTATCCTTAAAACACTTAGCTCCGTATAAATGATATTTCAGCGAAGTGAAATGAGATCTCCACCATTTATCTCTGTTTAGCCAAGCTCGAAGGATATCATCGTTTCACTTCTAAATTCCTATAGAAGTTATAGACTCCATATTTATGTTAGGGCTCCCACTCAATTATACTATCATGTTCCCAAAATATACGTATCACCCTGACCCAAAAGTAGACTTAACTAACAAATCAAAGAACATGTATAATACTCTTGAGATCGAACCTAACCATATCAGGATTAAGATTATTTGATCTAGGATTAACAGGTGATATTGAATTGAATAGATATTACGGTAAATTTTAACAAATCTAATCAAAGTTCAATATCGGTCCCTTCCGATGTATACTCCATACATCCGATACTGGTAAACTTTGCCAATGCCCTGGAAAGGACATAACACTTATCTAAGGTGTAAGAATACCTATCGCTGACTATATCATGCCAGTCTAAATCCAGTGTACTGACAAATCAGGGAATAAACTTTCAAACATATAATTAAGATTATATTCCACTGTGCTGACAACACTATAATCATTAACAAATTCATATGTTATGGACTTAAATAGAATTCATACATTATATATATATAATCATGAAATAAATCATGTGAACCATGCAACATAAAATGTTATTTCTGATCTTTATTAATAAGTAAATCTGATTATATTGAAATAAGTTTTATTTAGGGCACAAAACCCAACAGTATAATGCTTACATCAAAAAATAAATAAACAAACATAACTTTATAAATTCCAAAAATTATTTAATTAAAAAAAAATAAACATGACACAATAAACAAAGAAAAAGATAAAGATAAACAATTTTTTTATATATATTAATTATTTTTTAAAAAATTACTAAAAAATAAACATAACACAGTAGAGTGATATAATAAACCTATGTAAATATTATTATTTTGTTTATTAAATTAGTATGTTTAATTAATAAAAAATAAAATAAACACAGATATAAAATATTTTATATTATTAGTATGTTTATTATAATTGTAAACATAAAAATAAACATAGTCAATAAACACATATATAAAATATTTTATATTATTAGTATGTTTATTATAATTGTAAATATAAAATAAACATAACTAATATTACCATATATATAATAATCAATAATTATTACTATATATATATTATAAAAAAAATTGATTTTTTTTTTAAATTATATATAAAAATGTATGAGAAAATGATAATAAGTTTTTTTTTTGCACATATTTTGTAATTAATTAAAATAATGTATACAAAATTGTAAAATATCCTATTTATAATTCGACATTTATATTAAGTTGATAAAAATACAATATAACCCGACCAAATCAACATATGTACACGCCTAGTGTGGCGTGCTGCCCCATGGCACACCCACCATAATTACTTGTTACACCCATATGAATGACCAATAAATAGAACCATTAACAACAACAGATTGTTAGATTAGGCAACACCATAATTTTCATACTATAAACTAATAATTCTTCACTACTTGTTACACCCACCATTTTGAAATCATGCCACCATTTTGAAATCATTCGTTAATGGTTCGTATCCAAATCCATACATTCTATCTATAGATAAATAACATGAATATAAAGGGAGTTTCTTATACTTTTGAATTGTTGGGTTCCAAAGGTAAAAAACAATTATTATTATCATTAAATGGTTCTCGTAAGCAAATCACACCATTGTCAATACCCACCAAGGATATTTCCTTAGCCTTTACATGAAATTTGTATGTACCTGAGAAGAAAATTGATCAAAGTTCTAATCAAAGTTTTCATAGCTACAAATTGAGAATAGGCCTGAATCTCCAGGATGATTGTGGCCCATGAAAGTACGAGGTGGCTGTCGTTTGTGGTTGGTATACATGAAAATTGGGGTGTTTATTAGGGACAACCAAGATTCACTCACTTATTTGAATCGTATCAAAGATTTTGTATCTAATCTCAAGAGTATATCTTTGATTATCTCAGTTAGTAATATGCATTCGCTCAAACTCAAAGGATCAACTTTTAATACCCAATTATTCATCTCCATAGCTAAAACACACACTAACGAGTAAATAGTAGTGTTATTTATTTCTTTCTTCATATGATAGAAAAATCTAATATTTAAATTAATTGTAACTATATATATTCGATAAAAAAAATTTAAAGAATTAAATAATAAAATTTTAATCATGGAATATTAAACCAACATCATAATCTTTATATGCAAAAGTAAATGAGATTTTTGTATTATTTTTATGATGTGGTATTTTTTTTAAATAGCTTTATGATCAAATATATGATAGTGTTGAAATTAATACGAAACTGTGCATATCTAATGATGTCTAGAAATTTTTAAATTATAGAATTAAGGTTAACTTGGGGCATAAATACCTAATGTTTCAGATTTTATACACTTAAATACTTAATGTTTATTTTTGGTAGCAAAAATACCTAATGTTACAAATGTCTTACACCGTTACTACCACTTCCGTTAACTCATAAATATGAACACGTGGAAGGTTCAGATGCATTACATTTATTTTTATTTTATCTTAAGACTTAATATTCTTAATATCAGAAACTAAATGCTACTTATTTAAAAAAAAAAAAAAAACCTTTTCTCGTAACAATTTTTACATGATATTTGCACTTCAATCGATAATCATGTTCCATATACTACACTGGTTCACTCAGCTATAGTAATTTAGTATTGCATCTCTCTTATTTTTTTAAAAAAAAACAAGTAATATTAAGTTTTTGATATTAAGAATATTAATTTTAAAAATAAAATAAATAAATATAATGCATTTGGGCCCTTCACGTGTCCATATTTATGAATTAATAACAGAAGTGGTAGTAACGGTGTAAGAGAATTGTAACATTAGTTATTTAAACACAAAAAATAAACATTAGGTATTTAAGTGTATAAAATTAAAAACATTAGGTATTTATGCCGCAATTTACCCTAGAATTAATTGGGCCAACATCATAGATTATGACTACAAAAGTAAATGATTGTGATCTTTTATCATTGCCTTTTATAAAAATAATAGAGCTAGAACACATTTTTATTATCAAGTCTTTCATTGACGAGGAGATTCACATTCGTTTAAGATCAATCCTTTTTTATTTTGTAAAAGTTTATTATATAAATTAGAAACAATACAATACATTATTGGAATATATGAAAATGCTTTTGTTCTAATAAGAAGCCATACAACAGTGAAGGAATTTCCAACTTCCTAATCTGTGTTCTGTTCTCAACTCTCTCTCTCTCTCTCTCTCTCTCTCTCTCTTGTGTTTTTTGGAATTAAGAAGGCCTTTGGTTTGAGAAAATGACAGTTGACAACCCCAGAGACCAGTTTCCTATTGGAATGCGAGTTCTTGCTGTAGATGATGACCCCCTTTGTCTCAGACTTCTCGAAGCTCTGCTCCGTCGATGCCAATATCATGGTTCCTCTCTCTGAGTCTTTCTGTTTTTATATCAAGATTCATTTTTTTATTATTACTTTTAAGTAGTTTTTGTTGTTTTTCAGTTAATATTGTTTCTTTTATTGGATGGAAAATTTTCTTAATTGGTTTAGATTTCCGATCTGTGTTTTTTTTTAGGGTTGTTAAAAAATCGATCTTGTTTTATTTTTTCTTTGTACGGTAATGAAATCTTAGATTTGTGTACTTGTCAGATAAAATTCTCATTATTGGTTTGTGAATCTATTATGGGTTTTTGTAGTTACTACGAGTAGTGAGGCAGTGGCAGCATTGAATATGTTAAGAGAAAAGAGGAATAACTTTGACCTGGTTATCAGTGAAGTGCAAATGCCAGACATGGATGGATTTAAGTTACTTGAGCTTGTGAGGTTGGAGATGAACCTCCCTGTCATTAGTAAGCCACAAAATATTCTTTTATAGCTAGCTAATACTGAAAAACCCCTTAAAGAATTTAGTATTATAGTTTTTGAATCTCAAAGAAAATTTGACATCTGATTAGTTTCTAGCATAAGAAATCATTTTTGAAGTTTTTATGTTTGATTTCTAAAATGTTATATATGTTTTTCTCTTAGTGCTGTCTGGAAATGGGGATCCTAAACTTGTGATGAAAGGAATCACTGAAGGAGCTTGTGATTATTTACTTAAACCTGTTAGAATCGAGGAGCTGAAAAATATCTGGAAACATGTAATAAGGGGGAAAAAGAATGAGTTTGATGATGATGAGCCATCAACACAAAAGAAGCCTCGAGTTATTTGGTCTCTAGAGCTGCATCAAAAATTTGTCACAGCTGTTAATCATCTTGGCATAGACAGTAAGTGATGTTCATTTTTTAACAATGTTCATATTGTCCTATTCAAATGTTAATATATTTGTTAATTTTCCAATGCAGAGGCTGTACCTAAAAAGATTCTTCATCTGATGAATGTTGATAATCTTACAAGAGAAAATGTTGCTAGCCATCTTCAGGTATATTTACTTTGTTTAATTCACTATGATCATATGTTTAACTGTTTATATTTACTTTGTTTGAATTTCAGAAATACAGGCTTTACCTCAAAAGAATCAGTTGGCATGCAAAGCAACACCCTAATAATATGGAAGCAGCCTTAGGCAGTTCGGATTCTTCCTATCTGACCCGAACAAAGACACATATCATATTGTTCATTGTGTTGTCTATGTTTTTTGTTTTCATTCTTTTAGAAATATATACCATAAAAATCTTTAAAAAAAAAAAAAGAATTTTATTCCTCGCCCTTCACCATGATGGAATAACTAAGCAAATCCTGAATCCTTCAAGACAAATGAATTCCATATCCTTTCTCGATCCACTTGTCATGAGCTTTAAAACTAATAGTTCGACTTTCCCAAAATCTACCGTCAGGTGGTGGCTCTGCCGCTGTCTGTCGTTGGAGCTTCGGCGTGACTTTGGCTGATGATTGTGAAAATTGTATTGAACTGTAGGAATAATTTTTTTTATGTTTTCTAAAGGGCACTCTAGCACTCTCTTATGTGTCAGTATTGTTATTGGTCTAATTAAGTATCGGGTCCCACATAGTTTAATATAATAACTTTTAGGAACTATCGCTAGTTAATCGCAACGTGACATGTCGAGAAGATGCTAGACACCACTGGTGCTTAATAACAATGTTTATATATATATATATACTAGAAGAAAGTTACGTGCAAGACACGTATATTTAGTTTTATGTTAGGTGTTCTATAATTTAATTGAGAAAGATTCAATAAATAATCATATAATTTAAAATGATTTAAAAACTAATTTTAATTAGTGTGTGGGGTTATTTGAAAATCAATAGTGAAAAGTCAAATTTAAAATTTGCAGAAAGAGAAGAGGAGAATGGAGATTAGCTTGAAATATATATTTAAAAAATAATAATGCTACACACTTACTATGGACACTTAACTCGAGCCGGTAATAATAAAATTATAAAGAATAAGGGTAGCAGGCATATAACTGGACGTATGAAAGAAAGAATATAAAAAACAAGAAATATGATAGCTTCCAAATAATATTATAACAAAGCAATGCTCTCCAAATTTATCTTAATATCATTCTTCTCCTGAAGCCTCTCATCAATCTCATAGCACTCCATGATAGATTCAACAAAATATATGTGTTTATGTATATTTGTTTTGAGCAAATCAGTAAACATATATTTTCAACAAATTAACCCGATAAACTCAAGATCCGCATATATATAGCTAAGTATTCAAATACAATTGTAAAATTTAAACTTAAAACAAAATCAAATGGACAATTCATGCTCAACTAAAACTATATATATACTGTTATGATTACATTTACACATAGAATTATAAATGATACTTTTTTTAGAGTGTGTTTGAAGCTTATGTGAAATTTTTTGGATCTCTTCACTACTATTTTTTATCTCTATTTTTTTTGTATAAATATATATGTATATAGAAAATTTATATTAAAATAGTATAGTAATAGAGAAAATAGTATAGTAATAGAGAAAATTTAGAAATTAGATTTTTATTATGAATTTTTATTTATTTAAAATAATTAACTTTAATAAAAAAATTAAAAAAAAATGAGAATGTACAAGATTAGGTATATATATTTTGTTGGTTTTAACTAAATTCAAAATAGGATAGTAAATTTATGGTTTAAATAATATCACATGAGAACAATATATAATATTGTATATATAAATAATATCAGTTCAAATATCAAATATCAGTTTAAATGAGATTTGTTTTATTTTTATTTTATTATTTTATTATATATAAATAATATTTTATTATTTTATTAAATATAAATAAAAAGTTACACCCATGAATTTCTCATAAACTAAGAATTTAGTTATATAGGCACACTTTATATAGAATAGATATATACAGTAGAACCTCTATCCAAGAATACACTTGTGACCAAATAAATTATATTATAATTGAGAGGTTATAACTAAATAGAGTTACACTAGAAAAAAAATTAAAAAAACCTAAAAATATCAATGTAACAATAATAACAATAAATAATCATTAATACTATATCATAATAGAAATATTTTAGAGTAAATATAATTTTATACATGTATTATAATTTAAAATAAAATTATTAATTTTACATAAATAAATTTACAAAATATATGTATATATTTTATTAAGACGTAGTTATTCTTATATAAAAGTATACTTTGTACGGGACTTAGAAAATGGATAACTAATTATAATTTAAAGGTTATTTTTATTTATAATTGGCCCAAATCTGAACTTGATTTTTTTATAACAAATTAAAAATTATTCTTGAATAGAGTATACTTAAATAGAGATTCTAATATATATATATATATAAATATATATATAATTCGATGTTGTCTTGTCTTTAGTTGTTGAGCAACTTTATGAGTCAGCAAATAAAGGAGATGAGTTGTATTAAGATAATAATTATGAACTCATGCCCTGTCAGAAATTAAAGTAACTAAAACTTGGGCAAGAAACTAATTATTAAAAAGAGTAATTAATATGTAGAAATGGCTTAACACAGAAAAGTTAAATCACATCCTCTAATGATATAATTAACTTTCATAAACATATCTATCCAAAAACACACATTATTAAAGGTTTTCTCTACTAAAATCATAACACTGTAAATGGTGGGCATTCAACTTTGAGATGATTTGCTGCCTTTAATGTTTTTTATATTCTAATTAAATTTTTTGACATTAAATTGGTTCTCTCATAGTCACTATGTCACTTTCTCCACCAAGACTCAAAAAGTTACTGGCTTTGTGTAGTGTATCATCCCTTGTGGTAGTGAAATCAGTTTTTCTTTATTTGTAAATTAATTTATTTATTTTGGTCATGTGTATCAAAATTTGACACCTCATTACAAATGTTTCATCTGTTAGAAAAATTAATAATAAACCCAAGATCTATTTGTATATAACATAGAACACAATAATAATATATAATAATTAGGTATGCGTACCTGATTGATCCATAGCAATTATCTCTGTTTGATCCGCAACAATTACTCCACTTTGATAGTACAATACTATCAACTAAGTCTTCCTCCCTAGATCTCTAAATCAGAAGCAGTTTATTTATCTGATTATCAAAAGGTATACAATTGTGATGAGACAATATGTATTTATAGAGTTAGGGAGGGGACTTAGCTACAAAACCCTAGTTGGGCTGGGCCTGCTCATCAAAGGCTTCAGTCAACTAGAAAAGCTCACACTTCTGCTTCACCTAGACTTTACACACAGATGCTAAGCCCATTAACAATTGATCACCAACAACATGGGCTAACACAGCAAAGAACTATCCAATCAACCCAAGTTTTAATAAAACCAATAAAATTTAATGTAAGCCCAAATAAAAGTCTAACATTCTCCCACTTGGGCTACATTGATTTTAATACATATATATTATATATCAAAATAATTTTGTTTGAAAACGACTCATGGGTTGAACAACAAGAAAACATTTGTGGCCACTTTAAAAATGATAGTTCTCTGATAGCATCTCAACATACCGGTCCAATTTAACCTTTGATAATGAACTATGACAGTCATATTGTTTTTAACTCAACAAAAGACATTCATAATCACAAATACCAAAGTATTAAATCGACATGGTCAATAAGTCTAGTAGTGTGGTAAGGAATTATGTTCAACATGTGATCAATTTAAAATAACATAATATCCTTATCAGTCCTCAATTTCACTGATACCGTGATGCTTAATAAATAAGCCAGTGAAATTAAACATACACTACTTAATAAATAAGTAAGTGTCACTAAACTTGCTTAAAGCATTAAGCCAACAAAATATCATTGTCTTTTAGTAAATATACTTAAAATACAATGATCACAACAAGATATGAACTACATGCTTTCAATTCAATTATTCTCGAGAATATAACAAAGCCTAACTGAAAGCATAAACATCCAATAATCAAAAAAGTATTGGCCCACAAAGTAGTTCATAACATCAACAAGTAAATTACATATAAATGTAATCTCAAAAGATAAAATAAGAAACTCCCACTAACCCAAAGGAACAAAAGATTATAAAATGCTCATATGAACAACATGTAATCAAACAATATGGCACTTAATCCTTTGGTTAGAGGATCTGCTAACATCAACTTGGTTTTTCAATATTCTGTCACAATGTCTCCTTTCTTGACCAAGTCTCTAATAGTGAGATACTTTATTTCCATATGTTTAGAAGCACTACTAATCTCATTATTCTTTGAAAAGAAAACAACAATATTATTATCACAATAGATTAGTATAGGAGAGGAAATAGAATCAACTAGTCGTATCTCTAAAATCAAATTCTTTAACCATAAAGCTTACAAAGATGCCCCATAACATGCAACAAATTTAACATACATAGTAGATGATACGATTAAATTCTATTTAACACTTTTTCAAGAAATAGCAGCACCAACAAAAGTGAAAATATAGCCAGAAGTTGACTTTAAATCATCTACATAACCACCAAAATCTGAATCTGAATAACCAACAACTTAAAGATTGTTGACATGCTTATACACAAGCATAAAACTCTTCGTTCTATGCAAATATTTCAAAACTTTCTTGGCTGCAACCCAATGATCATGGCCAGGATCAGATAAATATCTCCTAAGAACATCGACCATGAAAGCAATATCAGGTCTAGTGCAAACCTAAGCATACATCAAACTCCTTACTGCACTTGCATATGGGATATTCTTCATTGCTTCTCCTTTTAAGTCGTTCTTAGGACAATGTTGCATAGTAAATTTGTCCCTTTCAGAATAGGAACGAAACCAGCTTTACACAAATCCATGTTGAACCTTTTGAGCACACAATTATTGTAAGCTTCTTGAGGTAAGCCAAGAAATTTTCAATTCTTATCATGATAAATCTCAATCTCCAAAACTAAAGATGCCTCTCCAAGATCTTTCATATCAAAATTGGAAGACAGAAAATTTTTGGTCTCATTTAGTAATAACAAATCATTACTGGCAAGTAAAATATCGTCTACATAAAGAACAAGAAAAAATATGATGACTCCCACAGATCTTCATATTAATACACTAGTCAAACTTGTTCTCGATGAAACCCAACAGTGTCACAACCTTATCAAACTTCAAGTACCACTGGTGAGATGCCTGTTTGAGACCATAAATGGATCGTTTTAACTTGCAAACCAAGTTGTCATTTCCATTTTCCTCGAAGCCTTCAGATTGAGACATAAAAAATTTGCTCACTCAATTCTCCATTCAGAACAATAGTTTTAACATCTATTTGATGCAACTCTAAATCAAAATGCGCAACTAAATCCATAATAATTCTGAATGAATCTTTAGTAGAAACAGGGGAGAAAGTTTCAGTGTAATCAATACCTTCTCTTTGAGTAAAGCCTTTAGTAGAAAGGAGACCGAAAAATCCAAAAAAATAAAACTTGAATAAGCAATATGAGCGATGCATTAGAAAATATTGTAGAGTCAACTGGTCATTATAAACTCCCCTTTGGGGTGAGAATATAACACGCACATGATCTACCTTCATGAAGTTAACAACAAAGAAAAAATACATATCATTTAAGAATTTTATTTCCTTTGGGCAAATAAATTTCTTAAAAATATGTATTAATTCAAGCAAAAAATAATAATAAATTTATACATTTAAATTATTACCTTTGGGCAAATAATTAAAATGTATACATTTAATATTAACTCACTTCATGGAATGTGAACTAATATATGTAAATACTACCTTTGGGCAAGTAATTACACATATAGTCAACCAAAAGATATAATATTTTCTTCAACATGTGAAATTTGGTGATAAAACAATCATTGAAAATGAATAATTTTCAACCAAATTTCCAAAAGAGATATATGATTGCTTTTATTATATTGATAATCAAAAAATAAAGTATCCACCATAACACATTATTTTTGTATCAAACAATCAAGTTTTAAAATTTTAGAACAACAAATAATGGAAAAATGTGAAATAAAGAATATTGGTGGAGATTACATAGTCAAGATAAATCAAATAAGAGAGTGACTATGTCATACGGAACGAGAAGAAACCCAAAAAATTTTCTATGATTTACGGATTTTGAAAAATCATCAAAAATTATTTTTAATAATTTTTTTAACTGCATAATTATCATTAAAATAATAATAATTATTAAATTGCGTCAAAAAATTAATTAAAAATCACCAAAAAATCAGAAATCAAATTCTAATAATGCTGGAAAAAAGAATCGTCGAAAACGGAGTCACGAAACTACCTCACTCTCTCTCACTCTCCGGCAGCCGCGAGTGGGCTTCGTCCCAGCGGGTTGTCTTCAACCTCCAGCAGCTTCCATGGCTGCAACATGGATCTTATGCGACCCGGTTCAAACCCGGTCGGGTCGGGATGAAATTCCGGCCATAAAAGTGACGAAACGGAGGGGAAAAAGAGGGATTTTGATTGGTTTACAATTTCTAATAGATCTATGTCTCTAATTTCGGCTATTAATTGCTAAAAAAAATAGATCTAAAGAAAAGCTATCCAAAAAATAAAGAACATAAAAAAAAATTTATTTGGATATCAATCTTGATCAAAATACAAAATTAATCATTGAAGAACATTCATAAATAATTAAGAATGAGATATTTATAATCAATTTTAAATTAAAAACAATAAAATCAAAAAACACAAATTATAATTTCATATTATAATTATATAAACCTTAAAACTTTAAAGTTAAAATTCTCTTAATATACACAATGATTTCATGCATGTAATATATCAATAGAACGAGAATTTGATGATAAACAAAACCCCTAAAGTTTTAAGATTTAAGAACAAAAAATTCAACATAAAATAATAACGAAATTCATATGTAATTATGGATAATTAACATATGCAAATTAATTATACTAATTATAGGTTCTAAATCATATACAATAGACAATCTGATACCACATGTTAGAAAAATTAATAATAAACCCAAGATCTATTTGTATATAACATAGAACACAATAATAATATATAATAATTAGGTATGCGTACCTGATTGATCCATAGCAATTATCTCTGTTTGATCCACAACAATTACTCCACTTTGATAGTACAATACTATCAACTAAGTCTTCCTCCCTAGATCTCTAAATCAGAAGCAGTTTATTTATCTGATTATCAAAAGGTATACAATTGTGATGAGACAATATGTATTTATAGAGTTAGGGAGGGAACTTAGCTACAAAACCCTAAATTGGCCGGGCTCGCTCATCAAAGGCTTCAGTCAACTAGAAAAGCTCACACTTCTGCTTCACCTAGACTTTACACACAGATGCTAAGCCCATTAACAATTGATCACCAACAACATGGGCTAACACAGCAAAGAACTATCCAATCAACCCAAGTTTTAATAAAACCAATAAAATTTAATGTAAGCCCAAATAAAAGTCTAACATCATCTTTATTATCAAAAATAATATTGTGCACCAACAAATTACAAAGACATAATAATAATAATAATAATAATAATAATGTTTAAAGAGCTCATTAATCATATAGTTGTAGATCGAAAAATATGACTCTGATACCATGATAAAAATTTATCTTAAAATCAATTAGTGATGAGTATAATAGCCCATATTATATATGACTCAATACTATTACATTTAATCATTGGACAGAATTCTACAATTGTGCCAAATGAGAGGAAACCACCACTACTATAAAAAAACTCCTTTCATTGCTATCAAAGTTAGACATGGTACTAAGTCTTCCATGTCATTTTTGTGTTGAACATGCTATACATGCTATACCGTAGATTTTGGGTCTAATTTTGAAATTATATTTTCAATGATGTCATTTGATAACGGGCATTTTACAATTTTGTATACATTATTTTAATTAATTACAAAATATATGTTAAAAAACTTATTATTATTTTCTCATATATTTTTATATATAATTAAAAACTTTTTTTTTCATTTTTTTATAATATATATATATGGTAATAATTATTGATTATTATATATATGGTAATATTGGCTATATTTATTTTTATGTTTACAATTATAATAAACATACCAATAATATAAAATATTTAATATGTGTTTATTTTATTTTCTATTAATTAAACATACTAATTTAATAAACAAAATAATAATATTCACATAGATTTATTATATCACTCTATGTGTTATGTTTATTTTCTAGTAATTTTTTAAAAAATAAATAATATATATAAAAAAAATTGTTTATCTTTATTTTTTTCTTTGTTTATTGTGTCATGTTTATTTTTTCTAATTAAATAATTTTTGGAATTTATAAAGTTATGTTTGTTTATTTATTTTTTGATGTAAAAATTATACTTCAATAGAAAATTCATTCACTAACTCATTAGAAAATAATCAATACATAGAAACAATAGAAAGAAAATATACTTATTTTAGTATAGTATAAATTGGCTATGTCTTTTTTTATGTTTACAATTATAATAAACATACTAATAATATAAAATAGTTTTTATATATGTTTATTTTGTTTTTTATTTATTAAACATAGTAACAAAATAATAATATTCTTATGTTTATTAAACATACTAATAATTTTTTTTTTTCATATTTTTTGTAATTATGTTATTTTTGTTGTACATTTATAAAAAAAAAAAAAAACCCCTTTAGTAATTCCAAATTACATAACACCATCGCCATATCGATCAAATCAAAACAAAACAAACTCTATTGTAAACTTTTGCAATTATTAATTGAACGAAAACTCTCTTTCTTCCTATTGGTTTACTTTGTTGCTTTATTAAAAAAGCTCACGAGTATGATGTTGAGTCATCCACATGTTGGCCTCCATTCTAATTTTCACTCTGTTTTCCTTCATACAATTAATTAATAATATATATAATAGGTCGATCAAATAAGTAAAAAAGAGAAAAATTGGTATTTGCTAAACACTTCAACACCATGGATAAAAAAATGCATTGAACTTGTAAGTAGGTAGATATAAGTTAGACATGCCCACAAAACCAAAATAAACTAAACTAAGCATGCATGAATGAAGAGACTTGACTAACCAATAATAAAAATCTAAAATAGAAACCCATAATATATATTCAAAAACCAGTACTATAAGAGTAAGAGGAAGAAAATTAACAAATTAACTAAGAATAAAAATGTTGTGCCTTAATCAACTGAGAAAGATACTCTCTGCATAAGTACCAAGGTAGGAACCCTGCGGCTTTTGTAGACCAATATGTTGGAGTTGGACCATCTTACTCGCCTTGGCATCATAAATGGACAGAGTAAATAGGCAGTTTCTATCCAAAATATTTTTGTTATTTGATTCAAGTAATAAGAGATTACCATTATGTGATACACTTAATTGTCGGTAGAGAGGTTGGTTAATCAAGTCCACATAAAGATATTTGTTCCAAGAATCAAATACACCATATTCCTTCATAACCCATATCTCAATACATGATGATGGTGATAAATTTTCTAATAATTGTGAAGTCACCATACATAGGCAACCACACAAGTTTGAAATACCATAAATGCAAAATTCATTATCTTTTAGAGATGAAGGGTATTTAATGAGCTTAAACTCCTCCCTACTAAGATCAAAAGCAACTACTGTATTAGTTACATATACACAATTTTGTCCAATAAGTTCAGTATTCACAAGACAGAATGACCAATGAATAGAGCCATTAACAACAACAGAAACATTATTATTAAACCCCATATCATCAGAAATTAGATTAGACAACACCATAATTTTCCATGAATTTCTTTTCATACTATAAACAATTAATTCTTCACTACTGGTTACACCCACCATTTTGAAATCATTAGTTAATGATTCGTACCCAAATCCATACATTCTATCTATAGATAAATCACATGGATATGGAGGGAGTTTCTTATACTTTTGGATTGCTGGGTTCCAAAGGTAAAAACAATTATCATTATCATTAAATGGTTCTCGTAAGCAAATCACACCATTGTCAATACCCACCAAGGATATTTCCTTAGCCTTTACATGAAATTTGTATACCTGAGAAGAAAACTGATCAAAGTTTTCATAGCTACGAATTGAGAATGGGCCTGAACCTCCAGGATGATTGTGGCCCATGAAAGTACGAAGTGGCTGTCGTTTGTGGTTGGTATACATGAAAATTGGGTCGTTTAGTAGGGACAACCAAGATTTGCTCACGCATTTGAATCGTATCAAAGATTTTGGATCTAATCTTAAGAGTATATCTTCAATTATCTCACTTGGTAATATGCCTTCGCTCAAATTCAAAGAGATCTCCATAGCTAAAACACACTAACGAGTAAATAGTAGTGTTATTTATTTCTTTCTTCATATGACAGGAAAATCTAATATTTAATTTAATTGTAACTATATATATTCCGTAAAAAAGATTTAATATTTAATTTAATTGTAACTATATATTCCGTAAAAAAGATTTAGAGAATTAAATAATAAAATTTATTTGTTTTTTATATGATAGAAAAATATAATCTTTGACAACAGAAAAAATCTAATATTTAAATTAAGGGATTTTTTTTAAAGTACGTACACGTGATACTTTCCCTTAAAAAATATTAATATTTTTTTATTAAAAATATAGTTAACTAACTACAAAAAATTTAAAACAGTTTTATCGAAAAATTAAAAATCGGGGTTTTTTCATTAGTGTACAACAAAAATAATTATATTACAAAAAATGTGCAAAAAAACACAATTTTAAAAATGTACACATTTGAAAACATATTTACAAAAATTCATACATATTTTTAATTAAATTATAATAGATATATTAATGATTCAACTTTCTATATTTAGATTTGTATAACTATCTTTTTATGACTAATTGATATGGTATTAATGAGTAAGCCTACTAATTAACAAAATTTATATATTAATAATTAAAAAACATAATAAGATTCTAATTATAAACAATAATATTTAAAATATACAGATGTAATATATTTTAAATATAAGATAAACAAATAATTAACGATTAAAAATAATAAACAGTTTTAAATTAATAATAAAAAGTGAAAAAAATACATTAAAAAAATAAACAAAAACAACCCATCAAGTTTAACAAAAACATATATATATAAATTAAAAAAAATACTAAAAGAAAATAAACAATATTAAAAAAATATTACAACACTATACACAACAAAACATAATAAAAAAACCACAAAACAACAAAAGAAAGAAAACAACTAACAAAGATAAAAATACCAAAAAAATGACATTTATAGATGGAGCATGAATAATTCTTCCACCAAAAAAATACATTAAAAAAATAAACAAAAACAACCCATCAAGATCAACAAAAACATATATAATTTTTTTTAAAAAAACACTAAAAACAAATAAGCAATATTAAAAAAATATTACAATGCGATACACAACAAAACATAATAAGAAACACCACAAAAAAAAAAACAACTAACAAAGATAAAAATACCAAAAAAAAAAAGGACATTTATAGATGGAGCATGAATAATTCTTCCACCAAAAAAATACATTAAAAAAATAAACAAAAATAACCCATCAAATTTAACAAAAATATATATTAATTTAAAAAAAAAACACTAAAAATATATAAGCAATATTAAAAAAATATTACAATACCATACACAACAAAACATAATAAGAAAATAGTTATACAAATAGTTATACAAATCTAAATATAGAAAGTTGAATCATTAATATATCTATTATAATTTAATTAAGAATTTGTATGAAATTTTGTAAATATGTTTTCAAATATGTGCATTTTTAAAATTGTGTTTTTTTGCACATTTTTTGTAATTATTTTAAAAAATATATACATTTATATAAATTGTCCTTAAAAATCATATAAAATATCTATACATAATAAATAATATTAAAAGATTTATTTTAAAATAATTATCAAATCAATTTGTTTTGATAATTATATATTTTATATAAAAAATTGTTTAATATGTATCTATATGTTTAAAAATATAATGAAAAGTGAACTAACACTTTACATCCGCCTATTTCTTTAAAAAAATCACATCAGAAGTTTTATAATATGTAATTAAACTATCTCTTTACATAAATTGGCTTTTGTTAAGAGTACTAAATGAATTATTTTTTATGAATTATTCAAAGTAATAAAAATAAAAATTTTGATTTGAGAATAGAATAAATCTTCTCTTTTAAAAATTTCTTTAATAAACATATAAAAAACACGGAAAGAAAATAAAAATTTCAAATAAAAATTCATAAACTTACATTAAAAGTAATTTTAAGTGTAAATTTTAATGACGACATAATTATTTGTTCAAATATAGTTAAAACTAAGTTAAGCAAACTTGTACTTTGAGTGATAGCTGCTTCTTTTTTTTTCTTTTTTTTTTTTTAAGTCCTAACTTAATTATTTTATTATTGATTTAGTTGAAAACGACCTTCTTCATGCATCGGCTTAGAGAAAAAAAAAATTATAAATTATAAAAAGTTATATAAACACAAATCAATACATTATCAATACAATATAATAACATCATCAATTGTTAATATTGTAACATGTAAACAAAAAACAAAACTAATTAATTCTAACTAAAGTGCATTGAAAATAAAAATGATATAAAAGTAAAAAAATACTTTTCCCATACAAAAATATTTTGAAAAGGTTAAATGAGATAGTGAGAGAAAAAGATAGAAGAGTAGTGAATGGTAAAATATAATTTGTTAATTAGGTTTTAAAAATAATTAGTTATTATAGATATTTTAGAGTGAATAATTAATTGTTGTAGATATTTTTTTTTTTTGAAAAATTTTAGATTGTAGCCGTATGAATTAGTGATTGGATTTGTTTTTTTTTTTTTGAAGGAAAGTACGTATTTCATTAAACCAAATCAGCTGTTACAGGAGCACTAATAAATCAAGAATGACATCCGTCCACAAATCAACCCCTAGGGAACTAGTAACAGACTTTGCTAGTGCGTGGGCCACACCATTCGCAACACGCGGAATGGCACAACAAGAATCACCACCAACAGCAGCTAAAAGAGAAACAATCTCCTCAACAATAGGTTTATACATAAAAATAGAATTCGGAGAAGAAATCCAAGAATTAACAATAGAAGAATCCGTTTCAACTCTCACCACCGAATACCCCAACGTGGACGCCCATCTCAACCCCACCCGCATAGCCAGAAGCTCCGCCACCGCCACCTGAAAATCTCCAACCCCACCCACCGCCCAAGCAGCCCACACCTCACCATCACCCCCCCGAATGACACCCCCAAACCCGACAAAGCCCCTACCCGGAGTGACTGCCGCATCCACAGATAAGACAAACTCACCTCTCAGAGGAGGCCACCATCTACCGGGCACGCCCAAACCAGCAGACCCACCCCTCACAACCGCCCCCCCCCCCCTCACCACCGAATACCCCAACGTGGACGCCCATCTCAACCCCACCCGCATAGCCAGAAGCTCCGCCACCGCCACCTGAAAATCTCCAACCCCACCCACCGCCCAAGCAGCCCACACCTCACCATCACCCCCCCGAATGACACCCCCAAACCCGACAAAGCCCCTACCCGGAGTGACTGCCGCATCCACAGATAAGACAAACTCACCTCTCAGAGGAGGCCACCATCTACCGGGCACGCCCAAACCAGCAGACCCACCCCTCACAACCGCCCCCCCCCCCCCACCAATGACGCCCACCCTAGCCCCTTGAAACTCCACCAACGCCTCCCTCGCAAACTCTACCACCCCATTCAACCGTGATTGTTTTTTCCCGAACAAGACCGAATTCCGATCATACCACACCCACCACCACACCATAGAAACCAACTCAAACTCATCCTTGCTAAGCACCTCAAATAAATAAACAAGCAACTCAGCCAGAGTGCTCACCCGACCGCGATACAGATAATGCCAAATCCGAAGATTAGTCCACAAAGGAAGTAAAGACGAGCAAAACACTAACGCATGTTCCGGAGTCTCAGATTCCTCCCCACACCTATGACAAATAGGCTGAACAAGAACCTTGCGTCTAATCAGCTGGGAATTAGTAGGGAGAGCGCGATGATACATACGCCAAAGGAAGATCTTGACTTTCTGGGGGACTTTCAAATTCCACATTCCATTCCACCAATGAGATTGGGTACAAGAAGAGGAGCCAAACCTTTCACCTGCAATATCAAGAGCCACCGCATACCCACTCTTCACAGTATAAGAACCATTAGAACTATAATGCCAGCACCACCGATCCGCACACCCACTACTACCCAGTGGAATACCAAGAATGGCCTCAACATCCAACTGTAAGAAATGGTGAGCCAAAGCCTGGAGATTCCAGAGCCCACCCCCACCAATCAACTCATTGACCATCACATTGGCCGCAGGAGATTGGATTTGTTTTTTAGTTTCTTTTTTAAATTAATTAATATGATAAAAATGTGTAACTATGTGTAACTTCTGTTTTTTAGTGATTCGATTTTTTTATTAGTTTTTTAAAATTAATTAATATGATAAAAATGTGTAACTATGTGTAACCGTATAAATTAGTATATTAGATTTTTTATTAGGTTTTTGAAATTAATTAATATGATAAAAATATTTTTTTAAATTAATTAATATAAAAAAATGAGAAAATATTAAAATAATAGTAAAATATTAATTTGTAAATTTATTTTAATAAAATATTAAAAAATATATATATATCCCGTAAAAAAATCTAGAGAATTAAATAATAAAATTTATTTGATTTAAAAATTTAAACATTAAAGTCAAGTGTGATTTATTTTATAAGAGAAACAGAGATATTCAATTAATATTTTCTAGAGTTGATTTAGCAATGGTGTTCTGTAATTCGAAATTACCCACTGAAATAATTGAAAATATAGTGTCAAGATTAGATGTGAAATCCTTGTTACGGCTTAAGTGTGTGAACAAATGTTGCGACCCAAGTTTCATGAATGTCCTCCACAAAAACCAAGTACCTCGTATTCTATTGTGGTGTAAATTATTCTTCGCAGTTCGTAGCTCGGAAAACTTACATGAGATTTCATCTGGTATATACGAGCCATTGAGCAATGATTTCAAAGTGGTGGCTAAGCCAATTTGCATGTTTGGTAACTTAGGTGAGCCAGTTTCAGTTTATAGTTTAAAAAAAAATTCATGGAAAATTATTATTCTCTATTAATTGGCCAATGCGTTTTGCTCGGAGGCATATTCCAAGGAATGCAATAGTTGCGTTTGATCTAAGCAGTGAGGAATTTAAGCTCATCAAAATGATACAAGTGTTTGTAACTTGGGTGGTTGCCTATCTATAGTCACTCAAATATCATCATCATGTATTGAATTATGGGTGATGAAGAAATATGGTGTGTGGGATTCTTGGACTAAACTCTTTTCGGTGGATTCGATTAACCAATCTGTTGGAATAAGTAGCTTCAAGCCATTAGGGGTCTCACATAATGGTAAACTCTTACTTCAATCAAGATATGGTGATGAGAAACATGAGCATATATATTCTCTACTTTTATGATCCCAAAACTAAGACCATCCAATATATAAGTAAACAACAGCAGTGTCTCTACTTTGCTACTTTTGGTGAGAGTATCTTTCTGAGTTAAAATCAAGCTCAAGTTTTTGCCTTTCTTCTACTTACTAGTTTTCTTCTTCTTAATTCTATTGGTAATAAGTATTTTGTTTAAACTTTGTTTTTTTAGTTTATAAAGATTTAATTCTATTCGCATTTTTATTATTGGTTCTCTAAATCTTCAAATGCATACTTTTTCTATATTTTTGTTTTGTGGGGATGCATACATTAGACAAGAACAACTGATACCAAAGAATGTATATCTAATGATATTGTGTAGCAATCTTACGAAAAAAATGATGTCTAGCCACTACTACAAAATTCACTATTCACGTCGGTCAACGCGACTGTTCATCGCGTTGACCGACGTGAATAGTACCATATTCAATATATTCGTCATTTGTAAAATGTCACAAAAAATAAATAATTTGCGTCGGTTATAATCCCTCACTAATTACCCAACCGACGGTAAAAGTCAAAAAATTAAAAAAAAATCGTTCATTATTAGCGTCGTTTTAAAAGCCTCACGAATGCTTTATGTGGCGTTTTAAAACCGACGGTAAAGATTTTGCGAGTGTGAGAAAACGACGCAAATCCTCCTATTTGTTCACTTACCCCCAAATGAAGAACAGGCCAGTCTCGATCCCAACTTTTTTCCCTCTCTTTCATTTTTATTTTCGAACAGTGGCGCCTCTCTTTCCCTCTCTTTCTCTAAAGGTTTGAAGGTCTCCCAACAGGGATGCGATTTCTCAGCTCTGAAGGTCTCCCACCTCCGTAAGTCTCTCTCGTCCTCAGCTAGCTCTGAAGGTCTCGAACAATTACCCTCTCGTCCTCAGCTCTGAAGGTCTCGAACACATACCCTCTCGTCCTCAGCTCTGAAGGTCTCGTCCACCTCTGTAAGTCTCTCTCTTTCCCTCTCTTTCTCTCTTGCGTTCTCTCTTGTGTTATAACAGTTGGTATACATGCTCTATTTTCATCATGAATGGATAATTTCTCATTAACAGTTGGTATGTTAATTTTTTCGAAATGGGGGTTTTCGATTCGAATGTTAGAAATTTAGATTGGAGATTTAGCTTCTATTAGCCTGATTCTCCGTTTAATCCAAAATTAGGGTTTTTATCTTGTTAATAATTTTGACTATCACTTTTAAATTATTGAATGTATTATACTATATGTGATGAGAGTTTGGTAGATATGTCTGTAAATAAGGCAAACAGTAGAGTAGTAGACATGGATTCAGTACTCAAAATGCTGTAAATTTACAGTGAAGTAAATCATTATATTGCTAAGGAGAAGAAAAAGCTCCTCAACAACTAACTGTATTTTTATAGCCTTATTATATTGATGTACCGAGGGAATAAGCGTCAAAATCTCCTTCAACCCTACCATCTTGTTCCTGCAACACCAAAACAATTACATTATTATTAAAGCTCTGATTTGAGGTGCAAACAGAACATGTAGATCAGATATGTGAACAATAAATCTAATTTAAATTTGTGCATTATTATTAAAGCTCTGATTTGAGGTGCAAACAATTACATTACTATGCGTACATTTAAATTTGTCATTTAAAAAATAAATCTAATTTTGCCTCTAATTTATATTTGTCAATGAATTTTTCAATGGTAGTTAGATAATTTTTTGGTTTAACTAATTTTCTAGCAGCAGATGTAGACTGACCAAGCCTAAGGCCAATAGTTGTGTCCTCCAGATAGGATCATATTGACCACACCCAAACTTGTTAAAACTTTCAGTAGCTAGAAGAACAACAAACTATGACTACTTTTGGTTAGTTCTGTAGCTTTCAATTCCAGTTTTCTCAATTGGATGTCTATCTTTATTTTAGGGAAACTTGTATACTCATGTTACCACTAATCAAATTCAATAATTTGTGGAAAGTTAATTATGTTCCATTGAGGGATAATTGTATAAAGATTAGACTCCATCTGTTAGTTTAACGTATGTCTACTTTTCTAGAACTACATAATCTATTATATGAAACCTTTAAGCTATGTGAATGAAACAAATGCAAACAGAATTCTATCTTTCAAATCCATCAGTGTTTGTTTATAAATTCATCTAGCCTTTTTTTTTTCTTTTGCTGAATCTAAGGCAGCATTTAGCTTGAAGGCAACATTTTCTTTTTCTTTCTTGAAATGAAATTTTTGTCATTTTGTGGTCTCTTCCGATTTCTGCCATCTTGGACCACAATTTTACTACTAGGTTCTTTACTTATCAGATAATTATGTATTGTGGACAAAGGATTTATTTGGCTCGCAACTATTAATTCTAAGTCTAGGTGGGTTCAGATTCAGTTCAGGGGGCTGTTGTTCCTAGTGAACTGACTCAAAGTTAATGTGTTTCGACTAAGTGTTAAATTAATGACTGATCTAGAGAAGCTTTTCACAATATGTATCTTTTCATTAAACAACATGAAGGAACAACTACTTACTGCCAATGAAAAGGAGTATATTACAAGAAAATAAAACAGAACCATAATAAAAATGCAACAATCTCAATCACAATGCAGTGCAAATTTACAAGATATAACATAATATGTATGGAGATAAAGGGAAATCAAGCTTGAGACCAGTAAATATCCAATTCGCCCCAGTCACCTTTGGAGACTCCTAATGCCTTCCAAACAGCTTTAGAAGCATCAACAATGTTATTAGGACAAGGAGGCTGATAATCATGATCAGCATCACACCCTGCTGTTGAATCACACTCATCCACAACCATTGCACTCACACTTCTCCCATTACCATATATGGTTATGTTCTGAAGACATCTCTGCATATTGTTGAACCAGCCAGTGGACAATGCCACCACCGGAGTGTCGTCTGAGTGGTAATTGTTGTCGCATTCTGAGGGGCCACCGCCATCTCCACCCTTCTCAAAGCTGTTGATTGTCAAAACTGCCTTGGTTTTGACTACATATTCCATTGTTGATGAGTTAGTCAAAAAATATAAATAAATTATATATATATAAAAAACACTAAATTTGTTTTCTTTTGATTCACTCAACTCAAAGAGGGAGCTTGTTATAGGAAGCTAGCTAGTATTGTATTCCATTAAATTCCCACATGAAATGGGAAGTTATGGACTACTTATTACGACCATCATATTTATATATGTATATATGTATAAATATATATGTTATGGGAAGTTATAATCGATATTCCATAAGAGTCTTTGATTGAATCAACCAATTAGTTTACCTTCATTGAATTTTGTAGTATTTTTATATATATATATATATATATATATATATATATATATATAAAAGGTCCCTTTAAGCATTATCATAATTAATTGGGATTGGGAATAGAAATCCAAGTTGCAAATTGGATATGAAGCTCTTCTGTCATGAAAATGATGTCCTCTATTTTGGAGGTATTTCTTGATCCAGTTTATGATCAATATTTTAATTTTGGAGCTTCAAACCATTCTTTTCTTATTAACCACCTTATTCATCAATCATCATCTTTATGGTATGAGATTCTCAAGTTTGAATCATCTTATATCCACAAAAGACTCTAATTTCTTAATGCATTTGTCCTTGCCATTTTCAGGTCATGTCATATCAATTTATAGTAGCTAGCTTGTCCTTTATATTAGAACTAATGTTATTCATTTACTTTTTTTAAAAATAAATATTATTTACCTATAATAAATAGGAGTTCTTTTCCATTTCCAAAATAAATAGGAGTTTTTTTATTCAATTAGGAGTCTTGTACAAGTTATTTCTATATTTATTTACTTTATGGGAACTCATGGACTACTTTTATTCACAATGCAGCTTTTCAATTGTGGTAGTATCTTTCGCAAAAATTGCTTGAACGCTAGCTTGGAATTGGTAAGCTACTCAAACTTTATTTTTTTTTATATTTTATAAATCCTAGAAGAGTTTGAATATCCTAGATATTCATCCATAGTGAAGTAAGTTCTGGAATTGCATGACTGCGGTCGGATGGGTGGTAATATTTGTACTGTTAATTATAGTTTTGTTTGTTTGTATTATTGTGGATGTTTTAATAGATTAGTTGCATGTTTAAAATTTTTGGGAACGTCCGAATTATAGATGTTATGCTGTCGAAATTTCGGCAGAAATTTCAGTAGGATTAGTATTTTATTACAAATCAATTCATTAATTAATTTCTTTTTTGTTTAGTGCTGTGGACATGTACAGGATCGAAAAAAATATACGAAACAAGGGTCCAGTAAAAATCAACCAATACACGTGTCGACAGCAGCCGGATGGAGTACAATGTGGTTATTATGTTATGAAGATTATTCAGAGTTTCATGACGGTTGTTAATCCTGCAAGTTTTTTGAAAAATCATGTAAACATGAATAACTACTCTTCTCTATTTAGTTTGTATTTTAATTATATATACTTTTAATATGTTGATTAATGTTTTTTGATCTTTTATTTTACAGTTCAAGTTAGACGCTCCCTATAGTAACGAGGAGATCAATGCCGTACGGGATGAGTTTGCCGAATTTGTGAAGCCATTGATTATAGATTAAGTACTTAAGGTTACTACACTTTTGATATAATACATGAGTAACAAGTTTTATGATTATTGTTATCTTTCGCATATATTATTAGTTTATATTTAGTTTACGATATACATGGAATTTAAGTTTTAGAATCGATTTTATTAACAATTTTGGTATTGTGTGATTAGTTAATAGAATCGATTACTAATTTAATATAAGTTTTAAAAATGTTATTTTAATTTTTTTTGTATTATGTATTTACTATTATATAGAGTTATTCTAAAATTTGATAATGCAGGTGGGGAAAATTGCATGAAAAGTTTGCAATTTTCCCTTACTTATATTTGTGCTTCATTTTATAAGTGACGCAATAAGTAAAAAAAAAAAGTTTTTTCGTAATAGATATGACATTTTTAAACCGACGGAATAAGTTTTTTGTGACAGTTTTAAAATGTCATGACACATTTAGCGTCACTTTTTAACCGACGCTTAAAATAAAATAGAAAAGTAATTTTTTAGCGTCGGTTTTCAAATGACGAAAATTGTATTTTGCGTCTTTTTAAAAACGACGCAAATAAAACACTATTTACGTCTACGGATTACACGTCGGTTCTGTAGACCGACGCAAAATCTTTATATGTCACTTATAAAACGACGAAAATACCCCTTTTTGTAGTAGTGAGCAATCTAATGGTTTCTACAAAAGTAAATGATTATGATCTTTTATCATAGTTGCCTACGAAAATAATGGAGCTAGAACACATTTCATTGTTTAGGAGCTTCCTACATTTTGCTTAAGATCAATCCTTTTTTATTTAGGATTTATATATGGGTCAATGCAAAAACAAAAACATAGAAAAAGAATTTGATGAACCAACAACAAAAATCTACCTAGAATTCAAAATAAACTGATAAATATTTCACAAATATGAAAACACTAAAACAACACTACTAGAATTAATAGTAAGAGAACCAAACAAAAAATAAGAAAGTCACAATGAAGAAAAAAAAACAAAAAATAAGAAAGTCACAATGAAGAAAAAAAAACAAAAAATAAGAAAGTCACAATGAAGCAAAAAAAATGACTTTTAGTTGGGTGGAATGAAAATATAGAAACAGTAATGAGAATAAGAATAATGAAATAAAATTTAAAATGCATTAAAAAATTAATAAAAAAATTATTAAATATTTTCTCATGTTATCTTGGAATGATCTTTCATTCCATTTTAAAATGGAATAGTCATTCTACTAAAATGGTAAAAAAGACATTCCATTGGATAGTATTCAGGTATTCAGCCATCTGGATGGTATGAGCTACTTGTCTTTATTTGCATACGGACCGTACCATAAATTCCGGGTCTAATCTTAAAATTAAGTAACATAAATTTTGGGTCTAACCTTGAAATTATATTGTATTATCTAGCAAATTTTTATCAGACCAACATCATAATCTCTATATGCAAAAGTAAATAAGATTTTTGTATTATTTTTATGATGTGGTATTTTTTTAAATAGCTTTATGATCAAATATATGATATTGTTGAAATAATTAGGCCAATATCATAATCTATTTGTAGTGATTACGACTACAATTACAAAAGTAAATGATTGTGATCTTTTATGATTGCCTTTGAAAATAATAGAGCTAGAAAACATTTTTATTATCAAGTCTTCATTGTGGAGGAGATTCACATTTGTTTAAGATCAATCCTTTTTTATTTAGTAAAAGTTTATTATATAAATTAGAAACAATACAATACATTATTGGAATATATGAAAATGCTTGCTAAACGAGTCCTTATCTAATTAGCCCATCTTTCGGGAATAAGAACAATTAAAATTATTGATTTTAGTCTACAAATTTTGGTTAACAATATGTGAGAAAAAAAAAAACTTGTTCAGCTCAAATTTGCATCAAAACTTAAAATTGACTGTTCCAATGCCCATAATCAACTCATACTGATTAAGAGAGAGAAATTTCAACTGATTTTTTACTATGGAAACATAATCATTTTTTCCTTATAGGTATGTGGAGACTTAGAGGTTGTTCTTGAACTCATTTTCTCTTTTTAATTGGTTCACATTTTATTTTCTTTGAAGAAAACAATAATAAAGTTTGGTTATGATGTTTTGATCCACATGTTGTTGCCCTTGATTCTAATTTTCACCCAGTCTTCTACTTAGGATTTATGTATAAGTCAATCAAAGTATGTACAAAAACATAGAAAAAGAAAGCACTAACAGTCATTGAACCAACAACAAAAATCTACATAGAAACCAGAATAAACTAATAAATATTTCACAAATATAGAAACACTAAAACAACACTACTAGAATTAGTAGTAAGAGAATCAAACACCAAAAAGAAAGTCTATAATGAAGCAAAAGAAACTTAGAATCATAACAAATTATTGTTGATGTTGGTCTCCATTCTAATTTTCACTCTGTTTTCTTCATAGGTGGATAGTATAGAAAGAGTACTAAGCATGAAGAGACTAACCAATCAATAATAAATAACTAAATAGAAACCATAATAAATATTCCAAAACTAGTACCTAAAACCACTACTACAGAATGTAAGAACAAAATTGTGTGGTGTTAAATTAGATCTCACTGTAATTTTTATTATTACAGTTTTACAAGATGAAGAGAAAATACAAATAAAATACAACAGAACACAAAGACTAAAACAGATCCTATGTGGCTTCGCCTCTAGTGGATCAAGATCTGGTTGTTAGTTACAACCGAAATTGTAACTAACTTCCAGATCTATGATCAACCCTAAATCTACAAGTATTTAAAGGGTACTAGAGCCATACCAGATCTCTCAGTTGAGAGATACCAGAAACTCGAACCCAGATTTCCAGATCTGGAAGCTTCAGCTCCAAATCTCAGTGTTCCAAGTTCATGCAAAGAAAGAAAAAGTGTTAGTGAGTGAGAAATAAGAAAATACAGAGAGATAAACCCATAGAAAGAAAAAGAGAGACAATCTGAAATACCAGTCAAAGTTCTGTGACTTGGATTTCTCACCTTTTGTATCAATCTTCATCAAATAGTGCAGATCTGTAGATCGTCTTCAAGGCGAGCTCAAAGAGGACGTACCCCTGATTTAGGGCGAACCTCTATAATCTCTGGTGTTAATTTTCTAACCCTAACCTAATGATCTATGTTTGATATTTGTATGTGTGTGTTGTGGGGTGTTTCTGGGAAGGCTTCTGGGTAAGATCGATCAAGAGATCGAGGGAGATCTCTGGTTCTAGGGTTTGAGAACCAGAGAGAAGGCAGAGAGAAAGAGAGAGAGAGTTTGAAACTCTCGAAGGTTTGAGGAGAGAAATGAGCTAGGGTTTGCTCTGAACTCTCTTGGTTTTATTCGAGGAAGAACGACAGATCGTTTTGATCAAACGATCTGTCGTGCAGGTAAGGAACGACAAGTTCCTTTGTCGTGCGTGTGAAAACGACCAAATCTTGGTTGTCGTGTGAATTAATATATTAAGTGATTTAAAGGACAATTTTGTCCTTGTCGTTTTAACTGTGTTCTTGAGTGGTGTAGGTTAAACTTGGAATTTCACCAAGTAAAATTCCTACAGTGGTATCAGAGCTTTGGTTCAAGCTTAAATCAACTCAAGAAAGAATCAAGAAAGTGATCAAGACTGGGAGAAGAAGAAGAAACACAACAAGAAGTTGTGGACAGTGGGAAACCTGTGGAAATTCCACAAACTGATAATAAACAAATCTTTCTAAACTCAACTCAATTTAATTTTGATTTTTCTAACATGAGCAATATCAAGGTTGACATTGATCGTTTTGATGGATCTGGTGATTACAGGATCTGGAGGAGAAAGATCAGATCCTTGCTGGCTCAACAGAAACTACTTAGGGTTCTTGAAGACCCTATTGAATGGCCAGAAAACACTTCAAAGATTCAACAAGAAGAACTGTTGGAAACAGCCACTGGAATCATAATTTTCAACCTTTCTGATGCCATTATCAGATTGGTTGATAAAGAAGAAACACCAGCTAAAATTTGGAAGAAACTTGAAGAGCAGTTTCAACAAAAATCCCTAACTAACAAGATCTACCTAAAAGAAAGGATCTTTGGGTTTAAGATGAGTCACACTAAAACCCTAGATCAGAATCTTGATGAGTTTCTCAGAATGCACATTGAATTGGCTAATTCAGGAGAGAATGAAGCTCTAAGTGATGAAAATCAGGCAATAATCATTTTGAATTCATTGCCTGATTCATACAGAGAGGTAAAGACAGCAATCAAGTATGGAAGGACTTCAATCACACTTGATGAAGTCATCTCAGCCCTAAAATCTAAAGACCTAGAGATGAAGAGTGAAAAATCCAATTCTGGACATGGTGAAATGAACCTAAGTAGGGGAAGGCCATCTCACAAGAAATCCTACCAGAACAGGGGTAGAAGTAATAGTGCACATCATCATAGAAACTCAAACAAAGGGAAGAGTATATCTTCAATTATCTCACTTGGTAATATGCCTTCGCTCAAATTCAAAGAGATCTCCATAGCTAAAACACACACTAACGTAAATAGTAGTGTTATTTCTTTCTTTCTCATATGAAAGGAAAATCTAATAGGTAATTTTATATATTCCGTAGAAAAGATTTAGAGAATTAAATAATAAAATTTATTTGTTTTTTATATGATAGAAAAATATAATCTTTTTTGACAACAGAAAAAATCTAATATTTAAATTAATTGTATTAAAAAAAGGGTTTTTTCATATAAAATATCTATACATAATAAATAATATTAAAAGATTTATTTTAAAATAATTATCAAATCAATTTGTTTTGATAATTATATATTTTATATAAAAAATTGTTTAATATATATCTATATGTTTAAAAATATAATGAAAAGTGAACTAACACTTTACATCCGCCTATTTCTTTAAAAAAATCACATCAGAAGTTTTGTAATATGTAATTAAACTATCTTTACATAAATTGGCTTTTGTTAAGAGTACTAAATGAATTATTCAAAGTAATAAAAATAAAAATTTTGATTTGAGAATAGAATAAATCTTCTCTTTTAAAAATTTATTTAATAAACATATAAAAAACACGGAAAGAAAATAAAAATTTCAAATAAAAATTTATAAACTTACATTAAAAGTAATTTTAACTGTAAATTTCAATGATGGCATAATTATTTGTTCAAATATAGTTAAAACTAAGTTAAGCAAACTTGTACTTTGAATGATAGCTTCTTCTTTTTTTTTTTTTCTAAGTCCTAGCTTAATTATTTTATTATTGATTTAGTTGAAAACGACCTCTATGGATGGGCTTAGAGAAATTTTTTTTTATAAATTATAAAAAGTTATATAAATACAAATCAATACATTATCAATACAATATAGAAACATCATCAATTGTTAATATTGTAACATGTAAACAAAAAACAAAATTAATTAATTCTAACTGAGTGCATTGAAAATAAAAATGATATAAAAGTAAAAAATACTTTTCCCATACAAAAATATTTTGAAAAGGTTAAATGAGATAGTGAGAGAAAAAGATAGAAGAGTAGTGAATGGTAAAATATAATTTGTTAATTAGGTTTTAAAAATAATTAGTTATTATAGATATTTTAGAGTGAATAAATTAATTGTTGTAGATATTTTTTTTTGAAAAATTTTAGATTGTAGCCGTATGAATTAGTGATTGGATTTGTTTTTTAGTTTCTTTTTTAAATTAATTAATATGATAAAAATGTGTAACTATGTGTAACTTCTGTTTTTTAGTGATTCGATTTTTTTATTAGTTTTTTAAAATTAATTAATATGATAAAAATGTGTAACTATGTGTAACCGTATAAATTAGTATATTAGATTTTTTATTAGGTTTTTGAAATTAATTAATATGATAAAAATATTTTTTTAAATTAATTAATATAAAAAAATGAGAAAATATTAAAATAATAGTAAAATATTAATTTGTAAATTTATTTTAATAAAATATTAAAAAAAATATATATATCCCGTAAAAAAATCTAGAGAATTAAATAATAAAATTTATTTGATTTAAAAATTTAAACATTTGAGTCAAGTGTGATTTATTTTATAAGAGAAACAGAGATATTCAATTAATATTTTCTCCAGGAAAAAATAGAGTTGATATAGCAATGGTGTTCTCTAATTCGAAATTACCCACCGAAATAATTGAAAATATAGTGTCAAGATTAGATGTGAAATCCTTGTTACTGCTCAAGTATGTGAACAGATGTTGTTTCTCTCTAATAAGCGATCCAAGTTTGATGAATGACCTCCACAAAAACCAGTACCTCGTATCCTATTGTGGTGTAAATTATTCTTCTCAGTTGTAGCTCGAAAAACTTACATGAGATTTCATCTGATATATCCCCAATATTCATGATCACAAGGATAACACGAAGGAGTTGAGGTTTGTAGGTTGTGATAATGGTGTGATTTGTTTGGTAGAAGAGTATTATAATAATGTTTACTTTTGGAATCCTGCAATACAAAAGCATAACAAACTTCCTCAAAGTGATTTCAAACTTCCTATATGTATGGATTTGGGTACGAACCATTGACCAATGATTTCAAAGTGGTGGCTATAACTATGTGTGGAGTTGAGCCAATTTGGTTGTTTGGTAACTTCTGTCCAGGAGGTGAACCAGTTTCAGTTTATAGTTTAAAAAAAAATTCATGGAAAATTATTATCATGCCTGACTTATTCTCTATCTATCAACATCATGATGATGAGACCATCAATCTGATTACTACTTTGGGGTATAAGGTGGTGTCTGTTGTTGTTAGTGGCTCTATTCATTGGCCAATGGGTTGTACTCGGTATAATCGGGGGAGGCTTAAACAAGATATTAATGCAATAGTTGCGTTTGATCTAAATAGTGAGAAATTTAAGCTCATCAAATTTCCTTCATCTTTACACAATAAACGGTTAAATGATACAAGTGTTTGTAACTTGGGTGGTTGCCTATCTATAGTCACTCAAATATCATCATCATGTATTGAGATATGGGTGATGAAGAAATATGGTGTGTGGGATTCTTGGACTAAACTCTTTTCCGTGGATTCGATTAACCAATTTGTTGGAATAAGCATGTTCAAGCCATTAGGGGTCTCTGTTAAATCTCAGAGAGAGAAAGGTGCAGAGCACCATGAACAACAAGAACAGAAACAGAGTTTCTTGAAGAAGAGTAAAAAATGCAGGCTGAAAACGTGGCTGCACCCTCTCCTATAGGCCTTTATTTAAATCCCAAAAGAATGAACAATTACAACTGAAATAACTGTCAAAACAGAAAATAACAACCTAACAGACTTGACCAACAGTAAACAAACTAACTAACTTTCAACACTAACATCCCCCCTCAAACGAAAAGGGGTGATAGCCATTTGAAGTTTGGACTTTAGGTACAAAAATCTGTCAGTTGAAAGGGATTTAGTAAGCAGATCAGCTACTTGATCCAATGCTGGAACATACCGAACTTGAAGTTGTTTTGCTAAAATTTGATCTCTAACAAAGTGTAAGTCAAGTTCAATATGTTTAGATCGAGCATGAAACACTGGATTAGCAGCGAGCGCAGCGGCACTTTGATTATCAACCCAAATTATTGGAGATTGAGGCAACTGCACCTGAAGTTCAGTTAATAACGAACCAATCCATTTTACTTCTGCAGCGGCATTAGCTAAAGCTCTAAATTCGCTTTCAGTACTTGATCGAGCGACCACATGTTGCTTTTTAGCAGACCATGATATTAAATTTCCACCCAAAAACACCACATAACCACCTGTGCTTTTTCGATCATCTATGCAACTTCCCCAATCGGCATCTGAATAGCATTCAATAGAAACAGTTTGTGCTGGTTTGAGAATGAGGCCGTGACTGATGGTGCCTTTCAAATACCTCAACAATTTCTTGCATGCTTCCCAATGAACTATAGTAGGTGCTTTTAGAAATTGACTTAGTTTATTAACAATATATGCAACATCCGGTCTTGTTAAACTGAGATATTGTAGTGCACCAATGGTACTCCTGTACAAAGTAGGATTATCAAATGGTTCTCCCTCGGTGAGACTGAGTTTCACAGTTGAACTACTCGGATTAGGACACGGTTTAGCACCCTCCATGTGAACTTTGAGAAGTAAATCAGTAATATATTTGGATTGAGATAGATGCATACCATTTTCAGTTCTTACTATCTCAACTCCAAGAAAATAATGAACTTCCCCTAAGTCTTTAAGAGAGAATTGAGAGTTTAGATTAGTTACCAACTGTGATATCAGCTGCTGGTTTGGTCCGGTTACTAATATGTCATCGACATATACAAGTAACATAACCAAATTATGGCCAGAACCGTGTATAAAGAGGGATGTATCTGCCCGAGAATTGTGAAATCCCATCTGCAATAAGCTCTGTTTTAACTTGTCATTCCAAGCGCGGGGTGCCTGCTTTAACCCGTATATAGCCTTGTGCAACAAACACACATAATCGGGATGTTGTTCATCTTCAAATCCAGGAGGTTGTTGCATGTACACCACTTCATTTAAAGTGCCATTTAGAAAGGCATTACTCACATCAAGTTGAGTAACTCGCCAATTGTTTGATACAGCCAAGGAGAGTACAGTTCTAACAGTCACGGGCTTCACAACAGGTGAGAAAGTTTCTTCGTAGTCAATCCCAGGAAGTTGTA